>NC_041385.1:396189627-396231505 GCF_002162155.2 Triticum dicoccoides | reverse complement strand
GCTCACTGGTCATCCAGAGGCATCATCGATCGGCTTCAGTTAGCAGCAGTAGCGAAGGAATCACTCGGGTTCAGTTAATGGCAAGGGATCGATAGATTGCTCGGGTTCAGTAATGTGTAGCCTGCAGTGCAATCGCTCGGGTTCAGTTAGAGCCCAATGTGTCACTCAGGTTCAGTTAGAGCGCAACGCCTTTGACACACGCTCATAAGTGTACGAGAGAAACGCGCATCGCTCGGCCCCGACCACCCACCGTCACGGGGAACTCCCTGATATTTTTCTCTCCCTTGCTTCTATGATGGTTTTTTCCGTCATGCACGGCCCAAAGAATGTCATGCAGCTGCGTCTCAGGCCCGCCCAGGATGAAAAGCCCATTTTCTGTCATGATTTTTTGTCATAGAAGTAGGAGCCCACCACATCTATGATGATACCGGGTGTTGTCACAATTATCATCATAGAAGTGTCATAAGCATGACATTGTTTTTTGTTCAGCCCAAAATGTCACGGATGTGTCTATTTTTGTAGTGGTTCCATGGTGTGCGTACAGTGTACTAACCTCTGCAGAGTGTGTGTTAAATCTATCGATAGTCGCACCCGCGGATATGGGCCCAGTTCATAGTCGGTCACACTATGAGTCAATAGTAATAATAATAACTTGATTGATAACAACCCTGGTTTGATGATGAGAAAGAGATTGGTTGTGATCGAGAGGAGATCACGGAGGTATCATGGATACTGAGGTTGGTTGATCTTTATGTGATCATGAGAGGATCACTGTGGTATCGAGGATGCCGAGTTGTTGGATATTTGTTGTGTTATGCAAGAATCACGGGTAAAGGTCAAGCTCCTTGTGGTCATTAATGATTACTACAGTATTGTAATACCAAGCTTGATTGGATCCTGAGATGATCGTGTGATGTCCGTGATGGTAAGCTTATGCATGTGATGGTTACGAGGTAACTTGAGCAGAGTAAGTTGGTGCATGATAGCGTCATCTTGTTGCATGATAGTATCATCATGTTCATATGTCCATGCCATGCTCATATTGTTCTAGCTGTATCATGTTCGTCTTGTTCATGCTATGATTGATCTGATAGTATCATGTTAATCCTTGTTAATCTGTAATTGCCATGTTGTTGTCTGTCTTGATTGCTCTTGGTTGCTGTGAGCTTGCAAGTACATTCAATGTATTGACCTGGCGTGTCATGCCAGTTTGTAGGTCATGCCAGATTTGATTGCTTGTCTACCGTGGATCTTGTTTGCGAGCTAGGATAAGCGTTCTAGCCAGAGTCCCTGCGGAGTGGAGTTCATCACCATTGTTGTTGTTCCACTTCTAGAGTTATTCCGCTGCTTAGAGTCGTTCTGCTGCTGGCATAGAACAACCGTGGCAGGCATAGTGTCGCCGTGTCGACGTAATCCCCTTGTGCTCATATAGATTATAATAAAGAGCTGATTTGTTCTATGCTAAGCAGTGCCATATTCCATAAGGCTTCTCCTCGATCTCTAGGCTGGAATACGAGACGTTCCGATTTCTTTGAGTCGGGGTGCCACAGTTTGAGATGAGTCGCACGATGAAGGTAGCGACTCCTGGTAATCAGAGTCAGAAGGATTAAGAGGATGTCTTATAAGACCAAGTTTGGGTAAGTAAAAGGTGGGACTGTGTGCCACCTCAGCTGGCCGCTTACGGGCAGAGGGTTCATTAATTAACCCGGGCAATAATTCGCCTGAGCCGCCACTCCGTGTCCGGCGTCTTGTGTCATATTGTGCCTTCTTCAAAATAAAGTGTGGATCTAAGGGAGCATCTGGGTGAGAAAACTTTACTTTTCGGACAACCCGCCACACTTTCTCTGAAGGGGTGGAGTCTGAACCGGATGAAACAGGAATTACCTCAGTATCTTCTGTCCGGCTTGTAGCAGCCTCTTCCTTTGAGGAAAGGGTGTCAGCTAGTTCAATAAAGAGTCGGCCAAGCGAGCCAAGTTCTACCTCTGATGGATTTTCAACATCTACTGACTCGCCCACAGCAGTCGGCTCAGTGGTGGTAACTTTCTTATTCTTCTTTAACTTCTTATTGGCTCTGGTCTTGGACACGACAGTTTTTGGCTTCTTATTCCAGAAGGCGGAGTCAACCTATATAAGTGCAAAAAAGATTGTGTAACACTGGTGCACGTTGGTCCTAAACAAACGGTTTTAACCCCTTTCCGCGACGGCATTTGGAACCGTCGCCAAGTGAGTGTGTGCGATAGGGTGTCCTTCCCACACGACCCTGAAATCATCGAGGATAGGCCCTCCTGGGACCCAGGCTGGGGTCGTGTGCGATCGTACGAGGCATCGAAACCCAATCATTTCCATAGGTATGTACATCCCACATGGTGAATCGCAGAAATCATTTCTGTAGGTATGTACATCCCACACGGTGAATCCCAGAAATCATTTCCGTAGGTATGTACATCCCACATGGTAATCCGAGAAAATCATTTCCGTAGGTATGTACATCCCACACGGTGAATCCCAGAAAAACATTTATGTTCGTATGTATATCACACACGGTCAATCCAAGGAATACGTTTCCGTTCTTATGTACATCCCACACAGTCAATCCAGGGAAAACGTTTCCGTTTGGACGTACATCCCACAGGTTTTATGTGTAGGCTCGTGTGTGAAAGGTGTAACTACCACACATGGTCTTCCTTGGTTAACTGTTTGCTTTTATCAACTATATCACACATGATTTGATGAAGAAAACTGTGTGGCATTGGGCTATCCATCGCAACCGCTTTTACTACTAGAACCGTTTGCAAAGGTCCATGACACATTTAGCAGGTTTATTAGTTTACAATTAATAATTCTAGTATTACGCAAATTCACATTTCATATCGAACAGCTGTTTGCCAATTTCATATCAGGCACATAAATATATTATAACATCATAGTACAGTAGCTACATGAAAACAGCACAATACAACACATAGCTAGTTCAACTTCATAAGAACAATATATTCATTTCCCTAATCGAGATCATCCAGGCTCGTCTTATCCACCTCTGCTTTCAGTTCAGTAAGAACCCGTTTTGCACGGGCCAACTGGGAAAGTGCCTCCTCCTTCACCAACACCATCTTAGTAAAGTCCTTTTTTAAAAATCTGAGCTCATTCTCCAGCTTCAACTTTTTATCCCGCATCTTGAAATATGCTTCAGCGTTGACAAGAATTTCTCTAAGCCTAGCTATGTTCACTTCCTCATACATGCCCCAGAGCTTTGTTAGGCACATCTTCAAAGACTGTGGCCATTATTGATCAACCCACTCCAAGTAAGAACACTTCCATTCATCCTATAATATTTAAAACTAGATGAGTAACAATTGTAGGGGAAATGGGTTTATAGCAACATAGAAAATCACCAATGCTTATTTTGAAAAACTGAAGAAACATGTCAATTATGACATATCTTCTCAAAAAGATCAATATGCAAATGAAATAATTGGTACTGAGACAACAACCAAATTCTGAAACTTCAGAAGCTATAATTAACTACAATGACGCTACAAGTTCTTACTAATGTACAATAAATAACAAATTGAACATTTTATGAGGAAGGTAAATATAACTGCAACAGCATAGCGACAGTGTTTGGATGACAGCAAATTGATACTAACATGTGTGTACATGCACAAATTTAGTAAAATAGAACTAATAGCACTAAGGCCGTCCACTATGTATGCCAAAACTGGTGTAAAGACAACTGTTGCTACATCTCGCACCGGTGCCCTGAACTGGCGAGGCGATGCAGCGGAAAAAAATCAGGGACCCGGACTCCGGAGCACGTAGTTGCTCCAATGCCTAGTTCCTTCGTGCCATAAAGATTTAGTATTTTACTGCTTGGCTGCTCGGATGTGTGGACCAAAGTTGGCTGCACAAACTGCTGAAGCGGTGCCAAATATTTTTCTAATGGCACCGCTGATGAGATGGCAATAATTTAAGATACTAGGTACAAACTATGACATTGTCTTAGGATGCGTTTGGTTGAAGGTGTGGTATGAATGGGTTGGGACCGTGACAGTGTCTGAATCACATCTAAAAATTATTTGTAACAATGGAAGAGGGTCTAACCTTCTCTGCACATGCCAGAAGCTTCCTCCTAGTGTCCACAGAATCAAACGCAAGTATCTTCATGCATGGAGATCGATGGTGACAACAAGCGGATAGATCTTCAGCCACCCCACTCCATTCGTTGTCACTGATGGTCTTAGGGAGCTACAAGAGGAAGAAACGACTCAATTCGACCTCCAGGTAAAAATCCTTCATTCCAAGTCATAGCCTGAGAGATAGAAGACAGGCATACCCGGGTGGTGAAGTAGTAGTCGCCGGAGGAGGAACCGCTGGAGATGTCTTTGAAGAAGACCATGGCGACCCTGATGGTAGGATGCGAGACAATGAGAGCGAGGAAGCGGCTATAGCTTAGCAAGGAAGGAAGGAAGGAGGAAACAGGGGAAATGTGACTTGTGGTCGGGGAGAAAAGGGGGTGGGGAAGGGGGCGGGGGTAGATATTTTGGCAGTAGGCCAAAATTTTGGAAATGTGGAGGGAAACTTTGCACGCGGTGCCACTGGACCATTCACTTTGAACGATTGTGTGCATCGCAAACGATTCTTCTGCTTTACGCGCATGGGATGAGTTTGATAATTCAAATTTTGGTCTCAAGGCATGGGCACATTCACTTTGAGCACGCGCGGTGCTGCCGAACTATTCACTTTGAACGATTGTGTGCATCGCAAATGATTCTTCTGCTTTACGTGCATGGGATGAGTTTGATAATTCAAACTTTAGTGGAAATTTCCCCGGGTATGTCATTGCATAATTTAACATCGCTTGCTAATTTGGGCACACAAAAGAGTGTACAGCAGACAGACCACACTTACGGAATCGAGCAATTTTAGTAATTTCACAGAGCTCGTGGTTTGAAAACTCCTTAAATTAAATCTTAATCGCTCGTGGTTCAATTTTCTAGCCACATAACGGTTTGAAAACTCATATTTCGTGTACTTGTGTGCGATTTAATTCCATGTGCAGTAAATTGGAAGGAATTTTCAAACATATTGGTCTAATGGCTATGACACAATTAAGATTGGAGTGACATGGCATTTTAATTCCAAAAAATTAAAAAAACAGAAACACATGAAACCTTGGTTGACGTAATGTCATGCCACCAAGATGACGTGGTAAAACATTGGCATGTTTGACCAAAGTTTGGACACACACCCATCACAAACAGGAGCAACTCACTAGAAGGCTCGTGGTTCCGAGAGGGAACAATGCATGTTTGATGACAAACGGGAGATAGCTTCCTCTTACGGCCTTCAATTTTTTTCTACGTCTAATGTGCAACACTACAACTGTAATGTGAAAATTATGAAAATTCTAGGGGTCATTTGACCTTTTAAAGACATTAAGTCATTTTCTAGCCATTTAATGACCGTAATTCAAATTTGAACTACATCTACAGGTAACGCGTAAGAGAAACGGTTTGAAAATCATATTTGTGTACTTGTGTGTGAGATAATTCCATGTGCAGTAAACTAGAAAGAATTTTCAAACATATTTGTATCACGACATGGACACATATGCATGAATACGTATGCATGGAGTGGCATGGCATTTTAATTCCAAAAAAATAAAAAACACATGAAACCTTGGTTGATGTAATGTCTTGCCACCAAGATGATGTGGTAAAGAAATTGGCATGTTTGACGGAAGTTTGGACACACACCCCTCACAAACCGGAGCAACTCGCTAGAAGGTCCGTGGTTCCGAGAGGGAACAATGCATGTTTGATGATGAACAGGAGATAGCTTCCTCTTACGGCCTTCAAATTTTTTCTACGTCTAGCGTGCACTACTACAACTGTAATGTGAAATTTTGGAAACTTCTAGGGGTCATTTGACCTTTTCAAGACATTTAAGTGATTTTCTAACCATTTAATGACTGTAATTCAAATTTGAACTACATCTACATGCAACGCCTAACCAAAACGTTTTGAAAAATCATATATGTGTACTTGTGTGCGAGTTAATTCCATGTGCAGTAAATTAGAAGGAATTTTCAAACATATTGGTCTCACGACATGGACACATGCATACGTATGCATGGAGTGACATGGCATTTTAATTCAAAAAATAGAAAAATGATGAGAAAAGCATGAAACCTTGGTTGATGTAATGTCATGCCACCAAGATGATGTGGTAAAGAAATTGGCATGTTTGACGAACGTTTGGACATGCACCCCTCACAAACTGGAGCAACTCGCTAGAAGGTTCATGGTTCCGAGAGGGAACAATGCATGTTTGATGACGAACGAGAGATAGCTTCCTCTTACGGCCTTCAAATTTTTTCCTATACATTTAACGTGCACTAATACAATTGTCATGTGAAAATTTGGTGAATTTCAGGGGTCATTTGACCTTCTAAAGACATTTAAGTGATTTTCTAACCATTTAATGACCGTAATTCAAATTTGAACAACATCTACATGCAACGCCTAACCATAACGGTTTGAAAAATCATACTTTTGTGTACTTGTGTGCGAGTTAATTCCATGTGCAGTAAATTCGAAGGAATTTTCAAAGATATTGGTGTCAAGGCATGGGCACATGCATGGAGTGCATGCCATGGCATTTTAATTCCAGAAAATTAAAAAATGATTAGAAAAACATGAAACCTTGCTTGATTTAGTGTCATGCCACCAAGATGATGTGGTGAAGAAATTGGCATGTTTGAGGAAAGTTTGGACACACACCCCTCACAAACCGGAGCAACTCGCTAGAAGGTTCGTGGTTCTGAGAGGGAACAATGCATGTTTGATGACGAACGGGAGATAGCTTCCTCTTACGGCCTTCAAATTTTTTCTACGTCTAACATGCACAACTACAACTGTAATGCAAACTTTTGGAAAATTCTAGGGGTCATTTGACCTTTAAAGACATTTAAGTGATTTTCTAACCATTTAATGACCGTTATTCAAATTTGAACTACATCTACATGCAACGCCTAACCAAAATGTTTCAAAAAATCATATATGTGTACTTGTGTGCGAGTTAATTCCATGTGCAGTAAATTAGAAGGAATTTTCAAATATATTGGTCCCACGACATGGACACATGCATACGTATGCATGGAGTGACATGGCATTTTAATTAAAGAAAAATAGAAAAATGACCAGAAACACATGAAACTTTGGTTGATGTAATGTCATGCCACCAAGATGATGTGGTATAGAAATTGGCATGTTTGACGAATGTTTGGACACACGCCCCTCACAAACTGGAGCAACTTGCTAGAAGGTTCGTGGTTCCGAAAGGGAACAATGCATGTTTGATGACGAACGGGAGATAGCTTCCTCTTACGGCCTTCTAAATTTTTTTCCTACATTTAACGTGCACTAATACAACTGTCATGTGAAAAATTGTTAAATTTCAGGGGTCATTTGACCTTCTAAAGACATTTAAGTGATTTTCTAACCATTTAGTGACCGTAATTAAAATCTGAACTATATCTACATGCAACGACTAACCAAAATGGTTTGAAAAATCATATTTTTGTGGACTTGTGTGTGAGTTAATTCCATGTGCAGTAAATTCGAATGAATTTTCAGACATATTGGTGTCAAGGCGTGGGCACATGCATGGAGTGCATGCCATGGCATTTTAATTCCAAAAATTTAAAAGATGATCAGAAATACATGAAACCTTGCTTGATTTAATGTCATGCCACCAAGATGATGTGGTAAAAAATTGGCCTGTTTGATGAAAGTTTGGACACACACCCCTCACAAACCGGAGCAACTCACTAGAAGGTCCATGGTTCCGAGAGGGAACAATGCATGTTTGCTGACGAACGGGAGATAGCTTCCTCTTATGGCCTTCAAATTTTTTCATATTTTTAACGTGCACTAATACAACTGTCATGTGAAAATTTGGAAATTTTTAAGGGTCATTTGACCGTTTAAAGACATTTAAGTGATTTTCTAACCATTTAATGACCATTATTCAAATTTGAACTACATCTACATGCAACGCCTAACCAAAACGGTTAGAAAAATCATATTTTTGTGTACTTGTGTGCGAGTTAAAAAATCATCAGACGATGTAAATATCTGGTGTTCAAAAAAGAAAATGTAAAGATCTGGCAAGACAACGGGCCCCCACACGATTGGCACTGTATCTCGCGGCTCGAGGTTTGGTAGGTGATTGGTGGGAGTCATTAATCAGACACCGTTCTGTATTGGAAACCGTCAGCTATTATGTTCACACACGGATTTGCTGTGGGAATTGTGTGTAATTCAAACTACAGTACTCGTAAATTCCGGCGACCGGCGTGTGTACTGTCCCCGTTGATCTAGATTCCTGCCGCTAATAAATACTACCTTGCTCACGTCGTCCCGCCTGCATTCTCATCTACATCCTCCCCTCGCTCGCCCTCTCTCTTTCTCTCAAATCTTTGCCATGGCGCCGCCGGTCTACCCACGCGCCAACAAGGAGTCGCCGCCCCCCGAGGACGCTCACTCGATTAGTAGCATCGAGGACCCCTACGCGCTGCCCGACGAGGTTGCACCGGACCCCCCAACTTTGGATTGGTTTTGGGGCCAGTACAATCTTTGTCTGTGGAAGTCGCTGCCGCCGGCTGAGAAAGCCAGGCAAGTGGCGTTCAAGAAGGAGATGGCGGAGGAGGAAGCCAGGTACTAGGCGCCCTGTGAAGCCCGTGATGCCGCCTGGAAAAAGGAGGCGGCAGAGCTTTGGGGGCGGGCGCGTCGTCGTGCCGAGGAGGTGTACGAAGACGGGTACTTCGCGAGGAAGGTCATAGGCGCTGGGCGCCTCGTCACTGCATGGAGGTGGACCAATAAGCTCCAGCGTGCCACTGACGAGGAGCTCCGGTGGGCGCCCAACAAAATGGCAAGATCGGTCGCACGTGTCCGCCAACAAGAGGCAGATCGGTACATCAAGCATTGCGAGGCGGAGGAGTCGGAGTACTGCCTCCGCACTGGGAAGACGCCGCGCACCAGGGAGCTGCTGGCGAGGGGCTGCCGGAATACTGGCCCCAGGAGGGATTAATAGTTCTAGTATTGTTCGTTTTCAATTTTATGCATTGTACCTAGTAGTTAAGTATCATCACGTATACGTGATGATATTATATATATATATATATATATATATATATATATATATATATATATATATATATATATATATATTATGTGATGATCTAGTGAACAATTAATATATATATATATATTATGAATTCCATTTTCTATCTGTTTTTGTATACTAATTTAAATCTAGTTGTTATCATCCACATATACAGAATGGAAAGTGTATATATACACATTGAAACAGAACATAGAAGAATGGAAAACAGAGTACACACATTGAATCAGAGCAATAAACAGAGCAATACTATGATTGCTGTAAATATAAAGCTATCCACGTCAAAACAACTTTTCAAAATAAAACGCGTCCATGAGACCATGACCAGCACCCCTTGCCTAGGGTAGCTCCTGGCTCTGCCTGAACTCGTGCAGGCGTTCGTCCAAGCGGTCGACACGCTTGTGGTACATTTGGAGCGCGATTTCGAGCAACAAGTTGATTATTTCATCGAAGATCACCAGCTCGAGGATGCGGCGGCCATGTTCCTCTACTGCGCCCAGGTGGACACCTGGGCCAAGGAGGCGGTCGAGCGTACGGACCAGCGCAATGGCATCCAGCGGGCCGCGGACAAGAAGAACGGCGGCACCCATGCGAACGGCGCGGCGGGTATCTGGTGCAAGTACGGCGTGGCCGACATCTGGTGCAAGTACGGCGCTGAGGGCCTCTGCCCACTCCTGGCGAGGAATGGAGGTACTGACGGGGCGTGTACCCAGCTGCAATGTTGTGTCGACAGCAGGCAAGCACCGATGGATCCGCTCTTGCTATGCGGCGCGCCGCGCCTCTCGCTCTGTGGCGCTCCAATGGTCTCGCCGTGCGATGAGCGGCAGCCTATCGGCGCGCACGTGCCTAGCTTGCTCTGCGGCGTGCCATCAATCATGTTGTGCGGCGAGCTGTAGCCTGTCGGCGCTGACATGCCTATCTTGATCCGTGCGCCAAAGGTCTACTCAACCCTGGAGATGATGCGCATCACAGTGTCGTCTATCGCGTTGCCGGGGAGCGTCTCGGCCTCGACGGGCCGTGGCGCCTGCTCGTTTTCCTCGTCGACGGGTTGATGGCAGAGGCGGCACTTTGGTGGGTTGGCATGCTTGGAAAAGGTGGATGTGCTACAGGCTGCGCTTGTCGCCTCCGTGTGTCGTGCGCCCCCTATGTGCAATATAGCAGGGTGGCGGGAAACAGGTGAGGAAATGGCGGGAAATAGTGGCGTGTTCATAAAACGCCATCAATTAATGGAAACTTAGCATCAAGCTAGCACAAGAAGTAGATGATGATCAGATGAACACAGACCACACTAGGGATCCCGTCGGTGGTGAATTCATCAATCCCAAACGGTTGAATACTAGCAAGCATTTGCCCACAACACACATGGCCTATTCGATCACAAATAGGTCGGATGGATCAACAATATGCCACGTATCGCACATTGTCCAAAAGTAATGCGGTAGACCTTCTTTAACATGTGTTAAAAATAAAAATAAATAAAAAACAAGGACCTCGAGGTTAAATTAGCTGAGGGAATGGGGCATTTTGGTCATTTGACCAAAATGACCCATCGCATCACCTAATTTAACATCGACACAACTTCCCGTACAGTCACCCATCTGATGGCTGCTCCAGCCTGAGCACACTTAACTTGATAGTTTTCTTACATAAGCTACTGGTGGAACAGTTAGTCCTTGCTGATAGGAATGCCTCTTCGCATCCTTATGGCGTATCCGAATGACCGCCCGTCCCACAATGGCCAATAGATGTTGTGTAGACAGAGCATATCACATACGTCTTATTAGAAGCAATCATCTGCGTTATTATCGGTCTTTGCACACATTTCTGATTATAGACCTGTTTGCCGCGTATCACACACATCTTGTTATATTGAACCATTTTTGTTCTCTTGACTAATCACAAACAGTTCATCCGAGTGAAGTGTATGCTATACATCGCACACACCTTTGATCTGGCTGACCGTTTCTTTTGTGTTGCCTAATCACAAACAGTTCATCCGAGTGAACCGTATGCTGTGTATCGCACATACCTCCATTTGGCTGCCCATTTCTTTTGTTCCTCCTCATCACAAACAGTTCATTGAACTAAACTGTATGCCCTTCATCGCACACGCAACTAAAACCTGAACCTGTTTGATGCATCCGTCATCGCAAACGTTTTACACATTTCTGACGGTTTTCATACAACACTATTTGCGATTATGGCATCGCACAAGTTTCTCGAAGGGTCTCTGATTGTAGTGTCGCGTTAGCAGCATCCTCCAGTAGTGTAAGTAAGGAATGACACAGATTTAAAACATATTTAGCCAGATACAAACAAACACTTACATGCAGAGCTGGATTTTGTTTAAAGAATGGCGGCAGGCCAACTTTGTTGCAGTTTTCTTGTGACTCACCAAGCAAGGTCTTCACGGTTTTAAAGACTTCTTCAACTGTAAAATTGCCTTCGGTGTACCGTTGAGGATCGTTTAACTCACCAGAATACTCACACATCAAGCTAGGGCGGTGACTTATAGGGAGTATTTTCCAGGAGACCCAGCACCGGGTCAGATCAACTCCAATTAACCCGTTGGCTAGTAAAGCTTTAGCCTTGGATAGAAATGGGAAGGCCTCCGCATGTTCTTCTAGGATAATTTTGCTTGGCGGGTCAAAATCTGCTGGAAGACACTCAGCTCTATAACCCGGCAGGGGGTTCTTAGTGGTTGGAGCGGTGTTCTTCCAATAAAACCAAGTGGCCAGCCATCCTTTAGGGTGGATTGGCAAGGTTGCGGCAGGGAAACTGGTATCTCTTTGTCTCTGAATAGAGACTCCACCTAATTCTTGGCTTGGGCCATTCTAACATTCGGTCTGATGGTTTATATAAAAGAACTCTTTGAAGAGGGAAATGGTAGGCTCTGTTTGTAGATAGACCTCTGTTTGTAGAATTATCTCACGGGTACAGAAAGTTACGGCGGTGGAAAAGTGGTTTCGTGACTCCCCTCGAAGTTTTTGGGATATTTGAGAGTATATATAGGAGGAAGATCTAGGTCAGGGGGTCACCAAGGGGCCCACAAGGTCGGGGGGCGCGCCCTACCCCCTGGGCACGCCCTTCACCCTTGTGGACGCCTCGTGGCTCCTTTGACTTGCACTCCAAGTCTCCTGGGAGTCTTCTGGTCCAAGAAAAATTATCGCGAAAGTTTTATTCCGTTTGGACTCCGTTTGGTATTCCTTTTCTGCGAAACTCTAAAACAAGGAAAAACAGGAACTGGCACTGGGCTCTAGGTTAATAGGTTAGTCCCAGAAATCATATAAAATAGCATACTAATACATATAAAACATCCAAAACAGATAATATAATAGCATGCAACAATAAAAAATTATAGATACGTTGGAGACGTATCAGGCATCCCCAAGCTTAATTCCTGCTTGTCCTCGAGTAGGTAAATGATAAAAACAGAATTTTTGATGTGGAATGCTAACTAACATATTTATACATGTAATTCTATCTATTGTGGCATGAATGTTCAAATCCGTAAGATTCAAAACAAAAGTTTAATATTTACATGAAAACAATAACACTTCAAGCATACTAACAAAATAATTATGTCTTCTCAAAATAACATGGCCAAAGAAAGCTTATCCCTATAAAATCATATAGTCTGGCTATGCTCCATCTTCATCACACAAAATATTCAAATCATGCACAACCCCAATGACAAGCTAAGCAATTGTTTCATACTTTTTATGTTCTCAAACTTTTCCAACTTTCACGCAATACATGAGCGTGAGCCATGAACATAACACTATGGGTGGAATAGACGGTGGTTGTGGAGAAGACAAAAAGAAGGAGATAGTCTCACATCAACTAGGCATATCAATGGGCTATGGAGATGCCCATTAATAGGTATCAATGTGAGTGAGTAGGGATTGCCATGCAACAGATGCACTAGAGCTATAGGTTTATGAGAGCTGAAAAAGAAAACTGAGTGGGTGTGCATCCAACTCGCTTGCTCATGAATACCTAGGCAATTTTTAGGAAGCTCATCATTGGAATATACAAGCCAAGTTCTATAATGAAAATTCCCACTAGTATATGAAAGTGATATCATAAGAGACTCCCTATCATGAATATCATGGTGATACTTTGAAGCACAAGTGTGGTAATAGGATAGTAGCATTGCCCCTTCTCTCTTTTCTATTTTTTATTGGGCGTTCTCTCATTTTTTTGGCCTCTTTTTTTCGTCCGGAGTCTCATCCCGACTTGTGGGGGAATCATAGTCTCCATCATCCTTTCCTCACATGGGACAATGCTCTAATAATGAAGATCATCACACTTTTATTTACTTACAACTCAAAAATTACAACTTGATTCTTAGAACAAAATATGACTCTATGTGAATGCTTCCGGCGGTGTACTGGGATGTGCAATGAATCAAGAGCGACATGTATAAAAATTGATGAACGGTGGCTTTGCCACAAATACGATGTCAACTACATGGTCATGCAAAGCAATGACAATGATGATGCGTGTTATAATAAACGGAACGGTGGAAAGTTGCATGGCAATATATCTCAGAATGGCTATGGAAATGCCATAATAGGTAGGTATGGTGGCTATTTTGAGGAAGGTATATGGTGGGTTTATGGTACCGGTGAAAGTTGCGCGGTACTAGAGAGGTTAGCAATGGCGGAAAGGTGAGGGTGTGTATAATCCATGGACTCAACATTAGTCATAAAGAACTCACATAGTTATTGAAAAAATCTATTAGTCAGCGAAACAAAGTACTACGCACATGTGCCTAGGGGGATATATTGGTAGGAAAAGACCATCGCTCGTCCCCGACCGCCACTCATAAGGAAGACAATCAAAAATCATGCTCCGACTTCATCACATAACGGTTCACCATACGTGCGTGCTACGGGACTCACAAACTTTAACACAAGTATTTCTCAAATTCACAACTACTTACTAGCATGACTCTAATATCACCATCTTCATATCTCAAAACAATCATAAGGAACCAAACTTCTCATATTATTCAATGCACTTTATATGAAAGTGTTATTATATCCCTCTTGGATGCCTATCATAATAGGACTAATTTTATAATCAAAGCAAATTAGCATGCTGTTTTAAGGACTCTAAAAATAAAATAAATGAAGTACGAGAGTTCATCAATTTCTTTAAAATAAAACCACCGTCGTTCTCTAGAAAGGTATAAGTGAAGCACTAGAGCAAATTTGCCTACTCAAAAGATATAAGTAAAGCACATAGAGCATTCGAATAAATCACGATTCATGCATGTCTGTCTAAAAAGGTGTTTATAGCAAGGATGATTTTGGCAAACTAAATCAAAGACTCAAATCATACAAGACGCTCCAAGCAAAACACATATCATGTGGCGAATAAAAATATAGCCTCAAGTAAAGTTATCAGTAGACAAAGACGAAAGAGGGGATGCCTTCCCGGGGCATCCCCAAGCTTAGGATCTTGGTGTCCTTGAATATTACCTTGGGGTGCCTTGGGAATCCCCAAGCTTAGGCTCTTGCCACTCCTTATTCCATAGTCCATCAAATCCTTACCCAAAACTTGAAAACTTCACAACACAAACTTCAACAGAAAATCTCGTAAGCTCCGTTAGTATAAGAAAATAAATCACCACTTTTGGTACTGTTGTGAACACATTCTTTATTTATATTGGTGTAATATCTACTGTATTCCAACTTTTCCATGGTTCATACCCCCCCCTCCCCGATACTAGCCATAGATTCATCAAAATAAGCAAACAAAATCTGTGAAAAACAGAACAGTCTTTAGCAATCTGGAAGTTTCGAATACTTATGTACCTCTAAAAATCCTGGAAAATTAGGAAGTCCTAGATAATTTATCTATTAATATTTTGCATAAAGAATCAACTAAAAAGCACTCTGGAGCTAAAAAATAGAATTGTTTTCGTGAGCGCAAAAGTTTCTGTTTTTCAGCAAGATCAAATCAACTATTACCGTAAGCTATCCCAAAGGTCTTACTTGGAACAAACACTAATTAAAACACAAAACCACATCTAACTAGAGTCTAGATGAAATATTTATTGCAAAATAGGACCTAAAAAAGCAAAAAAGAAAAAGAAAATTGGGTTGCCTCCCAACAAGCGCTATTGTTTAACGCCCTTAGCTAGGCATAAAACACGAATAGATTTAAGTATTATCATCTTTGGTATGCAATCCATAAGTGGCTCTCATAATAGATTCATAAGGCAATTTAATTATCTTTCTTGTGATGTGTTCCATGACTTTCCTTAATGTAAATTGAAATCTAATGTTTCCTTCTTTCATATGAATAATTGCACCAATCATTCTAAGGAAAGGTCTACCAAGAATAATAGGACATGTAGGATTGTAATCTATATAAAGAGCAATGAAATCTACGGGCACATAATTCCTATTTGCAACAATAAGAACATCATTAATCCTTCCCATAGGTTTCTTAATAGTGGATTCCGCAAGATGCAAATTTAAGGAACAATCATCAAATTCACGGAAACCTAACACATCACATAAAGTTTTTGGAATCGTGGAAACATTAGCACCCAAATCATACAAAGCATAGCATTCATAATCATTAATCTTAATCTTAATAGTAGGTTCCCACTCATCATAAAGTTTTCTAGGGATATAAGCTTCCAATTCAAGCTTTTCTTCAAAAGATTGCATCATAGCATCAACAATATGTTTAGTAAAAGCTTTGTTTTAATTATAAGCATGAGGAGAATTCAACATGGATTGTAACAAGGAAATACAATCTATTAAAGAACAATTATCATAATTACATTCCTTGAAATCCAAAAGAGTGGGTTCATTGCTATTTAAAGTTTTTACCTCTCCAATCCCACCTTTATCAATTTTTGCATCAAGATCTAAAAACTCCGAATCATTGGGACGCCTTCTAACTAAAGTTGACTCTTCTCCAGTCCCATCTTTATCAAGATTTACATTGGAAAACAAAGATTCAATAGGAGTCACACCAATCACTTTAAGATCTTCATCATTATTTTCAGCCTCTGGTTTGGCGGCCATTTTGTTTACTAGAGTAGCTTGTTTATCAGAAATTTGTCCACCAAATTTTCAAGATGCGCAAACTGAGATCTCAAACCATAAAATTCCTTAGACATATCATCAAGCTCTTTATTCATGTATTCCATAAAACTTTTCTGCTCCTTGAGCTCGTTTCTAGAGAAATTGTTATGCTCAAATTGCAAAGACATGAAGCTTCTAACATTATTTTCATTTCGTCTAATCTCCTAAGGTGAGGGTCAACGTTCTTTGGAGGAGTCATGAAGACTAGGCAAGCAACACACGAGCACACAAAAAGCAAACGAAGAGGATGAATGGAAGAGGGGGGAAGGCTAATCTTTTCAATAATCATTTTAGAAGTGTGTGAGAGGAGAATGAGAGGCGAATGGCGAATAATGTAATGCAAGGGATGAGAGTTTATGATGGGTACTCGGTATGTCTCGCCTTGGCGTAGATCTCCCCGGCAATAGCGCCAGAAATTCTTCCTACTACCTCTTGAGCTTGCGTTAGTTTTTCCCTTGAAGAGGAAAGGGTGATGCAGCAAACTAGAGTATGTATTTCCCTCAGCTTTTGAGAACCAAGCTATCGATCCAATAGTTGACAACGCAAAAAGGCACTGATTACCTGCACAAACAAATGCCAATTTGCACCCAACGCGATAAAGGGGTTGTCAATCCCTTCACGGTTATTTGCAAAGTGAGATCTGATATAGATGGATAAACGGTAAAGTAATATTTTTGGTATTTTTGGTTTAGGGCATGGAAAGTAAAAGATTGCAAAGAAAGTAAATAGGAAATTAAAATTGTAGATCGGAAACTTATATGATGGAAAATAGACCCAGGGGCCATAGGTTTCACCAGAGGCTTCTCTCAAGATAGAAATTATTACGGTGGGTGAATAAATTACTGCTGAGCAATTGATAGAAAAGCGCAAAGTTATGACGCTATCTAAGGCAATGATCATGAATATAGGCATCATGTCCGTGTCAAGTAGACCAAAACGATTCTGCATCTACTACTATTACTCCACACATCAACCGCTATCCAGCAAGCATCTAGAGTATTAAGTTCATAAAGAACGGAGTAACGTCTTAAACAAGATGCCATGATGTAGAGGAATTAACTCAAACAATATGATGAAAACCCCATCTTTTTATCCTCGATGGCAACAATACAATACGTGTTGGTTCCCCTTCTATCACTAGGATCGAGCACCGTAAGATTGAACTCAAAGCTAAGCACTTATCCCATTGCAAGAAAAAACAATCTAGTTGGCCAAACCAAATCGATAGTTCGAAGAGACTTGCAAAGATATCAAATAACGCATATAAGAATTCAGAGAAGATTCAAATGATATTGATAGATAAGCTTGTTGGAAATATGCCCTAGAGGCAATAATAAAATGGTTATTATTATATTTCCTTGTTCATGATAATTGTCTATTGTTCATGCTGTAATTGTGTTATCCGGAAATCGTAATACATGTGTGAATACATAGACCATAACATGTCCCTAGTGAGCCTCTAGTTGACTAGCTCGTTGATCACTTGATGGTTACGGTTTCCTAACCATGGACATCGGATGTCATTGATAACGGGATCACATCATTGGGAGAATGATGTGATGGACAAGAACCAATCCTGAGCATAGCACAAGATCGTGTAGTTCGTTTGCTAGAGCTTTTCTAATGTCAAGTATCATTTCCTTAGACCATGAGATCGTGTAACTCCCAGATACCGTAAGAGTTCTTGGGTGTACCAAATTTCACAATGTAACTGGGTGGCTATAAAGGTATACTACAGGTATCTCCAAAAGTGTCTGTTGGGTTGACACGGATCGAGATTGGGATTTGTCACTCCGTATGACAGAGAGGTATCTCTGGGCCCACTCGGTAATGCATCATCATAATGAGCTCAATGTGACCAAGTATTGATCACGGGATCATGCATTATAGTACGAGTAAAGTGACTTGTTGGTAACGAGATTGAACGAGGTATTGGGATACCGACGATCAAATCTCGGGCAAGTAACGTATCGATTGACAAAGGGAATTGTATACAGGATTACTTGAATCCTCGACATCATAGTTCATTCGATGAGATCATCGTGGAACATGTGGGAGCCAACATGGGTATCCAGATCCCGCTGTTGGTTATTGGCCAGAGAGCTGTCTCGGTCATGTCTGTGTGATTCCCGAACCCGTAGGGTCTACACACTTAAGGTTCGGTGACGCTAGGGTTGTAGAGATATTAGTATGCAGTAACTTGAAAGTTGTTCGGAGTCCCGGATGAGATCCCGGACGTCACTAGGAGTTCCGGAATGGTCCGGAGGTAAAGATTCCTATATAGGAAGTCCAGTTTCGGCCACTGGGAGAGTTTCAGGGGTCACCGGTATTGTACCGGGACCACCGGAAAGGTCCCGGGGGTCCATCGGGTGGGGCCACCTATCCCGGAGGGCCCCATGGGCTGAATTGGGAAGGGAACCAGCCCCTGGTGGGATGGTGCGCCCCCCTTGGGCCTCCCCCTGCGCCTAGGGTTGGAAACCCTAGGGGTGGGGGCGCCCCACCTGACTTGGGGGCAAGTCCCCCCCTTGGCCGCTGCCCCCCCCCCTTGAGATTGGATCTCTAGGGGGACGGCGCCCCCCTAGGGCCCCTATATAAAGAAGGGGGAGGGAGGGCTGCGCACCCTAGCCCCTGGCGCCTCCCTCTCCCCTCGTAACACCTCTCCCTCTCGCTGAGCTTGGCGAAGCCCTGCCAAGATCACCGCAGCTTCCACCACCACGCTGTCATGCTGCTGGATCTCCATCAACCTCTCCTTCCCCCTTGCTGGAACAAGAAGGAGGAGACGTCTTCCCAACCGTACGTGTGTTGAACACGGAGGTGCCGTTCGTTCGGCGCTAGGATCATCGGTGATTTGGATCACGACGAGTATGACTCCATCAACCCCGTTCTCTTGAACGCTTCCACTCGCGATCTAGAAGGGTATGTAGATGCACTCCTCTCTCTCTCATTGCTAGATGACTCCTGTAACGCCCCGGATACAAGTTTCCATATTCGTAACTCTGACTCTTGCCTTTTCCGGAGATGCGATATGATATTTCCTTCGTGGTTGGTTTTTTTTGTATATTGTTTTGCATATATCATTCCTATATGTTTATGCCATGATCATGTTGAGTGCCTTGTCATATTTGCTTCTTGCTTCATGAACACCATTGTTTACATTGCATTGTGCCTTTTGTCATTTTGCATTTCATCATAATCACCACGTGCATCACTTTCTTCATGATGTTGCCTTGCTCTATGCATGTTGCATGTGACCAAACCCCTTGCTATGTCTCTCAAATCTACCCATGCATCAACACCTCCTTCTTCCTTCTTATTCCTTTCATTTTTGCTAGTGCCATTGTCTGTCCTCCATAAATGTTCATTCTTTTCCTATAAATCCTGCTCATTGCCTACACGCACTCTGCCAATTTTCGGCTTAGATGAATATGATTTGGTTGGGTTCAAAAATGGCTCAAGCTTGAATTCAATTCAAACTTGTATTATTTTTCTACCTCTAAAAATTGCCAGGCCAATTTATTCGAAGAGCACCTATTTCCAGGAGTAGAGGGATATATTTATATCTCGCATATTCCTTCCCCAACCCTCTGACCTTTTCCCTTTTCCTTCCTGTGGATTATATATTTGCAGAAAGATTTTTAACAGAGGAAAGAAAAGAGGTCTTACCTTGCCGCTGCACTGGGCCTCCCAGTGGCCCAGCCAAGCCACCGAAGCCCACCTGCTCCTCTCCTCTAAGCCGGCACAGCCTATCTACCTCACGGTCACCTGTTCCGTTTGCCTGGCCGTCTCTTTCCTTCAGAGAAGCGCAGGCTCCAGCGCGTGAGCTCCCTCATGAACGTCGAGGCCAACGGCGCCCGTGCCCCTTTTAAGCCAGCCGCGCCCGCTAGGGTTTCCTCTCCCCATTCCCCTTTCTCCGCGCCACCGCCACCCGGTAAGCCACGCCAATCCACAACATCCGTCGCCCGTGCCATGGCCGAGGGGAGCTCTTCTCCGGCTTGATCCTCGCCATAGCCGTCTCCTTCTTCCACAAGGACGTCGTGGACGCCTCCGTCTTCTTCCACGGCTACGCACGCGACCACGCAGACTCGGAGCTCCTTCCCCTTCGTCGTCTGTGCTCTCTGCTTCCCGGAGCCGCAGCGCGCCGGAGATCAGCAACTCGCCATCATCCACGTCGTCGTCTTCTTCCTCTTCATCACCGCGGGACGCCAAGATCCTCAACATCGCCTGCGCTGCTTCCTAATCTCCGCGGACCCGAAACCCCTCCAATCAACGCGTCCTCGCCCTCGCTGCACCACATCTCCGGCATCCTCATCTTGTCCTACGGGACCTAGGTGAGCAGCCATTCCCCCAGCCCCTTTCCGGTTCGATTCTGTCGTTGTGGTTGCCGATCCCGTCGCGTCAGAGGCCATGTCCTGCATGGACGATCATGGTAGCGAGCCCAAGCTCGGGTTCTAGCCCCTGCTCGCTTCACCTGTTGCATGCATCCTCGCACGCACTCCATCATGCTGCACACGCTCATGCACTCAGCCGCCGCCTTCGCTCGCTGTCGTCGCCGTAGTTTTGTCGTCCGTCCCTGAAGCCATGGCTTGCAGTTGGAATCAGCCTTTAGATATTTTGCCCCATCTGATCTCAATCCCCTCACTAGCCTGGTGGTCATTGCCGCGCATGCTAATCTGAGGGATCTGGGCTTCAAATCCCGTGCGCCCCATTTTTTCCCTTTTTGCTACCTGTTCGTGTTTCTTCAGTTCAGTTCAGTTCGAGAGGATGTGTCATCTAGAGTCAAACCCATCCATTGCACAAAAACATTTCAGGCCAGCTAGTCGTTGCGCTGCACTTCCACCCAGGCAACCAGGGATCAAATCCCCACGGCCGCACCTTTTGTTTTCACCAATTTTTGCTTCACCCAGATCAAGGTCTGCTCGTGTTTCATGTTCTGTCAAGTCATTTCTTCAGCACAATCAAGTCTATAGCCTACTGGTCATCTCAGCGCACAAACAGCAGGAGTTCCTGGGATAGAATCCCATAGAGCTTCATTTCTTTTCCTCTGTATCTTTTTTCCAAAACGTGCAAACATCCGCTCGGGCCAAGTCCTCCTGGGCCGTTGCAGGTTGCTGCAGTCCGGCCCGTGCATATTTTTTTCCAGTCTGTGTATTTTAGTATTTTCCAATGCATTCTTATTTACTGAAATGCCATCATCTTGCATTGCTCTTATTTAAATAACCATGCTTTGGATTTAAACAAACTATATATGTAAAATGCTTAGAATTTCATCTAGTTTCACATTATGCCACTTTCATCCATGTTTAAAATGCTTAAACTTGCTATTTGCTTTATTTTTGCATACATGCCATGTTAAAATGGTTTAATTCATAACTTAATAACCGTAGCTCCGAATGAGATAGCTTTATATGTAAATGGGGCAGAAAAATGCATAGATTAATTTTTTGCACTTACTTTGCTGTTTAACAACATCAAAATATGTTTTAGGGCAGAACAGTACCAAATTCATGATTTGCATGTGGGGATTTACCAGAATTGTTGTTTGTTGTTCCGGCCTCATTTAAACTTGCCTAGATAGGTAGTTTTATTATGCCTCACCTCTTGCCATGTTTAACAACATTTAATATTGTTTGGTAGCTTAAATGAGATTAAACTAAATATGTCCATGTGGTGTTTTTTCAATATGCAACTCGTTGCATATTGAGCTCCACTTAACTTGTAGTATTGTTTGTTGCACTTTGCCATGCCATGCCTCATTAAATCGGACATGCATCATACTTGTTTGTGCATCATGCCATGTTTATGTTTGTGCATTTACCATGTTGATTGTTTCTTTCCGGTGTTGCTTCTTAGTTCCGGTAATGTTGCGATTGTGAGGATTCGTTCGACTATGTTGCTTCATCTTCTTCATGGACTCGTTCTTCTTCCTAGCGGGATTTCAGGCAAGATGACCGCTACCCTGGATCTCACTACTATAATTGCTATGCTAGTTGCTTCGTTCTATCGCTATGTTGCGCTACCTATCACTTGCTCTTCAAGCCTCCCAAATTGCCATGTCAGCCTCTAACCTTTTTCAACCTTCCTAGCAAACCGTTGTTTGGCTATGTTACCGCTTTGCTCAGCCCCTCTTATAGCGTTGTTAGTTGCAGGTGAAGTTGAAGATTGCTCCATGGTGGACAGGATTATGTTGGGATATCACAATATCTCTTATTTACTTAATGCATCTATATACTTGGTAAAGGGTGGAAGGCTCAGCCTTATGCCTGGTGTTTTGTTCCACTCTTGCTGCCCTAGTTTCCGTCATACCGGTGTTATGTTCCCGGATTTTGCGTCCCTAACGCGGTTGGGTGATTTATGGGACCCCCTTGACAGTTCGCTTTGAATAAAACTCCTCCAGCAAAGCCCAACCTTGGTTTTACCATTTGCCTCACCTAGCCCTTTTTCTCTTGGGTTTCCGGAGCCCGAGGGTCATCTTTATATTAACCCCCCCCGGGCCAGTGCTCCTTCGAGTGTTCGTCCGAACCGAGCCGCCTGCGGGGCCCCCTTGGGGAAACTCGAGGTCTGGTTTTACTCGTAGCCTGTGTCATCCGGTGTTGCCCTGAGAACGAGATATGTGCAGCTCCTATCGGGATTTGTCGCCACATCGGGCGGCTTTGCTGGTCTTGTTTTACCATTATCGAAATGTCTTGTAAACCGGGATTCCGAGACTGATCGGGTCTTCCTGGGAGAAGGAATATCCTTCGTTGATCGCGAGAGCTTATCATGGGCTAAGTTGGGACACCCCTGCAGGGTATAAACTTTCGAGAGCCGTGCCCACGGTTATGTGGCAGATGGGAATTTGTTAATGTCCGGTTGTAGATAACTTGACACCAGACACGAATTAAAACGCATCAACCGCGTGTGTAGCCGTGATGGTCTCTTCTCGGTGGAGTCCGGGAAGTGAACACGGTTTTGGGTTATGTTTGACGTAAGTAGGAGTTCAGGATCACCTCTTGATCATTACTAGTTGACGACCGTTCCTTTGCTTCTCTTCTCGCTCTTATTTGCGTATGTTAGCCACCATATATGCTTAGTCGCTGCTGCAACCTCACCAATTTAACCCTTCCTTTCCCATTAAGCTTTGCTAGTCTTGATACCCATGGTAATGGGATTGCTGAGTCCTCGTGGCTCACAGATTACTACAACAACAGTTGTAGGTACAGGTTATGCAATGATCTTGAAGCGAGAGCGATGTTTGCTTGTTTGGAGTTCTTCTTCTGCTTCTTGTTTGATCAGGGGATAGGTTCCAGGTCGGCAGCCTGGGCTAGCAGGGTGGATGTCGTTTGAGCTTCTGTTTGTGTTTCATCCGTAGTCGGATGTTGATCTTATGGATGATGTATTGATGTATTCGTGTGGCATTGTATGCCTTATGTATGTATCCCTATCTATTATGTAATGTTGATGTAATGATATCCACCTTGCAAAAGCATATCAATATGCGGTTCTATCCTTAGTGGGACCTTCGAGTCTCTTTAGGATAGTATCGCATATTGGGCGTGACAAGTTGGTATCAGAGCCTCGACCGACCATAGGAGCCCCCTTGATTGTTGGCCGTTGTTGAGTCTAGAAAAAAAACTATTTTGAGTCTTAAGATTATATATATCGGAGAGTAGGATTCTTTTTACTCCTCAGTCCCTTCGTCGCTCTGGTGAGGCCTCCTGACGTAGATGTTTTGTCTTTCTCTCCTCAAATTTCACTAATTTTTTTAAGATCACGCGGGTATCTTGGAATCGTTCCAATAGTCTTGTGACGAGAACATTGTTCTTGGTGCCTCCTGACATTTAGGGGTTGTGGCAGTGTCCCGGGGAGTTGAGCTCTGAGGTGTTGTCGTCACAATTTTATCATTGCAGTTCTGGAATACCTGAGCTTTGCCGACATTGAAAATCTCTTTTATGCAGTTGTTGGTGAGATAACCTCGACACCACCTAGTACTGGGGAGTTCGGGAGTATTGCCATAGCTCTTATAACGGATGCTTTTCGAAGGTTGAGGTACACGATTTCCAGAGTTTTCTTGGTTATGTGTTGACGGATGGATACAGCTGGATGTAGGGATTGTTAGTTTGGGTGAGATATATTGCTTCCCCTGTATCCCCAACACCAGATTGCATAACCAGAAAGTTTCGGGAGTTTATAGGTGGGAATTCAAGTAGCTCCTAGAATATCTTTCCGAGAGATGCATGATATGGGATTGGGTAAATCTCTATCATATGTATTTGTTCCGGCTTATTCTGCAAGCCAAATCCTTTGTTTTGTTTTATTTGTGGTATTCGAGTTGCTTCGAAGTCAAATGTTGAATCCATACCTTTCCTAAACGTTGTTCTCATATTGCTATGTGAATACTAATCCTTCGTGTTCGTCAAGGTCGTCATGTTAATTCTTTTCCAACCGGTGTGCTTCTCTTCAAGTGGATCCGATCATTTCAACATTTGTGAGATCAATTCTAATTTTTCTCAACCGTGTTTGTTTCATCCGTCCCAAGTTGTCTTTGTTTTCCCGCCCTCCCACCCTTTTCTTCAAGGACTCACATATCTTAATCAAGTATCCATCTTATGGATGTGAAGTTTCTCCATTCTCTTCCCGTCAATGTTCTTATCCGGTGATTCTCAGGAAGATACTAACGGAGCTTTGATTTCATCATTCTTCGTTATTTTTCTTCTCCGGTGGATTTAATTCAAGTTTTTCGGGTTGATCATATTATTTTCCTTGGATCAAGTGTTCTCCCTATTCATTTGCCTCTCGCCAGTTTATCCTTCCAGAGTGCTCAAGACATCTCAGGAGATTCGTCTGTGTTCGAATTAATTCAAGGTTATCACCTCATTCAAATATTCCAATTGTTCTGGTGCATCATCTATCTGTTCAACAATCCCTTTCAACTGTGTTTTCTTTTAGTGGGCCCTAACCCACGGGTCTTTTCCCAGGATCTTACCTGACTCTTCTAATTATTCCGGAGCCATTCCTAATTCTTTCTGAGTTTGACATAAGAATGAATTTCATCAGGCAGTTCTTCTCCAAGATCGCTTTCAAATTCTTTTCATTGTTGTCTCAACCTTTTCGGTATTCATTCTCCCGGAGCATCTTAACGAATTTTTGGTGGTGTTTCTCGTCGTCATTCTCAACATTTGAAGACCGAAGAAGAGTTTTTCCTCTTAAATCTTGTCCGTTCTCTCTAAGTTTCGTGGTTCTAGCTTCATGTTATCCTCTCGAATTATTCCATTTGTCATATATTGTTTTCTTACCAATCCAAAGTATGTCAGGAGTTGTTTTCCCGTTTCTTTTCACCGGAGGCCATCATTGTAGCAATTATCCCGGTGTTTCGCTCAAGTGTTCTTTAATCAGCTCATGATCTCTTTATTCTTTTGCATCTAAATCCCCTCTAGCATATTTGTTCTGCTAATTCTTCCTGGTGATTCTTTCTCTTTCATCAGTCATTTTCGAATTCTATGGCGGTTCGTTCAAGATTTCACTTCCTTCGTTATCATATCATATATTCGTTGTTTCCAAATCCCACCGGTGGTTCCATCAATACCTTCTCAAGTTTACGCTATATCCCTCTTAATCCTTTCAATGAGAATAAGTGGTATGCCAAACCCGTTGCTTGTCATCAATTTAAATTGGTGAAGGATACGCATAACATAATTCTTATTCTTGTTTCATCCAAGTGATTAATTCCTTCTTCGGAGTTCGTTCATGATATCAATTCTCGGTTCCAAGTTATTCATCTTTCTTGTCCGGAGTTCAAAGTTTACTCATTTTGTAGCTCCATCTAAATCATCGCAAGGCTTCACCTTGTGTTTTCAACTTCTCTTTCTTTCTATCATCCTTTTATTACCAGCGTTTTTCATGGAGGCTCTACGTGGTGGTTCGTCAAGGATTCTTTTCATTCTTCAATTATTCTTCAAGATTTCTCTTGAAGTTATGACCCGCCAAGCTATACTCTAAAATAAACATGGTGCTCAACACATGTTTTGTTTTGAGGAGCTCAAGTATTCTTCATCTTGCATTCCAAGGTGCAATTCTTTCTACCTTATCTTTTGAGGTGGTGTTATGTCACTCTTGACAATTTTCTTCATGTTTCATGATTCATATGTTGTCAAGAATGAGGTATTTTAAATCCATCATTTTCTCTTCGTTCAAGAAATATTTTCAACCAATCTATCTCTTCGTTGGAGTTATCTTGTGTCATATTTCACCTAAAGCCTTCCCTAAGGAATGTTGCTATTGTGGTGCTTATCAATGATCCAAGTTATCTCTCTATCATGGTGAAGAAGTTTTCATCTTCTTGTTGGTCTCAATCCAATCAACTGTTTCCGTTAGTGGCGGGTTGTCACCTCATCATTTTGAGATGTTTTCCATAAGCCCACTACAAGCTTATACTTTTCGTTGTGGGTTTTCCAACAACTCCGTTATAACCTTCTTGGAAGGGTGCTTTCCAAGATCATTTGTGGCAGAAGTTGGCATTTTCTAATCCATTCTTTTATTCCAATGATCTATCTTCTATTCTTTCTTTCGAAGGCATGGTGATGTTGCTCTCTTCACTCATCATCTCGAATTATGAGGATCGTGTTCTTTTCGTGCTTATCCATTTAACCGGAGTGTCATGTCCTCTTTTCAAGTTCTTTCATCTTATCAAGTTTTGCCCCTTCTCAACTGGAGTGCTGTCTGAAATCTTTCTTACCCCTTGTGCCATTCTTTCAATAGTTCCAGAGGCAGTGTGTTGTTGATTTCATCAAGTATAATCCCATCTTCTCAAGTTCATTTATATTCCTTCCATGTTCAACCAGAGTGCTGCCCGAATTCTTCCTCTCTCATCTTGTTTTAACCAGAGTGGTTTCGAATTCTATCTTGTCCATTAAACTCTTGATTCATGTATTTGCAACCTTCAAGTCCTCGTAATGTTCCTTGTTCCTCTTTTCTAACGGATTGTTTGCAATCTCGTTCATCTCTGTTGTACTCTTTCTTTTAAATTTCACAACCTCTCAAAGTTCTTTGGTTTCACTCATTTGTCGAACAAGCAACTTAGTCTTACCTCTTCTCTTCCTCTTCCGTTTCTCTCCGGTGCCATCCTAGATCTCGGGACGAGATCCTCTTGTAGTGGTGGAGTGTTGTAACGCCCCGGGTACAAGTTTCCATATTCGTAACTCTGACTCTTTCCTTTTCCGGAGATGCGATATGATATTTCCTTCGTGGTTGGATTTTTTGTATATTGTTTTGCATATTTCATTCCTATATGTTTATGCCATGATCATGTTGAGTGCCTTGTCATATTTGCTTCTTGCTTCATGAACACCATTGTTTACATTGCATTGTGCCTTTTGTCATTTTGCATTTCATCATAATCACCACGTGCATCACTTTCTTCATGATGTTGCCTTGCTCTATGCATGTTGCATGTGACCAAACCCCTTGCTATGTCTCTCAAATCTACCCATGCATCAACACCTCCTTCTTCCTTCTTATTCCTTTCATTTTTGCTAGTGCCATTGTCTGTCCTCCATAAATGTTCATTCTTTTCCTATAAATCCTGCTCATTGCCTACACGCACTCTGCCAATTTTTGGCTCAGATGAATATGATTTGGTTGGGTTCAAAAATGGCTCAAGTTTGAATTCAATTCAAACTTGTATTATTTTTCTACCTCTAAAAATTGCCAGGCCAATTTATTCGAAGAGCACCTATTTCCAGGAGTAGAGGGATGTATTTATATCTCGCATATTCCTTCCCCAACCCTCTGACCTTTTCCCTTTTCCTTCCTGTGGATTATATATTTGCAGAAAAAAATTTAACAGAGGAAAGAAAAGAGGTCTTACCTTGCCGCTGCACTGGGCCTCCCAGTGGCCCAGCCAAGCCACCGAAGCCCACCTGCTCCTCTCCTCCAAGCCGGCCCAGCCTATCTACCTCACGGCCACCTGCTTCGTTTGCCTGGCCGTCTCTTTCCTTCAGAGAAGCGCAGGCTCCAGCGCGTGAGCTCCCTCACGGACGTCGAGGCCAACGGCGCCTGTGCCCCTTTTAAGCCAGCCACGCCCGCTAGGGTTTCCTCTCCCCATTCCCCTTTCTCCGCGCCGCCGCCACCCGGTAAGCCACGCCAATCCACAACAGCCGTCGCCCGTGCCATGGCCGAGGGGAGCTCTTCTCCCGCTTGATCCTTGCCATAGTCGTCTCCTTCTTCCACAAGGACGTCGTGGACGCCTCCGTCTTCTTCCACGGCTACGCACGCGACCACATAGACCCGGAGCTCCTTCCCCGTCGTCGTATGCGCTCTCTGCTTCCCGGAGCCGCAGCGCGCCGGAGATCAGCAACTCGCCGTCATCCACGTCGTCATCTTCTTCCTCTTCAACACCGCGGGACGCCAAGATCCTCAATGTCGTCTGCGCTGCTTCCTAATCTCCGCGGACCCGAAGCCCCGCCAATCAACGCGTCCTCGCCCTCGCTGCACCACATCTCCGGCATCCTCATCTTGTCCTGCGGGACCTAGGTGAGCAGCCATTCCCCCAGCCCCTTTCCGGTTCGATTCTGTCGTTGTGGTTGCCGATCCCGTCGCGTCAGAGGCCATGTCCGGCATGGACGATCATGGCAGCGAGCCCAAGCTCGGGTTCTAGCCCCTGCTCGCTTCACCTGTTGCTTGCATCCTCGCACGCACTCCATCATGCTGCACATGCTCATGCACTCAGCCGCCGCCTTCGCTCGCTGTCGTCGCCGTAGTTTTGCCGTCCGTCCCTGAAGCCATGGCTTGCAGTTAGAATCAGCCTTTAGATATTGCGCCCCATCTCATCTCAATCCCCTCACTAGCCTGGTGGTCATTGTCGTGCATGCTAATCTGAGGGATCTGGGCTTCAAATCCCGTGCGCCCCATTTTTTTCCCTTTTTGCTACCTGTTCGTGTTTCTTCAGTTCAGTTTAGTTCGAGAGGATGTGTCATCTAGGGCCGAACCCATCCATTGCACAAAAACGTTTCAGGCCAGCTGGTCGTTGCGCTGCACTTCCACCCAGGCGACCAGGGATCAAATCCCCACGGCCGCACCTTTTGTTTTCACCAATTTTTGCTTCACCCAGATCAAGCTCTGCTCATGTTTCATGTTCTGTCAAGTCATTTCTTCAGCACAATCAAGTCTGTAGCCCACTGGTCATCTCAGCGCACAAACAGCAGGAGTTCCTGGGATCCATAGAGCTTCATTTCTTTTCCTCTGTGTCTTTTTTCCAAAACGTGCAAACATCCGCTCGGGCCAAGTCCTCCTGGGCCGCTGCAGGTTGCCGCAATCCGTCTCGTGCATATTTTTTTCCAGTCTGTGTATTTTAGTATTTTCCAATGCATTCTTATTTACTGAAATGCCATCATCTTGCAATGCTCTTATTTAAATAACCATGCTTTGGATTTAAACAAACTATATATGTAAAATGCTTAGAATTTCATCTAGTTTCACATTATGCCACTTTCATCCATGTTTAAAATGCTTAAACTTGCTATTTGCTTTATTTTTGCATACATGCCATGTTAAAATGGTTTAATTCATAACTTAATAACCGTAGCTCCGAATGAGATAAACTTTATATGTAAATGGGGCAGAAAAATGCATAGATTAATTTTCTGCACTTACTTTTGCTGTTTAACAACATTAAAATATGTTTTAGGGCAGAACAGTACCAAATTCATGATTTGCATGTGGGGATTTACCGGAATTGTTGTTTGTTGTTCCGGCCTCATTTAAACTTGCCTAGATAGGTAGTTTTATTATGCCTCACCTCTTGCCATGTTTAACAACATTTAATATTGTTTGGTAGCTTAAACGAGATTAAACTAAATATGTCCATGTGGTGTTTTTTCAATATGCAACTTGTTGCATATTGAGCTCCACTTAACTTGTAGTATTGTTTGTTGCACTTTGCCATGCCATGCCTCATTAAATCGGACATGCATCATACTTGTTTGTGCATCATGCCATGTTTATGTTTGTGCATTTACCATGTTGATTGTTTCTTTCCGGTGTTGCTTCTTAGTTCCGGTAATGTTGCGATTGTGAGGATTCGTTCGACTATGTTGCTTCATCTTCTTCATGGACTCGTTCTTCTTCCTAGCGGGATTTCAGGCAAGATGACCGCTACCCTGGATCTCACTACTATAATTGCTATGCTAGTTGCTTCGTTCTATCGCTATGTTGCGCTACCTATCACTTGCTCTTCAAGCCTCCCAAATTGCCATGTCAGCCTCTAACCTTTTTCAACCTTCCTAGCAAACCGTTGTTTGGCTATGTTACCGCTTTGCTCAGCCCCTCTTATAGCGTTGTTAGTTGCAGGCGAAGTTGATGATTGCTCCATGGTGGACAGGATTATGTTGGGATATCACAATATCTCTTATTTACTTAATGCATCTATATACTTGGTAAAGGGTGGAAGGCTCAGCCTTATGCCTGGTGTTTTGTTCCACTCTTGCTGCCCTAGTTTCCGTCATACCGGTGTTATGTTCCCGGATTTTGCATCCCTAACGCGGTTGGGTGATTTATGGGACCCCCTTGACAGTTCACTTTGAATAAAACTCCTCCAGCAAGGCCCAACCTTGGTTTTACCATTTGCCTCACCTAGCCCTTTTTCCCTTGGGTTTCCGGAGCCCGAGGGTCATCTTTATATTAACCCCCCCCCCCCCCCGCCCGGGCCAGTGCTCCTTCGAGTGTTGGTCCGAACCGAGCCGCCTGCGGGGCCCCCTTGGGGAAACTCGAGGTCTGGTTTTACTCGTAGCCTGTGTCATCCGGTGTTGCCCTGAGAACGAGATATGTGCAGCTCCTATCGGGATTTGTCGGCACATCGGGCGGCTTTGCTGGTCTTGTTTTACCATTGTCGAAATGTCTTGTAAACCGGGATTCCGAGACTGATCGGGTCTTCCTGGGAGAAGGAATATCCTTCGTTGATCGCGAGAGCTTATCATGGGCTAAGTTGGGACACCCCTGCAGGGTATAAACTTTCGAGAGCCGTGCCCACGGTTATGTGGCAGATGGGAATTTGTTAATGTCCGGTTGTAGATAACTTGACACCAGACACGAATTAAAACGCATCAACCGCGTGTGTAGCCGTGATGGTCTCTTCTCGGTGGAGTCCGGGAAGTGAACACGGTTTTGGGTTATGTTTGACGTAAGTAGGAGTTCAGGATCACCTCTTGATCATTACTAGTTGACGACCGTTCCTTTGCTTCTCTTCTCGCTCTTATTTGCGTATGTTAGCCACCATATATGCTTAGTCGTTGCTGCAACCTCACCACTTTACCCCTTCCTTTCCCATTAAGATTTGCTAGTCTGATACCCATGGTAATGGGATTGCTGAGTCCTCGTGGCTCACAGATTACTATAACAACAGTTGCAGGTACAGGTTATGCGATGATCTTGACGCGAGAGTGATGTTTGCTTGTTTGGAGTTCTTCTTCTGCTTCTTCTTTGATCAGGGGATAGGTTCCAGGTCGGCAGCCTGGGCTAGCAGGGTGGATGTCGTTTGAGCTTCTGTTTATGTTTCATCCGTAGTCGGATGTTGATCTTATGGATGATGTATTGATGTATTCGTGTGGCATTGTATGCCTTATGTATGTATCCCTATCTATTATGTAATGTTGATGTAATGATATCCACCTTGCAAAAGCGTATCAATATGCGGTTCTATCCTTGGTGGGACCTTCGAGTCTCTTTAGGATAGTATCGCATATTGGGCATGACAAGTCCATAGATTGATCTTGGTGATGCGTAGAAAATATTTATTTTCTGCAACGTTCCCCAGCAAAGCTGATCATAAATCCAAAATTCATCGGATCTCGGCAAACACACCGCAAAAGAGTATTACATCGAATAGATCTCCAAGAACATCAAGGACAACTTTGTATTGAGAATCAAAGAGAGAGAAGAAGCCATCTAGCTACTAGCTATGGACCCGTAGGTCTGTGGTAAACTACTCACGCTTCATCGGAGAGGCAATGGTGTTGATGTAGAAGCCCTCCATGATCGAATCCCTCTCCGGCAGGATGCCGGAAAAGGCCCCTAGATGAGATCTCACGGGTACAGAAGGTTGCGGTGGTGGAAAAGTGGTTTCGTGACTCCCCTGAAAGTTTTTGGGGTATTTGAGAATATATAGGAGGAAGATCTTGGTTAGGGGGCACCGAGGGGCCCACAAGGTCGGGGGCATGCTCTACCCCCCTGGGCGCGCCCTCCACCCTTGTGGACGCCTTGTAGCTCTTATGACTTGCACTCCAAGCCTCCTGGGTGTCTTCTGGTCCAAGAAAAATCATCGCGAAAGTTTTATTCCGTTTGGACTCCGTTTGGTATTCCTTTTCTGCGAAACTCTAAAACAAGGGAAAAAACAGGAACTGGCACTGGGCTCTAGGTTAATAGGTTAGTCCCAAAAATCATATAAAATAGCATATTAATGCATATAAAACATCCAAAACAGATAATATAATAGCATGGAACAATAAAAAATTATAGATACGTTGGAGATATATCAACCTCATAGAAGATTTGGAAGTGGCAGATGTTGGATACATAGTTTGGGCTATATCTTGAGGGTGCAAGTTGAAGTAGTGCAAGACATCCCTAAAAAACTTAGACCCGGGTGGTGTAGAACCCCCGAGTATATGATTAGTGAAGACTATAATTTCTCTTCAGTGGGTGTGGAGATTGTTTCTCCCTTGCTAATCCGCCATCCAATTTCCCGCTAAGTCGCCAATAGGCCTTGGCCTACATAATCGTTGAGAATTTCTTTGGTAACCAGAGAGTGCTCCCAGTTGTAGATGGTCATATTGAGTCGCCTAAAGGTACGAAGGTAAATTAAAAACAAGGCATGAGTATAAGACGCTGTAACATAATGGCAGGTTAATTGAGATAAGCTATTTTTGGAAATTCTTGGCAAGTTATAAATTCGTTATTAAGCCGCCTGAAAGGTGAAGGGTGGGTCAATTATCTATGAATCCAAGATTGCTGAAATTTTGCTAAGTGTGGGACAAATAGGTTCCACAAGTTTGCGGCTATATTTACGGATCTACATCAGTTCAGAAAAGGTGGATAATTGCTAAACCTAGTGCCCATCAGTGGAAGAACAGGCAAGGTGGGTGTTGATTCTGAATAAGAAGGGATCTATTCTATATACAAGACAAAGGTCAAATCCACTACCGCATTGCTCCCACATCATTTTTGGGATTGAAATATGGGTTCTATACATGAGCTGGATGAACTTAGACGAGCACCGATGAAATCTTATGAACTTGGGTGACCTAATGTAGATCTATGGAGAGAAAGGGATGATACCTGGTAGTGTTGGTGAAGAGCGGATGATCGCCGCAGATATCTGGTCCCAACATGTTGTGCAACGGCCTGGATGGAGTGGTCCGCGAGGTTCGGTTGGCACGGTGGAGCTCTGGTTGCGGTTGAGGTTGCGAGGAAGAAGAAGAGGAGGAGACATGGGTAAAAGGTGAAAAGGCAGGCTCCCTATCCCTTTTTATAAGGAAAAGATGGAATAGTGAAACGGCATGCATGAAGACCGGGGAGGCATAATAATTACTATAGCATAAGAGGCGCCTCGATTTTTGGAATGGCTGTTAATGCAAAGATCTGTTGTGACGTCATGAGGTTTTTTCTGAATTTAATAACATGACGTCATCTTTTCTTATGGCGGGTCGTGAAGGTTTGTTCAAGGTCAAGCTTTAGAAGAATTGAAGAAGACTTGCCAACTAGAGGATGAAGATTGACATGAAAAAGTTCAAATCAATCTGGGGCCTAATGTTGGGGATATAACCCCATGGTGTGACCCACCCAGGAAGGGTCGGGTTACACTGTTGGCGACTCATAAGTGAAAGCCTAAGTAGGGCCAAGAAGCCAAGACCTAAGAGACTGGAGGCGGCTTACAAGGTGGGCCAGGTGAAGGCCCAAGACCCAGAGATGGCGCATAACCCAGAGGTATGAGTCACCCAATGGCGACTTGCCTAGCAATGCAAGGCGACTTAGAACCAGAGTTGGTTACGTTGTATGCTCCGACTTGGACTCTTGGAAGCCTAGGGCCTCGACTTGTGTATATAAAGGCGAGACCCCGCGACGGGTGAACTCAAGTTAGAATCGAGAGCTAGGTTAAGTGACTCCACTCCCTTGTAATCGATACTCAATCAATACAACACAAAGCAGGAAGTAGGCTTTTACCTCGTCGGTGAGGGGCCGAACCTGGGTAAACTCGTGTCTCTCATCCTGTTCAACCCCTTTAAGCTAATCACCATAGCCATGACCTCGCACCTAAGTCTTTTCACAAGGGCATCTGTCGTGACAACACCACACCAAGATGTGTTGGAAAGTGTGCATGAAATAAGCTTTCCAAAAAGCCCAAAACCACCTTATTTGGATTCTTGATGAGAGAGTTGTCAACATTTGAAGTCGAGTTTGTCTGAGAAGTTTGAATCCGATATTAGGGCAGGGGAATTGATCTAACTTCTCTTGGGCTCCGAGTGATGTGAGATAACTTCTTGTACATCACCTAACCATGGTCTTTGCTTGACCATCATTTCCTAATCAAATGTGAAGGAAGTAGTTGTAGGATTATATATCGACTAGAGGGGGGTGAATGAGAGATTTTAACAAATTCTTTGGAAGAAGTGATTTTTCAAAAAAGAGAGTAAAACTAACATAAGTAATGCTGAATTGAAGAATAACTAAAACGGGTAGCGAATAACTTAGAGAAATGGTAATCTAAAATGACAGATAAGTAGCAAGCTTCATAGAAGAATAACTAATTATCAGTACAAGTAAACAACCAGATAGTCTTCAAAATAGTAGCACAAAGAACAAAACTAACATAAATATCATGCATCGAAATGAAATAGTCCCCAGGAAAGTCTTCACAACAATCGTAGATAAAGTAGGCAAGGGAAGTTTTTCAGAACACTGGGGAATTACTAAAAGTAAAGAGTGGGCGAAGAAACATAACTCGTAAGCATGGCGAAGACAAATGGTTTGTTCACTCATTTCAAGTTGTTGGCACGACTCTATGTCTAGTCAGAGGGATTGAGCCGAAACTCAGAAGACACAAAAGTATTCACCCTATTCTCCGTGAGCTAAGTGCACTTAAACTTGCCCAATCACTCGAGGTAGATCTTGAGGTATCTTTGGACCTTCAGAAACTTGTTCTTCGGCAATCCACACTCTGGATGCTTGATACGTCTCCAACGTATCTATAATTTTCATGTTATTATATTATTTGTTTTGGATGTTTATATGCTATTTTATATTATTTTTGGGACTAACCTATTAACCTAGAGCCCAGTGCCAGTTTTTTTCCTTGTTTTGAGTTTTACAGAAAAGGAATACAAAATGGAGTCCAAACGAGCTGAAACTTTATGACGATTTTCTATGGACCAAAAGAAGCCCACGGAGTATTGGAGATGGACCAGATGAGCCATGAGGCATCCACAAGGGTCGAGGGCGCCCCCCTAGGGCGTGCCCCCTGCCTTGTCGTCGCCTCGTGGACCCCCCCTAACTTGTTTCCGACGCCAAAAATTCCTATAAATATAGAAACCCTCAGAAATAAACCTAGATCGGGAGTTCCGCCGCTGCAAGCCTTTGTAGCCACGAAAAACCAATCGGGAGCCCGTTCCGGCACCCTGCCGGAGGGGGAAACCATCACTGTGGCCATCTTGATCATCCCGGCGGTCTCCATGACGAGGAAGGAGTAGTTCACCCTCAGGGATGAGGGTATGTACCAGTAGCTATGTGTTTGATCTTTCTCTCTCTCTCTCTTTCTCTCTTGTGTTCTTGATTTGGCACGATCTTGATGTACCGCGAGCTTTGTTACTATAGTTGAATCATATGGTGTTTCTCCGCCTCTACCTTCTTGTGATGAATTGAGTTTTACCTTTGAGATTTCACTATTATAGGATTGAATACTATTATGGATTTGAGCACACTTGATGTATGTATTGTGTGGGATGCCTGTGGTGACAATGGGGTGTTCTATTGATTCACTTGATGTATGTTTTGGCACTCAACTCGCCGATTCCCGAGGTGACATTGGGGTAATCTATGCATAGGGGTTGATGCACATTTCGTCCTTGTTTCTCTGATAGGAATCTTGGGGCACTCTTTGTGGTTCTTTATGTTGGATTGAAAATTATGAATCTGAAGTTGTTTGATGCATATCGTATAATTGACCCACGGATACTTGTGGTGACATTAGAGTATGTAGGTGACATTAGGGTTGATTGATGTATGTGATATGGTGTTATTTTACTCGTACTCTAGGGCTGTTTGTGGCACTTATAGGATAGCCCAATGGATTGATCGGAACGAATAACTTTGAGCTGGTTTCGTACCCTACAAGCAATTTCATCTTATGTTCTTCGCGATAGGAACTTTGGAGAGACTTTTGTTGCACGTTGAGGTATTACCATATGATTTAGTTATGTTATCATTGTTGAGAGAATTTGCACTAGTGAAAGTATGAACCCTAGGCCTTGTTTCCAAGCATTGCAATACCGTTTTCGCTTACTTTTGTTACTTGTTACCTTGCTGTTTTTATATTTTCAGATTACAAAAACCTATATCTACCATCCATATTACACTTGTATCACCATCTCTTCACCGAACTAGTGCACCTATACAATTTACCATTGTATTGGGTGTGTTGGGGACACAAGACACTCTTTGTTATTTGGTTGCACGGTTGTTTGAGAGAGACCATCTTCATCCCACAGATTGATAAACCTTAGGTCATTCACTTGAGGGAAATTTGCTATTGTCCTACAAAACTCTGCGCTTGGAGGCCCAACACGAGTCTACAAGAAGAAGGTTGCATAGTAGACATCAATGCTCCTAAACAGACATCTAACCATCTAGAGGATGCTCAGTCCTGAAGAGTAACATGTTAAGTTCAACTTTGATCAAGTTCTTTGGGGATACTCAATCACCTTAAACTTTAGGCTTTGGGGATTTCTCCTCACCTAGGATTCTCTGAACTTCTTCGGGGGATGGGTTGTTCAGAAAAATACTTGTCAGATTATCATGGAACAACCAATCGTTTAAGGTTGGGGAAGGGGATACTTATAGCCGGAGGAGCAAGCCTATAGACTGGTATGCCTGTTGGAGGCATCAAAGTGCATCCACTCCTCAAGGTGGATTTTGGTAATTAATGTCAGCATGTCTCAAGGAACTAATGCATGCTACAAGTTTATTTTGAGAAAGTTTCTTAGGTTGCAACATTCTAATTTGGGGTGCTACCCTTGGCTGTTACACCGCTATATCCATTGATCGTTAGGAGCATCATGTAGATCATTCCACGGAGAGCAAAGAGAAATTGTGATCTCATACTTTCTGATAACAAAATTGAATCCATACAATTTGCTTGCCCAATGTCTGCGAGTGCTTTGCAGATGATTCTTCATCTGACCAAGAGTTTCACGCGCGGCGGCTTTGAAGACCAAGTTCTTCTCGAATTCCTTCGAAAGTATACGGTTCTCATTGTCCACCTCCTCTGTGCTTGGGTTGTTCAGAACTAGTAGGTCTAGAACTAGATTTCTTCAGAGACAAATTCTTCACAATAGGGACTTTTCTTTCTATTATCAACATATAACATTGTACATGTACCTGTGAGGAATTTTCAATGACGGAAAATGCAGTACGCTCATAAGCGCACACAGAAGTGTTGAAAATATGCCCTAGATGCAATAATTCATAGGAAGACTCAGTTGCATGTGTAGAAACATAAACACTGATACGTCTCCAACGTATCTATAATTTTTTATTGTTCCATGGTATTATATTACCCGTTTTGGATGGTTATGGGCTTTACTTTGCACTTTTATATCATTTTTGGGGACAAACCTACTAACCGGAGGCCCAGCCCGAATTGCTGTTTTTTTGCCTATTTCAGTGTTTCGAAGAAAAGGTATATCAAACGGAGTCCAAACGGAATGAAACCTTCGGGAGCGATCTTTTTGGAACAAACGTGATCCAGGGGACTTGGAGTGGACGTCAAACAATAGAGGAGGCCACCACGAGGGTGCCCGGCGCGCCCGCTACAGGTAGGCGCGCCCCTCGAGCATCCACCGACCTACTTCTTCCTCCTGTATATACCCACGTACCCTGAAAACATCCAGGAGCACCACGAAAAACTATTTCCACCGCTGCAACCTTCTCTATCCGCGAGATCCCATGTTGGAGCCTTCGCCGGCGCTCCGCCGGAGGGGGATTCGACCACGGAGGGCCTCTACATCATCTCCAAGGCCTCTCCGATGAGTTTTGAGTAGTTTACCACAGACCTTCGGGTCCATAGTTATTAGCTAGATGGCTTCTTCTCTCTCTTTGAATCTCAATACAAAGTTCTCCTTGATCTTCTTGGAGATCTATTCGATGTAACTCTTTTGCGGTGTGTTTGTCGAGATCCGATGGATCGTGGGTTTATGATCAAGTTTATCTATGAGAAATATTTGAATCCTCTGAATTCTTTTATGTATGATTGGTTATCTTTGCAAGTCTCTTTGAATTATCAGTTTGGTTTGGCCTACTAGATTGATCTTTCTTGCAATGGGAGAAGTGCTTAGCTTTGGGTTCAATCTTGCGGTGTCCTTTCCCAATGACAACAGGGGCAGCAAGGCACGTATTGTATTGTTGCCATCGAGGATAAAAAGATGGGGTTTATATCATATTGCTTGAGTTTATCCCTCTACATCATGTCATCTTTCTTAATGCGTTACTCTATTCTTCATGAACTTAATACTCTAGATGCAGGCAGGAGTTGGTCGATGTGTGGAGTAATAGTAGTGGATGTAGGCAGGAGTTGGTTTACTTGTCACGGACGTGACGCCTATATACATGATCATGCCTAGATATTCTCATAACTATGCACTTTTCTATCAATTGCTCGACAGTAATTTGTTCACCCACAGTAATAATCATGCTATCTTGAGAGAAGCCACTAGTGAAACCTATGGCCCCCCGGGTCTATGTTTTATCATATAAGTTTTCAATCTACTTTTATTTGCATCTTTACTTTCCAATCTATATCATAAAAATACCAAAAATATTTATCTTATATTATTATCTCTATCAGATCTCACTTTCACAAGTTACCGTGAAGGGATTGGCAACCCCTTTATCGCGTTGGTTGCGAGGTCCTTGTTTGTTTGTGTAGGTGTGTGGGACTTTTGAGGAGCCTCCTATTGGATTGATACCTTGGTTCTCAAAAACTGAGGGAAATACTTATGCTACTTTGCTGCATCACCCTTTCCTCTTCAAGGCAAAACCAACGTAGTGCTCAAGAGGTAGAAAACACCAAGCAGTTCCCTAGTCTCGCCTCCAAGACTAGATCATGTGTTGCATGATGATCTTCTTTTTCTGATCATAGGGCATTGTTAAAGTAACAAGGATGATGACGACAATAATAGCACATTGTTAGCAGACCAATGGAGTTGGACACAGCCAACCTATGATATACTACATGATTGCATCGTCACGGTGTTATCAATAGTATCATGTCATGTGTTAACATATACTCACGTCCTTAGACCATGAGAATATTAGACGGTTACTTTGGGGTTCCCAATCATTTTCTATAATTGGGTGATTACAACGTAACTTTCGGGTACATAAAAAAAGTATGTCAAGGGATTCGATAGTTCAAGACTGAGATATGCTCCTCTGGCGATGGAGAAATACTCTCCGGGCCCACTCGGTATTAAGGTATGCATCATCGTCTGGACAGACATAGCGTGATATGATCATGGGGATACTGGAATATGGAAACTAGAAAAGAGGACAAACTGGTAACGACGATTACTTGGGTATTCTGATCACATAGTTGCTTCACAAGGATACAGATAAAAGTTTTGCCTCGGGTTTTGTTAAGTATCATGAAGCAAAAGGAATTTTGTACGCAAACAAAAGTTTCGCTCGATAAATATCTTCATGTATATGTGGGAATCAATATGGGTGTCCAGACCCCGCTATTTATTATTGGCCGAAAGATGTTCTGGGTCATGTCCACATATTACCAAACCTGGAGGGTCACACGCTTAATTACAATAGTTTGATAGACTACTAGAGGATATTAGGAGTACAAGAGAAATGCATCAGAAGGTTCCTGTTATACCAGAAGTGTTCCAGAGAGGTCACGTAAATGTTCTGGTGAAACCGAGCGCATCACGGAGGTACCCTTGAAAGCCCTGGAAGGTTTCAGAAAATTTCAAAACCTTCCAGACGATTTCAAGTGGTCCTAGTGGGTTGCCCCGTGAACTCGTCGCAGCACATTTGACTGCCATCTCCAGCCCCCACTAGCATGACCTTGTAGCAACACGGCGCGACAAGGAGGGGAAGGAGAGATGGGAAACGTCTGCGCTGGCCAGGACAAGAAGGAGGTTGGGTGCGAGTCGCGATAGTGGAGGAACTCTCCCACATGAGGTGGGACAAAACAAGAGAGAGAGAGAGAGAGAGAGAGAGAGAGAGAGAGAGAGATTCTCTGGCCGAGTTTGAAGTCACGCAGGCGGAGGATGTCGTGGAGCACCAAGCCATCCCCGACTCCATCTACTCGGAGACGGAGGTGGAGGCCAAGCGTCACTTCCTCCGCGAGGGCAAGCGAAGCGTGGTGAACTCGTCACGGATGTGGAATCCGACAAGGAGCAGGAGCTAGGGTCGGCAGTCAATCACCAGGGCCAGCCCGTCCGGTACTGCCGGCACGGAGGTCGTCGACATCTGTGAAGACGACTAGTAGGGTTGCTTCTAGCTAGTAGTACATAACTTAGTATTCCTAGCACACAACTTTTGTTTTGCATGATAATATGAATTTATGTGTGATATTTGAGGTATGTGGTTGTAACGGACGAAAAATAAGGTGTGACCGAGCTCTATCCATGGTTGGGGGCGTATCGTTCTTTTGGTACACGGCTGTGGGTGCTCTTAGACCTGGGCATTTCTGGGCTGGACCAGTTTTAAAAAAAGACGACCCCAAAATCCCAAAGCCCGGGCCCAGCCCGCAGTCCAATAAAATGCCTATTTTTCATATTTTAAACAATAAAATATCTATTTTGAGGGATTAACACTATAACTATGCCTATATATTTATATAAAAAACTGGAAAATCATGTTTTGTCGTGGGTTTCCGGGCTTTGGCCGGGCTACAGGCTGGAAAGTGAGGCCCAAGCCCGGCCTGGACGTCGGGCTTTGGGCCGGGCCACACATGCCCAGGTTTGGATGCTCTACGCAACAAAAGAACGCCTACTTACAGGAGTAAAATGCATCTTTGATCCTTAAAGTTGTTGGCGATGTCTATAACGGTCCCGGAACTCACAAACTGCTTATATACAATCTTGAAACTTGCAAATATGAACTCAGTATGGTCCTCAAAGTTGTCGAACTAGTCCTGGGCTATGCCTCGCGTATGCCCCAGCGTACCGCACCAGCTGAGGGAGTCCTAGACTAAGGGGTCCTCAGACAGCCGGACTATATACTTTGGCCGGACTGTTGGACTATGAAGATACAAGATAGAAGACTTTGTCCCGTGTCCAGATGGGACTCTCTTTTGCGTGGAAGGCAAGCTTGGCGATTCGGATATG
>NC_041385.1:396152600-396189355 GCF_002162155.2 Triticum dicoccoides | reverse complement strand
CTATATAAACCAGAGGGTTTAGACTTCTAGGGTTAGAGTCACAACAATCATATCCTCATAGGCTAGACTTCTAGGGTTTAGCCATTACGATCTCGTGGTAGATCAACTCTTGTAATATTCATATTCATCAAGATCAAGCAAGCAGGAAGTAGGGTATTACCTCCATAGAGAGGGCCCGAACCTGGGTAAACATTGTGTCCCCCGCCTCCTGTTACCATTAGCCTTAGACGCACAGTTCGGGACCCCCTACCCGAGATCCACCGGTTTTGACACCGACATTGGTGCTTTCACTGAGAGTTCCTCTGTGTCGGATGTGCGGTTCCGGTAGACCCTTAAGGTTCAAACTCTGGGGTGCGCACGAAGATCTCTCCCCTACCGATCTACGTCCGATCGCCTTGTGAGATCTAAGCTAAAAACGATGAACAACACGAGGGACACAAGATTTATACTGGTTCGGGCCACTGTTGTGGTGTAATACCCTACTCCAGTGTGTGGTGTGGTGGATTGCCTCAGGGGCTGATGATGAACAGTACAAGGGAAGAACAGCCTCACGAGAGGTGTTCTTGAGCTGGTGCGATGAACTGCTTGGGTGAGTTCGATCGCCCCTCTCTCTCTAATGTGCACTCGATGAATCCTCCTTTCCTCGATGGTGGCTAGTCCTATTTATAGAGGCCCTTGTCCTCTTCCCAAATATTGAGCGGGAAGGGCGCCAACAACGGCCATTTCGAAGGGGAACATCTAGTACAAGTTATCCTGACTAAAGTTGGTCTTCGGCTGCCAAAAGCACTCGTGATGACGTCGTCTTGGGCTCCACGGTGACCTCCATCCTGCCGCTCCACTGGTCTTGGTTTCGTTGCACAGAAATGGCAACGTTTGCTTGATGCCTCGGTACTCCACGTCTGTGCTTGCACCCCTTTGCACCCAAGAGGAAACAAGGACACTGTGCTGGTTGGCACCCGCCTGGCGCCCGCCTGGTCTCGATCGTCATGGCTTGCGTCACGAGCACCTCGCGAGGCACCCTGCCTTGATCTCTCCGCCTCCTCGCAAGCCTGCCTAGCAAGGCCGCTCCTGAGGAAGCCTAGTGACGTCCGCCCCGCGAGGCTTGGCCCCTCGCAAGGGTCTTGAGTCTTGTGCTGATGAAGATGGGCCGTACTGGGCCACCACTTGAGCCACGCCGACAGTAGCCCCCGGGACCAAGGTGCGCTCAGACTTGGCTTAGCAGAGAAGTGAAGGGGCAAGTGCGGAGCGCCACGGGCCCCATCAGCCTGCGACCTTGGGCGCCGCGTGGCGGTTGATTGGACGTGGGCGTCTCCGCTTCTACACGCTTCCTCATTATGCGCCTAGCTAGGCGGTCACAAGTCTTGTACATAGTTATCCTCCCTTCGCAGCTTGTGCGCTCCTTGTTCCCTTTTCCGCCTCGAGCCTCTATTTCCGCCTCCAATCCATCTCGAGTTCTTCTCCCCTCCCATTGCCATGGCGCCAACAAAAAAGGATAAGGGGAAGAAACTTGCGCCCTCAACCAGTGCGCCTCCGGCGGCTGCTCCCGCTGTCGACAAATCGCTCATACTCAACCTGGAAGTCCTGGAGAAGGTCTACTCCATGCTTGCCTCCAGCTTCAATGAGTGCGGGAAGACAACGGTCTGGCCCGCGTCCCACGCCTTCTTTGACAGGATCGTCACGGAGGTCCGATTCTTTCCCGACGCCTTGTGGGCAGGCCTGGTTCCCCCCTTTTCCGCCTTCTTCAACGCGGTGCTTTCCCATTACCAGATCCACATGATGCATCTCGACCCCCAATCCATTACTCTGCTTGATGTCTTCGCCTTCATCTGCGAGGACATGGTGGGGATTCCTCCTTCCGTTGCCCTCCTGCGCCACTTCTTCTCTCTGCGCTTGTCTGACCCTTCCCGGTGTTCAGGGTGCGTGAGCTTCCAGGCTGTGCCGGAGACGGCCGCCTTGGGGATCAATTTTGGCCTCCCACCCACTTTCCGCGAGCGGGTTCCGGGAGCGGTGGCTATATGTGGACGTCGGGGTGCCCAGCCCCCTGCTCGCGCACCCGATGCTGCCTGCCATTCCCAATCCTGGTTGGGGTCACGAGAAGCTTACGAGCCCCCTGCTTGCCTTCACCTGGCATCGCTTTGAGAGGCTGAGGGAGCTCGGGGTGACGGCGCCCCAGGTGGTGAAGGAGTTCCTCCAGCGTTGCATCGCTCTCTCCAGCACCATTCCCGCCCAATGTGGGCTTACTCCGGTCGTTAGGACCGCATGAGGCTCTAGGAAGACGATCTCGCGCCTGAGACGCTGAAGAAGGTGCTGTTGGTCCTGACTGGCGACCCCTCTCCTGGCAGCGTTCGTCACGGAGGCGCCCTGTTGTATCTTTGCTCAAACAGGGTCAACTTCATGAAGCAGATGCCCCACTTCAACAAATGGGGGTTGCGCCCAGCTGGCCTTGTGGGGCCCCGTGAGAACCCGGTTGCCGTGGTCCTTCCCCAGCCGCCCGCGCCGACCTTGCCCCAAGAGTCGTCATAGGGAGGCAAGCATTGGCAGGAGCTGGGGGGCCTGATGTCGAGGTGCTGATGTCGCGTGGGACTCCCGAAGCGTCATCCTCCGGAGATTACGGAGCCCCTCATGAGGTGGTGGCTGACGAGGGGGCGCGGCCTGCCGCTCCCAAGGCCGAAGCCCCCGAGGCATCGGCAGGCCACCAAGAGGTGACACCTGATTGCTCCTCTCAGGCTGGTGCCCTTGATGTAGGCTGTCCCGATGCTTCGGCTCCTATGCCGCGCGCCGGCCCTCACGTCGCGAGCTTGGGCCGGTTCCGCATAGGTTTCGAGGCCCTTCACAAGAGGAAGGAGGCTTCCGGTGGTGATGATCGCCCGTACTGCCCACTGAAGCACATGAAGTACTTTGCCATGGACGAGTAAGCCCCTCCTTCTCATAGTTCCTTGTCTGCATCTCCCTTTGTTGATCGTGGTCTTTCAGGATTCCCTCTGACGAGCCTGCGGAGCTAGCTGAAGAGCCACTTCATCAGGCTTCTCCTCCCTCACCGACCTTGATCGCCCCGAGTCTGCGTGCCGCCCTAGGTGCAAGCTCAACTGGAGATGCAGGCCGGCTTGCGGCGCACCTTGATCCTGTCGGCGTGCCGCTCTTCCCTCGTGAGCTCTCCTCGGGCACCACCAGCTTGCCCCGAGCTCCTCCACTGATCATAGGCGACGAGTGGTTGAAGCCGATCTTTGGGTCCTCAGCGGGAGGTGGATCGATGCCTGGCTGGGTCCCCTGCGGGGCCTGCCTGGCAATCGCAGGGGCACCAGCCCCCAGCCCCCTGCCGAGAGGGGGCGAACCACTCCAAGGCCCTCCGCCAGCGTCGATGGCGGAGGATGGTGTTGATGACGTGCTTGGGCGTGCGCAGGAGCGCAGCACTATCCGCCAAGAGTTCCTCCAGAGGGTAGCCGATGCAGTGAGCCAGCTCAGTGCAGAGCTAGCGGCTGAAGACGCGCATCTCGAAGATGAAGGCTTGAGGCTGGTCGAGGAGTGGCGCAAGCGGAAGGCGGCTGTCGGTCTCACGCGCCACCAGTGTGACCTTGAAAACGCCAAGGCCGAGGCATCCCTGGCGGCCTCTCGGGAGGCATGTTCCCGGGCCCTTGAGGAAGCTCACAAGGCAGACAAGCGATGCGAAGCTACGGAGGAGAGCGCGTGGGAGCTCCAAGACTGGTGCAACTCCCTGGAGCAGCAGGTGGAGCTGCGCCGATCCGCCCTTGCGCTGCTGAAGGGGGGGCGCTGAAGAGGAGGAGCTCCGGAGGCGCGAGGAAGCGCTGACGCTGGAGACCGCCGAGCGCAACCTTGATCTGGAGCAGTTGGAGACGAGGGAGCGCCAGGTCACCCGGGCGGAGGATGACGTTGGCGCGCGGGAGGCCCGGATCCAGGAGGAGATCGACCGTCGTGTGGCGGAGGCTCGCGCCGGACTTGAGCGCGAGTATGAAGAGCGGCTGGAGTTGATCAGGGCTAAAGTCGCACGCAGGACTGCTGCCCTCAGGACAAGGTTGGCTGAAGCCACACAACGAGCTAAGGCCACCGCTGCCGCACTAGGCTCGGCGCAGGCTGAGCTGGCCTCCTCCCGTGCCAAACTGCTCCTTCTTCAGCGGCGGGTTGATGATGCCGAGGCCGTCGCGGAGCGGAATGCGGACGAGATCCGCCAGCGGCAGACGTTGGAACACATGCACGGCCCCATGCTCCGTACGCTCAGGGAAAGGGCTAACACGGCCTTGGGCAACATCTGTGAGGCTGCCGCCGAGGAGCCGCATGTGACCAACTATGCCGGCAATCTCCAGTTCTTCACTGACGTGGTGACGCATCTAGAGAACCGCTCTGAGAGGTCTCGCCAGCTAGTGGAGGAACGGTGCCGTGGCCTACTCGCGCGGGCATTATCCCGTGTCTTCAGCCATCTCCAGAACCTCGATCCCCTCTTCGACTTTGATGCCGCCATCGCCCCGGTGCCTGAGGCCGTCTGAGGAAACCTAGCGCGGTGGGTGGAGGACAACGTTGATGCGCTCGTCCGGGCCTTCACTTCTGATGACGACGGGGTGAACGTTGCTGCCGATGAAGGCGACGTGGTGAATGGTGGTGGAGACGATGCCAACAACGGTGATGAAGAGGCCGGCGGCGACGACGGTGGTGCCAGCGACGCCTCCGGGGACGCCCTGGGAGATGCGGCGAGCGATTTGTCCGATTGATCCCGTGCTTTCCCCCGCTACTTGCCCTGCGTAGGAAAAGACTCGGGCATGTCCCTAAAGGTTGTGAGAGCATTTTGGGGAGGGGAAGCCCCTCATGTAAAAAGATTGTTGCCTACGTGTTGTTAAGATCCTTGCCCGACGGGCGCCTGCATGATGCCATGGTTTTCGTGATGTGTAGGTTGGTGTAGCTTTACCTTCATCTTGGCAAGCTTAGAGTGGGCTCGCAGTGTCCATCCAAGGGCCTCATGAGGGTCCCGATTAACCATGCGGCGAGAGCCTGGCTGGGGTGAACGCCGACCGCGGGATGGCGGGTGCACTTGCTGGGCCCTGCCCTACTCATGAGGGGCCCGCGAGAGGGAGGCAGCTAGTGTGAATTCCAACTTGAGCAGAAATCGAAGCACAAGAAAGCACACGAATAAGACACGACACCCCTCCCCGCACACACAAACACAAATTCGACTTCAACTTTAGATCCAAGACGAGAAAGCTTGTTCGCATGATAAAGAAAGCAAGAGCAAAAGGCCGCGTCCGGCACCTAGTCTAGTCTTCGACGTCTTCTCACCAGCGCGGAGCTAAGTGATGCCACTGGGCGTGGGAGGGAGCCCCCGAGGCCCGAGGGCGGCTCTCTGGAGACTCCAGGGCGTGTACAACCCCAACTCATTATTACGTGAGAGTGTCACGGGCGGCGAGCTTCATAGGCACTCGACCTTCTTCATAGGTACTGGCCTTGCTTCATATCGCCAGATGAGGGGCCCGCCTTGCGCCACCCTTGACCCCATCGACGGCAACCGGAAACCAGGACGATGCCAATGGGGAAAAGGGGATGACAGCGGTTCCCCCGACGACCACGGTTCCTCTGCCGGGGGCAGGCCCTGGGGCACCTCCCCGACAGAAGGCCTACCTCCGAAGAACACCTTGCTCCGCACGCCATGGGGAGGAGCCTGGCTCCCGACCCCTCTCCTTCTGCCCCGAGTGCCCTCCTCCCGAGGGGAAGGAGATTGCCGCACTGGGGCAGCCATCCGCTGCGGTGACCTGAACCTCCTGCGACCCATGGTTAGCATAAGACTGCTCCTGAGGAATTAGCGGTACCCAGTAGTTGTCGAGGCTCCCATTAGGCTCCTGAAAGAGCTCGGCTTCTGGCGCCTCTTCCTACCAGCCTGACCCAAGGAACGAGCCATGGTCTTCCTCCAGCGCGTACCCTCGATCCACCATGTGGGGAACATGGGCCTCCGAGGCCACCACCCCAAAGGCCTCACCGTGGTGCTCCGCATGGCATGCAGTTCGACTTGAAGCTCCATCTTGGGGACGGTAGGGTGGCGGCCCGCCGGGACCAAAGGCAGCGATGCGCATGCCCTCGCTTACCAGGGCGGTGCCGGCGTAGCTTGCTGCTCGGCGCTGATGACCAGGCTGGTGTTGATGAAACCTTGAGGCGCACCCGAGGGCGCGTGGGCACGGATCGGTCCGCCTCGTGATCCTCCCGGGGCCTAGGGTGGAAGCTGGACGCAGAACGGCGGAGCCCCTGACGCAACGGCATCTAGGAGCTCGGCGATGCTTTCCAGCAGCACGTCGCGGCCGCTTTCTTGCAGTCTGCACTGCAGCAGCTCTCGCGCCACCGTGAGCGCGGCCTTCATGTTTTCCTGCTCCCGTCGGGTGTGCGGCGCTGTAGCCGCAGCGTGGCTTGAGGCCCTTGATGTCGATCGTACTTGTCATGGAGTGAGGGCAGAGGACGCCTGACAGCGCCGCCCGCGCCCCGCAGCATTCTGCGAGGTGCGGGCTGCCTGAGGTGTGGGGTTGAGGTCACCTTGGGCAGGCGGCACGGCACGGGCAGGCCATGCCGCCCAGCGGTCGGAGTTGGCCGTCGAGTCGCCGGACATGCAGGCGGTGAAGCGGCGGAACGTAGGACGGAAGAAGGAAGACTTCGGCGCACCCCTACCTGGCGCGCCAAATGTCGGATGTGCGGTTCCGGCAGACCCTTAAGGTTCGAACTCTAGGGTGCGCACGAAGATCTCTCCCCTACCGATCTACGTCCGATCGCCTCGTGAGATCTAAGCTAAAAAAGATGAACAACACGAGGGACACAAGATTTATACTGGTTCGGGCCACCGATGTGGTGTAATACCCTACTCCAGTGTGTGGTGTGGTGGATTGCCTCAGGGGTTGACGATGAACAGTACAAGGGAAGAACAGCCTCGCGAGAGGTGTTCTTGAGCTGGTGCGATGAACTGCTTGGGTGAGTTCGATCGCCTCTCTCTCTCTAATGTGCACTCGATGAATCCTCCTTTCCTCGGTGGTGGCTAGTCCTATTTATAGAGGCCCTGGTCCTCTTCCAAATATTGAGCGGGAAGGGTGCCAACAATGGCCATTTCGAATGGGGAACATCTAGTACAAGTTATCCTGACTAAAGTTGGTCTTCGACTGCCAAAAGCACTGGTGATGACGCCATCTTGGGCTCCACGGTGACCTCCATCCTGCCGCTCCGCTGGTCTTGGTCTCGTTGCACTGAAATGGCAACCTTTGCTTGATGCCTTGGTACTCCACGTCTGTGCTTGCCCCCCTTTGCACCAAAGAGGAAACAAGGACACAGTGTTGGCCGGCGCCCGCCTGGTCTCGATCGTCATGGCTTGCGTCATGAGCACCTCATGAGGCACCCTGCCTTGATCTCTCCGCCTCCTCGCGAGCCTGCCTGGCGAGGCCGCTCCCGAGGAAGCCTAGTGCCATCCGCCCCGCGAGGCTTTGCCCCACGCGAGGGTCTTGAGTCTTGTGCTGATGAAGATGGGCTGTACTGGGCCACCACTTGAGCCACGCCGCAGGCCGCAGGTAGGCAAGTCTGGGGACCCCCGTTCCCAAAACGCCGACACTCTGTGTCGTCGAAGATAAGCTTGATGGCTCCATCAATCATCTGCAATAATGCAGTCCAGGGGGAGACCTTGCTCCCGAGACAGATCTTCGTATTCGGTGGCTTTGCACTACGGGCCAACTCGCTTGGCCATCTAGAGCAGATCGATAGTATGCCCCTGGCCATCAGGTCAGATTTGGAAGCCTGAATTTTGTGGCCGATATCCGCGGAGACTTGATCTTTGACGAATTCGAGCCCATGATGGTTTTCCACGGCCACCATGATGAACATGACCTAGATCTGTCATCTGGACACACACAGGAGATAGCACCTATTACCGCCCTGTCCCTAGAGCCGGAGCGGACTGCGTTGTCCAAAGACGGGAAGCTCAACCCCGCCGTGGAGGCCGCAGACCCAGCGGCGCTCGAACAGTCGAACCGCACACAGACCCAACATCAGGCTGGGCTTGTGTTACCGGAATCCCGGACTCGTCTCCAGCTAGGGGCTTTGGACCACGTGCCACCGTGTCCATCGAACCTGATTGGGCACCGGTCTTAGAGTTCAGCTCCGCGGACATTTTCCAGCACTCGCCTTTTGGTGACGTATTAAGCTCATTAAGATCCCTCTCATTGTCAGGGGACTCTTGGCCGAACTATGTCCGGCTCGAATGGGGAGTGGATGATGAGGAAATTCGTTCCCCACCCACCACCCACTTCATAGCCACTGTCGATGACTTAACCGACATGCTTGACTACGACAACGAAGACATCGACAGTATGGACGATGATGCCGGAGAGGATCAGGAACCACTGCCTACAGGGCATTGGACAGCCACCTCCTCGTACGACATATACATGGTGGATACACCCAAAGAAAATAACGGCAATGATAAAAATCCAGTTGAGGATAAACCTCCTAAGACACAGCCGAAGCGCCAATGTCAGCGGCGCTGCTCTAAGCCACGCCGTAGTAAAAACAGCAATACCATCACAGAGGAGGACGATACTCCAAACGGTGCCGAAAACAACGAAGACCCCGTTGAGCCAACCTCCGAACAGGAGGAACGGGATGATGGGCGAGTCAGCCCTGGCGAACAGGCCACGAACAAAGACTCGGAGGATAGCAACTACCTTCCGCTCTTCGAGGACAAGTTTAGCCTCGGTGACGAAGATTTCATCGTGCCTGAAGAGCCTGCCGAACAGGAACGCTTTAAGCATCAGCTAATTGCCACTGCAAGAAAGCCTGAAAAAGAAGCAGCAGCAGCTTCAAGCTGATCAAGATCTGCTCAATGAAAGATGGACTGACGTCCTTGTCGGTGTTCTGGGAACGGGGGTCCCCAGACTTGCTTGCCTGCGACCCACGGCGTGGCTCCACCAGCGGCCCGGTACGGCCCGTCTTCATCAGCCAACACGCAAGACCCTCGCGAGGGGCCAAGCCTCGCGAGGCGGATGACACAAGGCCTCCTCAGGAGCGGCCTCACCAGGTAGGCTCGCGAGGGGGCAGAGAGATCAAGGCAAGGGGTACCTCGCGAGGTTCCCGTGATGCAAGCCATGATGACCAAGGCCAGGCGGGAACAAGCGCGCAGTGTCCTCGTTTCCCCTTTGGTGCTAAGAGGGCAAGCGCATGCGAGGAGTACCAAGGCATAGCAAAGGTTTCCATATCGGTGCAACAAGACCAAGACCAGCAGGACGGCAGGACGGAGGTCACCGTGGAGCCCAAGACACCGTCACCACCAGCGCCTTTGACATGCGAAGACCACCTTTAGTCAGGATAGCTTGTACTAGTTGTCCCCCTTCAAATTGGCCATTGTGGCATCCCTTCCCGCTCAATATTTGGGAAGAGGACCAGGGCTTCTATAAATAGGACTAGCCACCATAGTAGGAGGCAACTGATCTCGAACCGAGCCTCAGCTAAGTTAGAACGGATTTAGACCATCGTCACACCCACAGAGCATAAGAGCACCTCTTCTCAGGAGGCTGTTCTTCCCTTGTATTGTTCATCATCAACCCAAGAGGCAATCCACCACGACCACACTAGAGTAGGGTATTACACCACAACGGTGGCCCGAACCAGTATAAACCTTGTGTCTCTTGTGTTGTGAGTTCATCGAGCTAAGCTTAGAGATCACGGCGAGGTTGAGGGCGTGATTCGGTAGGGGGAAATCTTCATGGGCACCCCAGTGTTCAAACCTCAAGGGTTTTGCCGGAACCCTAAATCCGACATTTGCCGCGCCAGGTAGGGGTGTGCTGGAGCTTTCCTTCCATCGGCCCGCACTCCGCCAACACCGTGCTTCTCCCTCATGGCGGACATCGCACCTCTGGCCCCGGCAACCGGTGCCAGTGATGGGGCCAGGGGGCTCCGAGCCTTGGCCCCCGCCTTACGGCGGGTACAGTGGCCGCCCAAGTTCAAGCCGGAGATACCACCGTGCTACGACGGCGCGGCGGACCCGGTGGTTTTCCTGCTGGTGTACGAGGAGGTCGTCCTTAAGGCCGGAGGCGACGACAAGGTCATGGCCAACTGGCTTCCCGTGGCCCTTACTGGCGTCCCGCGCGCCTGGCTGCTCAACCTTCCCGGGTCCACGGTGGCATCTTGGGAGGAGCTACGCAGTCTCTATGCTGCGCGCTTCGCGGCTCCGGCGCCCCGCGCGGTCACGACCCTCCTCGGCGGCTCACAAGTGCCACCCTTAGACCGCCACGCCAAGCCGTTCTTTTGCCAGATCAGCACCGCCCTCGCGCAGCCAGGAGCTCCCCCAGGTTGGGTGGCGCCCAAAGCCGACCTGACCTTCGACTCGAAAGACCACCCCGTCACCACTACCTGCTCGGGCGTGCTCCTGATGCTCTGCACGCCCACCATATGCCACGTGGCCGTCACCAAGACCCTCATCGACGGTGGTGCTGGCCTCAACGTGCTCTCGGTGGAGGCCTTCAGCCTCCTCCACGTGCCGCTGGAGCGGCTCCGTCCCAGCAAGCCCTTCTCAGGCGTCGGAGGCGGTTCCTCCAGCCCCCTGGGGCAGATCCGCCTTCTCATGACCTTCGGCACCTGTGACAACTACCACACCAAGTTGGTCGACTTCGCCATTGCCCACATCGGCCTCCCATACAACGCCATCCTCGGATACCCTGCCTTGGCTCAGTTCTTGGCAGCAACCCATCCGGCCTACAACCTCATGATGATGCCCGGAAGCAAGGGCGTCCTCACCATAGCTGGAGATACCAAGGAGGCTCTTATGGCGCTCAAGCTTGCCCTCAAGGCCGCCGCGGTGGCGCAGCCCACCGACGTGGATGCCTCTAAGGCCATGGAAGCTGTGCCAACCAAGAAGAAGCAGTTGTTCACTCAGGATAAGGCAGAGACCAAGCAGGTGCCGGTTGAGGAAGACGGGTCCTCGGGAGCCACCTTCACCATAGGTGCTGACCTTGACCCTGACCAAGAGAAGGCACTGGTGAAGTTCTTGCGCTCGAACAAGAAGGTGTTCGCATGGGAACCCAAGCAGCTAGTGGGGGTCCCAAGGGAGGTGATCGAGCATCACCTGAAAGTGTGCCCCAATGTACGCCTTGTGAAGTAGAAGGCGAGGCAGCAGTCCACAGAGAAGCAGGCCTTCATCGTCCAAGAAACCCGCAAGCTGGAGGCAGCAGGTGTTATTCGTGAGGTTCGCTACCCCGAATGGCTGGCGAACCCCTTTTCGTGCCAAAAAAGGGGGGAAAGGAGTGCATGTGCGTCGACTTCACTAACCTCAATAAAGCCTGCCCCCAAGATCCGTTCCCGCTTCCCCGCATCAACCAGATCGTTGACTCCACCGCCGAGTGCGATCTGCTATGCTTCCTAGATGCGTTTTCGGGTTACCACCAGATCCAGATGGCGGTAGAAGACATGGAGAAGACAGCCTTCCTGACCCCATGCGGGGTGTACTGCTACACTTGCATGCCGTTCGGGTTGCACAACGCGGGCGCGACCTTCCAATGGCTGATGCACATTGCCTTGGGCCGGCAGCTCGGGAGGAACGTCGAGGCTTACGTCGACGACATTGTGGTGAAATCTCGGGAGGCAAGGACCTTGATCCAGGACTTGGAGGAGACCTTCGCGAGCCTCCGCCAGGTAGACCTGTGACTCAACCCAGAGAAGTGTGTGTTCGGCGTCCCTTCCGGGAAGCTGTTGGGCTTCCTCATGTCCCACAGGGGGATCGAGGCCAACTCGGAGAAGGTCAAGGCAATCGAAGACATGAGTCCACTGCGAACCCTCAGAGAAATGCAGAAGCTCGCCAGTCACGTGAACACGTTAGAGCGCTTCATCTCCAAGCTGGGGGAGCGTGCCCTACCCTTCTTCAAGCTGATGAAGAAAAAGGGCCCATTTTAGTGGACACAGGAGGCCGACCAAGCGTTTCAAGACCTCAAGAAATACCTGACCGGCCCTCCCGTGATGGTGGCGTTGCGCCCTCTCGAGCCCCTGGTGCTCTACCTTGCCACCACTCCCTACTCCGCCAGCGCAGCCCTGGTGGCGGTTCGGGAGGAGCGCCAGGCTAAGGGCACGTCCCGCCCAGCTACGGCCTCAGCCGGGGCAACACAAGACCAGGAAAGCCTCGCGAGGACCACGACAGCGGCAGCAAGGGACCAAGCTCAGTAGGACGACGCCCCCGGGCCTGAAGAGGTCCCACCAAGCGACCAGGCGCTGGGGGCTCCATTATCTCAGGAGGCGCCTCAACCTCCGGAAGACACAGGCCACGTCAGTGCACCCACCCTTGTCGAGCATCCAGTGTACTTCGTCAGCACGGTGTTGCAGAATGCAAGAGCACGGTACCCCATGCCTGAGAAGCTCTTACTCATGCTTTTGGTGGCCTCGCGTAAGCTGCGGCACTACTTTCAAGGTCACCCCATCAAGTTCGTCTCGGCCTACCTGTTGGAAAGGGTGCTCAGGAGCCCCAACTCCGTTGGGAGGGTCGCCGAATGGAACATCGAGCTGCAGGCATTTCAGTTGGAGTTTAGCACAACCAGGGTCATCAAGGGAGCCGAACTTGCCGATTTCGTGGCTGAATGGACAGACGCACCAGAGCTCAAGGTGGGCGAGGATCAGTCCCTCTCCCCATGAAGTGAGGCACCAGATGGCTGGGTCATGTATTTCGATGGTGCCTTCGCGCGGCAGGGCGCGGGGCTGGAGCAGTGCTTATATCAGCCACTCAGGACCAGCTCTACTACGCCGTACAGCTCTACTTCCAGCAGGGTGAGAAGGTCTCCAACAACATAGCAGAATACGAGGGTCTCATAGCAGGCCTGAAAGCTGCAGTGGCACTAGGAGTGAAGCTCCTCGTCATCAAGGGCGACTCACAACTCCTCGTCAACTTCTCCAACTAGGTGTACGAGCCGAAGGACGAGCACATGGAGGCATACCTCGCGGAGGTACGCAAGATGGAGAAGTAGTTTTGGGGGCTGGAGTTGCAGCATGTGCTCCGTGGCACCAACAAAGAGGCTGGCGACATCGCCAGGAGGGCGTACAAACGGCTGCCCCAGGAGCCTGGCGTTTTCGTGGAACGACTCTTCAAGCCATCGGTGGCACCACCACTTTCAAGAATGGCACAGCCTCGGGAGGAACTCCCTCAACCACCTGCCACAGGAGCCCCGGCCTATGGCCCGACTTCGGGAGCGTGCCTACTCTTGGCACTGGAGCCTCGGGAGGGATGCTAGACCAAGGAATTCAAGGAATACCTGGCGCAAGGGACGCTGCCGGAGAAAGAGGAGGATGCGGAGCGCGTGGCCCGACAGGTCACGGCCTACTGCATCCAGGATGGTGAGCTATACCGAAAGTGGCCGAATGACATTTTCCTATGTTGCATCCCCAGGGAACAGGGGAAAGAGCTGCTGGACAACATACACGATGGAGATTGCGGGCACCACTCGTCGTGCGGACCCTCGTCGGCAAGGCATTTCCCAGCGAATTCTATTTGCCTATGGCACTCAACGACGCGACTTAGCTGGTGAAGTCCTGCGAGGCCTGCCAGTTCCACACCAAGCAGATCCATCAGCCAGCTCAGGGCCTTCAGACCATCCCGCTCTCATGGTCGTTCGCGGTCTGGTGGCTGGATAACTTAGGCCCATTCCCTCGAGCGCCTGGGGACTACCGCTACCTATACGTCGCCATCGACAAGTTCATCAAGTGGGCGGAGGTGGAAGTCGTCCGCACCATCCTAGCCGGCTCTGCGTTCAAGTTCATCAAAGGCCTCGTGAGCCGGTTTGGGGTCCCTAACCGCATCATCACCGAAAACGGTTCGCAGTTCACTAGCAATCTCTTCAAGACATGTGGTGCTAACCTTCGAACACAGATCTGCTACCCTTCGGTGGCGCACCCCCGGAGCAACAGCCAGGCCGAACGCGCCAACGCGGAGGTCCTAAGGGGCCTCAAGACCAGGACCTTCAAGAAGAAGCTTGAGGCCCATGGCAGGGGCTAGCACGACGAGCTCCAGTCCGTGTTGTGGTCCATCCGCACCACTGCCACCAAGCCAATGGGCGAGACCCCGTTCTTCCTCGTCTACAGAGCAGAAGCAGTTCTCCCTCACGAGGTCAGGCATCGCTCCACGCGGGTCCTGGCGTGTGATGAGGCGCAGCAGGACGCCATGCGGGGGATGGACCTCGTGATGGGGGAGGAACGCCACCGTGAAGCCACGCTACGGGCGGCAAGATATCAGCAGGCGCTGTGGCGGTATCACTATCGCAGCGTCCACCCCAGGACGCTTGAGGTGGGTGACCTCGTCCTGAGGCGGGGTGCTCTCCAGGGAAGGGCTGCATAAGCTCTCACCCATGTGGGAGGTCCTGTTCAAGGTTGTCCATGTCTCCAGGTCTGGCGCCGCGCGCCTGGAGACCCAGGACTAGGTACCCATCCAGAACGCCTTGAACATCCAGCACCTCCGGAAGTTCTACCCCTGAAGAAAGGCCCGGTGCCTGTGAAGAAGGTTAAGTGCCTGTGAAGCTCGCCGCCCGTGACACTCTAACATAATAATGAGTGGGGATGTACATGCCCCGGAGTCTCAGGAGTGCCACCCTTGGGCCTCGGGGCTCCCTCCCACGCCCAGTGGCAGCACTTAGCTCCGCGCTGGTGAGAAGACTTGAAGACTACACTAGGTGCCGGACGCGGCTTTTCATTTGCTTTCCGTAGTTGGCTCACCCTTCTTTGACTGAAGTTGCTTATGATGTTCTTTGCCGGTTCTGTTCCATCGCCCTCTGCCTCTATTTTCTGCCTTCGGCTCTTTGTCTGACTTGCTCTCTATCGCATACCTCGCGAGGGGGCTGTACGGGTGCCCTTATGAGCCTTTTGTGCCCTCGTGAGCCTTTTTCCTTCTGATTTTTCGCGAGGCACTCTCGTTCGAATTCGCAGCTAGAGCACCCCCCTCAGTCCGTGCCCCTCGGGTACCGTGACACGAAGTGTCGGGCCACGGCCAGCAGCCCTTCCGACCAGGGTTCAGAAAATGATAGTCTCTTAAAGAGTTTTTTGCATCTACTAAAGCGCCCAGCAAGGCCTGAAGCGGGCACCTCGTGAGGCGGAAACTACTTCAAACATGCCAAGCTAAGTTATTCCTACACGCTGACGTACAACAACGATGCCATGACACAGCATAGGAACAATAAACACAACATGTTAACTAGGAAATCATAGTTTATTGCACGCCCCCACGGGGCCCCATACTTGTCTCTCTCAATGCAGGAACGAAGGAAAACAAACAAAAGCAGCATGCGCCTCGCAGCAGTTCACGAGGAGGGATCTACGACGACCTCCTGAGCTCAGCCAGACCCCACCTCATGCTTTACCGGAGCATAGTGATGGAACGACCCGCTGCCTCCCTCGAGGCGGGCACGGCAGCGTGGCGGTTGATCGTAGTCACCGTTGGAGGAGCTATCGCCGGAGTAAGAGCCACTGTAGCTTGACGAGCCGCGGTCGGCGTCGGGAGCGGGTTCGCCTTCGCCCTCATCACTACCGTTGCCAAGACCGAGCACCTCGTCGCCGTCATTGTCTTCAGGGCAGCACCCGACGCAGCGGCCATCCTCTTCGAACACCCTCATGTAGAGGGTCGCGTCGCCGTCATACTTGAAGTGGAGGGTGCACCACCTGCCCAGACCACACACGCGGGCAAACATCAGTCAGCCTTGGGCCAAGGCTGTGTTGCTTGTGACGGAGACCTCCACCGCGACCCAGGAGGCCCTGCTACAGCAGCCGTCTACCTGCAACCAAAGGCCGCCTAGGCCAGCGGCCGGCAGCTCACCGTCGAAGAAGCACGGGAGCTGAAGCCAGTTGCCGGCCGGGTTTTACGACCACACGACGAATGGCAGCTCCTTCGCCGAGTGGAAGCGCGGCCGGGGAGGCCACGCGGCCATAGCACGCCTTCCTCCACCAACCGAGCTGCCTCGACATGAGCGGCCCCCACCACGTGAAGGTCCACCACCGCAGCCGCGGGGAGCCATGACGGGGGTCGCGGAATGCTTGCGAGGGAAACCGCGTCGGTGCTTGGGCGGAGGAGAGCTAGGCGCTTCCTGGCAAGCCTTCCCCTTCTCCGCGGCCGAAAACCTTTTAACGGGCACCATGGGGGACGCTACAAGCAATAGAGCAAGGGAGGAGAAGCGAGTGGAATGGGAAGAGATGGGCGACGGGGGCTTTCACCCCTTCTCATTTATAGCCAAAGGGAGGCCAACCGTCGACCTCCATGATCGCAGGTAATGATAACCCTTTTTGCATGTAGCAGGGACTCTTCAATTCGAGCAGTTGCCGAGGCAGCGTGGGGAAGCGGAGGCACCTGTCGGTGTCAAAACCGGCGGATCTTAGGTAGGGGGTCCCGAACTGTACGTCTAAGGCTAATGGTAACAGGAGGCGGGGGACATAATGTTTACCCAGGTTTGGGCCCTCTCGATGGAGGTAATACCCTACTTCCTGCTTGATTGATCTTGATGATATGAGTATTACAAGAGTTGATCTACCACTAGATCATAGAGATTAAACCCTAGAGGCTAGCCTATGGTTATGATTGTTCTTTTCCTATGAACTAAACCCTCCGGTTTATATAGACACCGGAGAGGGGGTTACAACAGAGTCAGTTCCAGAGAAGGAAATCTTCATATCCGAATTTCCAAGCTTGCCTTCCACGCAAAGGAGAGTCCCACCCGGACACGGGACAAAGTCTTCAATCTTGTACCTTCATAGTCCAACAGTCCGGGATAAGTATATAGTCCGGCTGTCCGAGGACCCCCTAATCCAGGACTCCCTCAGTAGCCCCTGAACCTGGCTTCAATGACGATGAGTCTGGCGCGCAGATTGTCTTCGGCATTGCAAGGCGGGTTCCTTCTCCGAATACTCCATAGAAGATTTTGAACACAAGGATCATGTCCGGCTCTGCAAAACAAATTCCACATACCACCGTAGAGAGCACAATGTTCCACAAATCTAATCTGCTGAAAACTTTTCATAGCGTGACATCACGCCACGGCCCGGTCATTATACAAACTGTTTTTTCCCGGCCTGCTATTGCATGTATTGCGAGGCGGTTTTATTGGCACGTCTTGTCGAAGCAGAGATCGTGTCCCCCTTATCACGGGATTCTCGTCAATACGAGCGTCGGTAACCCAATCGTGTTGTTAGCATGACTCCTCGGTTTTAGGCAAGTTCCAAATGGCCACGCAGGGGACGCTTGATATTCACCCTCTTTATAAAGAGCTCCAGACCCGTCCTTTTCTTTCCACTCCCGATCCTCCCCTTCCCCTACCTTGAGTTCCAGCACCCAAGGTTCAGGCTAAGCGCTTCGGACCTTCAATCATGTCCGGATCCAACCTTCAAGGCTGGTGGATGGTCTCTTCTATCACAGTGGAGGACATCAAGAAGCTTAGGGAGGCTAGGTATCTAACCGCCAAAATGCCCCACAGGCTACCTTCAAGGGCAGGTTATCCGCACTCCCGAACCCAACGAGAGTGTTGTATTCGTTTCCCACTTCCTCTGAGGGCTAGGATTTAGTCTTGATCCCTTTGTAAGAGGGCTCATGTTCTATTACGAGCTAGATTTTCGTGATCTAGCTCCAGATTCCATCCTTCACATCTCATCGTTTATCGTCGTATGTGATGCCTTCCTCCGCATTACCCCACACTTCGGCTTGTGGCTCAAGACCTTCAATGTGAAGCCGAAGATGATCGACGGGCGACACATGGAGTGTGGAGGTGCTATAATAAGCAAATGTGCCGACGCCCTATGGCCAAAGGGCTCCTTCCCGGAAGTGTCCAACTTATGGCAACGGGAGTAGTTCTACATCACAGCACCCCGAGGTACAAAGCGGGCGCCTGCCCCAGCCTTCAGCCCGGGCCCTCCGCCCCAACTGGCGTCATGGGTCAACAAAGGGCTGGACTAGGGGCCAGTAAATGACGTGCTGACATTACAAAGCCGCATCTGAGATCTCCTCAAGAGGGATGGCAGTCTTGTCAAAGTGATTCGGGTAATGCTAGTTCGTCGAGTCCTGACATGCCAACGTCGATCTCTCCGTATGTGGAAGTTCAACCCGGAAGGAACGCGAACCATTCAACACTTCTTCGCTGTGACGCTCGAAGGGATGTATCGATTGTTCTTCGGATCACGAATAAAGTGTCCGGACACCACCGAGGATGCGGGTCTGAACTGCAACCGTCCAGATACCCAAGTAAGTAACTCTGCGATCGAACCTGCTGTTATTATATTTGTTACAACATCATTCTAAAAAATTGCCCTATGCCAGGACTGGATAAGGAAGGCGGAGAGGATCAGGTGTTCGGCCCCTCTTCTCGAAGGCTCGCCAGATCCTGTTCTAACCAGGATGCTGGCTCGCGTGCTGTATCAAGCGCTATCAGGAGAAGATGAGGGGAGGAATAAAGAAGCCGAAGGCGGGCTTCATACGTTACACATCCAAACCGGGGGAATTAATGCCTCCGCGAAGGAGGATGTTCAGGGAGGTGAATCTAGAATCCCTTCTCCCCACGGGAAGAAAAGGGGCGCTCCTGAAGATTTGGAAGCGAAGGCTTCCAAACGAGGGAAGAAACCTTCGCCAGGGGGCCCTCCCCCGGAGGGCGTCCTTTCTGCATAGCTCCCGCAAGGGGGCCAACCATCAACTCAGCTGTAAGTGAACAAAAGTACTTTGATAAATATATCCTGCTTTATCTCTGAAAATAATAACCGAGACATATATTTTGCACTCCGGCTCATAGCCCTCCTCAACAAAATTCATCTTCGAGGGATCTTCTTCCGGAGATGATGGAGAGCGAAATGCCTCCTCCTTCCTCCCCGCCTCATGGGGCGAACGACCCCGAGGTGTCGTCACGGAGGATTTCTCCTGATGCGCAAAGGCCAAAAGGTAACTCTTCGGCCGCCTGAAGTCCGGAGTATTCGGCTCCTAAGGAGAACAACAAAAAGAGCTCGGGATTGTCCGGTGTACAACCGGACACGTTGATGGATCTTTTGGAGCAAGCGGCTATCTCAGAGGCACATCGTACCCTAATGGGTACGGTGGTTGAGAGGATCTCAGCCGCCAAAAGTGGGTTGAATGAAGCTTTTGCGAGCCTGCTAAGAGGCTTTGAGGTACGCAAAGTAATATATATTTTTAATTTACCGCGCACACTAGGTGTGCTCTGTATAGGTAGTAGCCCCTAAGACTCTGGTTGCCGTCTAGAGGCGGTAATCAGAGGAACATAATCTCAGGTAATGATAGCGCTGCTTTCATGCGTAGGCGGCTGAGGGTCCGGCGGCTGACCGGACTGCTGATTTTGCCGAGTTGAGGCGGCAGCTTGACGTGGCGGATGCGGACATCAGCTTGTGAACAAGCAGCTTGACGAGGCACAAGGTATGTATATTCGGGTGGTCAGCAAATATTAAGAGGAGCATAATGCTAGTATCTATAATATGCTTTGACTGCAGATGGAGCTGCCGCCGTGGAGACCCTTTGGGCAGAACTTGCCCGAGCCAAGGAACAAGCCAGGAGAAGCGATGCGGGCGCCCTGAAGGCAGCCAAAGAGTTAAAAGCCGAACAGGCTGCTTATTGCCGGAGCGAAGATAAAATAGCCAACATGGCTCTTGAGCTGCAAAATGCCGCCAGCCGCTATGAGCTCCTCGAAAGGGAAAGCCAAGCGAAAGCGGCTGACTTGAAGAAGGCTTTGGAAGCAGCCAAGGAGACGCGCTCTAAAGTCAGAGCGGCGCAGGAGGAGCTTCATCAAGCCAGAGATATCACGGCTGGGAAGCCCTTCTTATTGCGGACGAAGTTCGGCGATCCGAAGTATGCCCCTCTTGATCAATTGTGGAGTTCGGCAGACGCATACTTGGATTTAGCAAAAAGTGCTACTGATGTGACTGATTATTTCAAAGATCAAAAAGATCATTAGGTGGAAAGATTGTTCTGGTCGCAGTTCAGTAGTCCAAGGCGTCCGCTGCTGCTGAATGAGCAAATGGCCGAATGGGCCGAGCTCCATAGATTATCCGGGCTTGCCATGAGGTCTGTCGTGGATCACCTTTGGCCGAAGGAACCAAGTCCGGATAGTTATTTTGGCTTAGTGCAATGATTTCTTTGTGTTGTGCCGCATATCAATGCTTTCAAGAGGTCGGCGTTCATAGAGGGTGCGTGGATGGCTCTTGCCCGTGTTAAAACATACTGGGCAGAGATGGAGGCCACCGCTGTTGCAGCCAGGGGTCCGCCCTTGGGTCAGAACTCACCCGAGCACTATTTTGAAGAAGTCCTGGAAGGTGCCCGTTTAATAGAGGCTCGGTGCTCAAAGAGTACCATGTTCCAGTGACATGTACCTTGATTGTAAAAACAATGCTATTTTCATTATAAAGGCTATTTTTATACTTTTGCCCGTAAAGTATTGAGTGCCTCCTGTGCGGCTATGTATGTATGTATGTATATAACCTGAAAGTTTGCAGTCGTCGGCTTCAGCCCCCACACATATAATGCAGGGGTGTTCGGTAAAGCGCATACTCACACTTGATCCAACGTCTTGGTCCGTTTGAGGAGGTGATAGCACGGCGAACAAGGCAATCAGACTATATAGCTTTAACACTTTCACTTAGCCATAGGAGTTTGACAGTGGGGCTACTATATAGCCCCTGGTACTTTCGCAATCATCCGAATATGGTGCGCGTACATACTTGACCAAGAAACTGGTCCTTCGTTAATGCGAAGGAATCGCGAAGATTCCGTTGAGTCATCGAGTGGTTGACCAGTCTCTCGCTTTATCATGACAGTCAGTTTTCGGCTTTCTCTACTGAGGTGCTCATACAAGTGAACCAGGGCACAATCACAGTAGTTCTCCCGGTGCCACCTTAGCCGATAGGGCGGAACATAAGGTAGCAAAACACGGGAGCCGAGCAAACCCAACTATTGACCAAAGACATGATTTGGAGCTGATGCATATAAGGCCAAACTCGCGACGCCGAACACTCCCGAAGGTATTCGGACTTTAAAACATATACTTGGCTGAGTATCGCCCTCGATAATGAGCCTTGAATATCCAGGTACATGCATTGATCTGGCGATGAAATGCCAATAACGCCAGTATCCCTCTCGGTCATTTTAAGTGCCTGGAGGGTGTGAAGCAACAAGAGACAATAAAAAAGTTTTACACAGGGTCTTAATCTAAAAAGAAACCTTTGAACGGGGCCCTGCCGCACGTCTGCGCCTTTATCTCTGTTGTGTCGTATCTTGGAAGGGTGTAGCATGATGATCATCTGTAGAAAAGAGAAAACCCAGGTGAAAGAATCTGGTGTGATCGTGCGAAAATTTGGTTATTCTTAATGAACCATAAAAATGCAATCTATTATTGTACTAATAGGGTCAAGCCGAATTATGAGCCTTAATACATGCGGGCAGCCCCTAGCACCACCTATGGGGGTATATCCATCCACCCAAGCTCAGGTTTATCTGGGCTGCTACCACTAGTGGTGCACCGGACACGTCAAACCGTGTCCGTGGTCTTGACGACCGATCAGTTATTCTGGTTGGAGAGGTCGTTCCGCTGCTAGAGCCACCACATATTCTTCCGCATGTAAAGAACGCTCTGTATTTCCGCTAATTGTGATTATGCCACGTGGACCGAGCATCTTAAGTTTAAGATAAGCGTAATGCAGAACTGCATTGAAATGAGCAAAGGCCGTTCTTCCGAGTAGTGCGTGATAGCCGCTTCGGAATGGAGCAATGTCGAAGATTAGTTCTTTGCTTCGAAAGTTGTCGGGAGAACCGAATACAACCTATAATGTTAGAGAGCCCGTACAGCGGGCCTCTACGCCTGGGATTACTCCTTTAAAGGTAGTACTGCTTTGGCTAATTCTTGACGGGTCTATCCCCATTTTGCGGACAGTGTCCTGATATACCAGATTAAGACTACTGCCGCCGTCCATAAGGACCCGGGTGAGATGGTATCCGTCAATTATTGGGTCGAGCACCAAGGCGGCCGAACCTCCATGTCGGGTACTAGTCGGATGATCCCTGCGATCGAAAGTGATCGGGCAGGCCGACCATGGGTTGAATTTGGGGGCGACAGGCTCTACAGTGTATACGTCTCGGAGTGCATGTTTGCGCATCCTCTTTTGTATGTGTGTTGCGTAAATCATGTTCACTGTTTTGACCTCTGGTGGAAATTTTTTCTGCCCCCAGTGTTCGGCTGGCGCGGTTCGTCCTCGTCTTCACTTGGATGCTCCCTCCCCTTGTGTTCGATGTTTAGCTTGCCGGCCTGCTTGAAGACCCAACATTCTCTGTTGGTGTGATTCACAGGTTTGTCGGGGGTGCCATGAATCTGACATGATCTATCTAGAATTTTGTTTAGGCTGGACGGTCCATCTCTGTTGCCTTTAAATGGTTTTTTCCGTTGACCGGGTTGAGAGCCCCTGAATCCGGCGTTTACCGTCGTGCTGTCTGGGTTATCTTCATTATTTCGACGCTTGTTTTTATTGCGTCGTGGCTTCCCATTGCCATCCCTGACTTCGGATGTGCCTGGGTCGCTGGTGCCGCTGAGGGCCAACCAACTGTCCTCACCCGTGCAAAAGCGGGTCATAAGGCTTGTTAGGGCTGCCATTGTCCTCGGCTTTTCCTGGCCGAGGTGTCTGGCGAGCCATTCGTCTCGGATACTGTGCTTGGAAGCCGCTAAGGCTTCGGCATCCGGGCAGTCAACGATTTGATTTTCTTGGTGAGAAATCTGTTCCAAAGCTTACGAGCTGACTCTCCGGGTTGTTGAATTATGTGACTTAAATCGTCTGCATCCTTAGGTCGGACATAGGTCCCTTGAAAATTGGCCCTGAAAGCATCCTCAAGTTCCTCCCAACTTTCAATTGAGTTTTCGGGGAGGCTTTTCAACCAGTGCCGAGCTGGTCCTTTCAACTTGAGGGGCAGGTATTTAATGGCGTGGAGATCATCTTCGCGAGCCATGTGGATGTGAAGAATAAAGTCCTCAATCCAGACCGCAGGGTCTGTCGTTCCGCCGTATGCCTCTATGTTTACGGGTTTAAATCCCTCTGAAAATTCGTGATCCAGCACCTCATCGGTGAAGCACAGGGGGTGTGCGGCACCCCTGTTTGGATATGTCATGGCATGCTTCCGACGGTTGTAGTGTTCGGTGTTGATTCTGAGCTGATATTTGATCAGTATAGTCTTTTTGGTGGCCGTGATCCTGCGGCGGAGCACGCTTCCTAGATACATAGATGGACCTGGCCATACCAGCTTTTTCGTCCAGGTGCTCACATAAATTGTGTGCTGACTTGTGTGCAGCGTCGCTAGCCGCCTTGTTGTGGCCATGGGGTGGTCGATCCGGCGGATCGGTCGTATTATTTTTCGGCAGAATGGGCTCTATGGCCTCGTCGTCGAATTTGGGCAGCAGCTTGCGCTTTGGGTAGCTCTTTGTGTGGCTGTCGCCACCATATTTTTCTTCAGTATCAAGCACTTTGTTCCATTTGCGGTTGAGCGTATCCTGTGCGGCCTTAAGCCTTTGCTTCTGCTTCTTCAAGCTCCTCGCGGTGGCAATAAGCCTTCTATGGAGGCTCTCTTGTTCCAAGTGCCTTTCCGGGATGATGGGTACATCATCATCCGGACTGTTCTCCTCTCCGGAGACAGGTTTATGAGTTTTATCTCCACCATCGCTATGATCGGACAGCGGCTCCGGACTGTGTTCGCCGTCCCTTGGCTCATCCTGCTCCATTGCTGGGTCCATGGGGTCGTTGTTGCCTTTGGAGTCAACCGGGGTGTTATTCTTTCTTGCGCTGTTATCAATATTTTTACTGTGGTGGGATTTAGAGTGGCGCCGACGTTATCGCTTTGGTTGCTTCTCAAGAGGATTATCCTCTGTTGCATCCTTCCGTTCCTCGCCGTTGTTTTCTTGGGGTGTGTCCACCATATATATATCATATGATGAGGTGGTTGTCCAGCGCCCTGTGGGCGGTGGTTCTTGTTCTTCTCCTGCATCGTCGTCCATACCGTCGATGTCTTCGGAGTTGAAATCAAGCATGTCGGTTAAGTCGTCGATAGTGGATATTAAGTGGGTGGTGGGTGGGGAATGAATTTCTTCACCGTCCGCTTCCCACTCGAGCCAGACATAGTTCGGCCAAGAGTCTCCTGACAGGGAGAGAGATTTCGGTGAATTCAGCACATCTCCCAAGGGTGAGTGCTGGAAGATATCCGCGGAGGTAAACTCCATGATCGGTGCCCAATCAGATTCGATAGGCACGGATGCGTGTGGTTCGGAACCTATGGCCAGAGGCGAGTCCGAGGGTCCAATGACACAGATCTCTTTGGAGGCGAAGTTTGTGTTCGGCTCTAGCGCCGATGAGTGTGCGGCCTCCATGGCGGGGTCTATCCACCCGTCCTCGGACGCCGTGATCTGCTCCGGATCTAGGGCCAGGGCAGCTGCAGGTGCGTTCTCCTGAACAGCGTCTGACGGTAGATCTAAGTCATGCTCATCATGATTGTACGGCGCACCTGTCATGGGCTTGAATCCGTCGAAGATCAAGTCTCCGCGGATGTTGGTAGTGTAGTTCAAGCTTCCAAACCCGACCTGATGGACAGGGGCGTAGCTATCGATCTGCTCCAGATGGCCAAGCAAGTTGGCCCGCAGTACGAAGCCGCCGAATACGAAGATCTGTCTGGGGAGGAAAACCTCACCCTGGATCACATCGTTACAGATGATTGAAGGAGCCATCAAGCCTTATCGTGACGACACAGTGGAACTCTCAATGAAAGCACCAATGTCGGTGTCAAAACCGGCGGATCTCGCGTAGGGGGTCCCGAACTGTGCGTCTAAGGCTAATGGTAATAGGAGGCGGGGGACACAATGTTTACCCAGGTTAGGGCCCTATCGATGGAGGTAATACCCTACTTCCTGCTTGATTGATCTTGATGATATGAGTATTACAAGAGTTGATCTACCACGAGATCGTAGAGACTAAACCCTAGAGGCTAGCCTATGGTTATGATTGTTCTTGTCCTACGGACTAAACCCTCCAGTTTATATAGACACCGGAGGGGGCTAGGGTTACAACAGAGTCAGTTACAGAGAAGGAAATCTTCATATCCGAATTGCCAAGCTTGCCTTCCACGCAAAGGAGAGTCCCACCCGGACACAGGACAAAGTCTTCAATCTTGTATCTTCATAGTCCAACAGTCCGGCATAAGTATATAGTCCGGCTGTCCGAGGACCCCCCTAATCCAGGACTCCCTCAGCGCCCATGTCCAATCAATCGTCATGCGTCGACCAAGGCCGCAGGCTGTTGGGGCCCGCGGCGCTCCGCACTTGTCCTTTGCACTGCTAGAAAAATGGCTATAGCTAATATGGACATTAATGGCGCACCACGTATGTGGTGCGCCACTGCTATATAGCAGTGGCGCGCCATATATAGGTACACCATTAAACTCGAAATACTAATGGCGCACCACATCCACGGTGCGCCACTACTAACAAAAAAATTTATTTTTATTTTCAAAACTAGTAATGACGCACCAGGGGATAGTGCGCCATTACTGGTTTTAACTAGTAATGGCGCACCACACAGTCAGTGCGCCACTACTAACAATTTTTTTTATTTTTTTTAAACTAGTAATGGCGCACCTGGGGCTTGTGCGCCATTACTAGTTAACTAGTAATGGTGCACCACACCCACGGTGCGCCATTGCTAACTTTGACCAAAAATTCCACCAAATGCACCCCCGGACCGCCTTTTCAGTTTTAAAAAAATTAAAAGAAAATGATGGAAATGTTAAAAAAAATAAAAGAAAATACGTTTCCCATGTGATATGTGGTCTACTTGTTGGGAAAATTTACAAATATGAATTTCGACTTTATTTGCAAAATCTCTCTGGAATTTGTAAAATGGGCATAACTTTTGCATACGAACTCGAATTAAAAAGTTTTTTATATGAAAAATCATCTACTCAAAAAGTTACATCTAAATTCAACCGGGGGAACCCTGTTGAAGATTTTTAGAATCCCCAAAAAACTAACAGAATAAAAGATACGAGGCTTTTAAGATCTAGAGGGTGAAAACAGAAGAAAAAAAATCAAAGTTAGTAATGGCGCACCTTTTGCTAGGTCGCCACTAGTAACAGAAAAAAAATTGGTTTCGATTTTTTTGGAAAAATGTTCAAAATATGATACGTAATATGACGGGGAAGTTTGAAATATTTTTTCAAAATTTCATCACTCATGAACATGAACAAAGTCCTAGACATCAACAAGGTTTAATAGGATTGATATGATAGATATATCAACAAGTGAGTTGGTGCTGGGGTTGGATAGAATTGCGAAGTTAAACGTGCTCGGGCTGGAGTAGTGTGAGGATGGGTGACCTTCTGGGAAGTTTGACCACAAAGTGCGATTTGACTTGTGATTAAGCATATTGACCCGAGATTAAGGAAAAGAAATGGAAAAAAATTGAATTTTTTTTTGATTTTTTTTTAAAAATTTGTTAGTAGTGGCGCACTTCTATGTGGTGCACCATTACTAAGTCAGATAGTAATGGCACACTTCTAGACATAGTAATGGCACACCAAATGTGCGCCATTAGTATTTATTACTAGTGGTGTGGTAATAGTGGTGCACCTATAGTGCGCCATTAATGGCAAAAATAGGTGCGCCACTAACAGGCCTTTTTCTAGTAGTGTTGGCTTCGCCGTTAAGACAAGTCCGAGCGTGCCTTGGGCCCGGGGGCTACTATCAGCGTTCTGGGAACAGGGGTCCCCAGACTTGCCTGCCTGCGGCCCACGGCATGGCTCCACCAGCGGCCCGGTACGACCCGTCTTCATCAGCCAACATGCAAGACCCTCTTGAGGGGCCAAGCCTCATGAGGCGGATGACACAAGGCCTCCTCAGGAAAGGCCTCACCAGGCAGGCTCGCGAGGGGCGAAGAGATCAAGGCAAGGGTACCTTGCGAGGTTCCCGTGACGCAAGCCATGACGACCAAGGCCAGGCAGGCGCCAGGCGGGCGCCAGCGCGTGCAGTGTCCTTGTTTCCTCTTTGGTGCTAAGGGGGCAAGCGCAGACGAGGAGTACCGAGGCATAAGGCAAAGGTTTCCATATCGGTGCAACAAGACCAAGACCAGCAGGATGGCAGGACGGAGATCGCCATGGAGCCCAAGACGGCGTCACCACCAGCGCCTTTGACAGGCAAAGACCACCTTTAGTCAGGATAGCTTGTACTACCTGTCCCCCTTCAAATTGGCCGTCGTGGCATCCCTTCCCGCTCAATATTTGGGAAGAGGACCAGGGCCTCTATAAATAGGACTATCCACCATAGTAGGAGGCAACTGATCTCGAACCGAGCCTCAGCTAAGTTAGAACGGATTCAGACCATCCTCACACCCACCAAGCACAAGAGCACCTCTTCTCAGGAGGCTGTTCTTCCCTTGTACTGTTCATCATCAGCCCAAGAGGCAATCCACCACCACCACACTGGAGTAGGGTATTACACCACAACGGTGGCCCGTACCAGTATCTTGTGTCTCTTGTGTTGTGAGTTCATCAAGCTAAGCTTAGAGATCGCGACGAGGTTGAGGGCGTGATTCGGTAGGGGGAAATCTTCGTGCGCACCCTAGTGTTCGAACCTCAAGGGTTTTGTCGGAACCCTAAATCCGACAGTCCTGGCAACCAAGGAATATGGCCTTGAGCGCCCAACCAAAAGCTACCCGAGGCACAAACTATTACCACAATTCGATGACGAGGCGCTGGAGCCCGTCCTACCACGGTACAATGCAGCTGACCGACCACCACGTGGCCGGGACAAAAAGGCACCTCAAGCCGAATATCAGCCCACACTACCTAGCCGAACAAACAGAAATGCAACAGCTCGAGGATATACACATGACCTGCGACACGATTCGGAAAAGAGAGCATGCCAGATGAGATCAATCTATGGATCACGGGGGCGTGCCTCGATGCGCGATGATGGCCATCTGGCTGAATGTGACAAACATAACCACGTCCGGGCCGAAAACCGCAGACGAGCTCCATCCGAGCTACGTCACGACTTGGCCCGATATAGAGGCGCCACACACCCCCTTTGCTTCACTGACGAAGTAATGGGACATGATTTCCCAGAAGGGTTTAAACCCGTAAACATCGAATCATATGATGGCACAACAGACCCTGTGGTGTGGATTGAGGACTTTCTTCTCCACATTCATATGGCCCATGGTGATGATCTTCACGCCATCAAATACCTCCAGTTCAAACTCAAGGGACCAACTAGATACTGGTTAAATAGTCTGCCCAAAAGCTCCATTGGCGGCTGGGAGGAATTGGAGGGCGCCTTCCTTGACAACTTCCAAGGCACATACGTCCAACCTCCGGATGCCGATGACCTAAATCATATAATCCAACAGCCCGGAGAGTCAGCTAGGAAATTCTGGACTCGGTTTCTAATTAAAAAGAACGAGATCGTCGATTGTCCGGACGCCAAAGCCCTAGAGTCCTTTAAGCACAGTATCCGCGATGAATGGTTGGCCAGACACCTCGGCCAGAAAAAACCAAAGTCCATGTCAGTCCTTAAGGCACTCATGACCTGCTTCTGTGCGGGCGAAGATAGCTGGCTAGCCCGTAGTAACAACAATACAAGTGAACCTGGCACTTCTGAAGCCAGAAACAGCAACAGCAAGCCCCGACGCAATAGACATAACCGTCGAAACAATGGTGATAGCATCGAAGACACGATGGTCAACGCCAGATTCAGTGGCTCTAAGTCCGGTCAGCGATAGAAGCCATTTAAGAGAAACAATCTGGGCCCGTCCAGTCTGGCCCGCATACTAGATTGACCATGCCAAATCCATGGCACTCCTGATAAACCAGCCAATCACACCAACAGGGAATGTTGGGTTTTCAAACAGGCCGGCAAGTTAAATGCCGAGAACAAGGAGAAAGGGTTGCAAAGCGATGGCGACGACGAGGAACTCCGACCATCGAACACAGGGGGGACAGAAGAAATCCCCCTCCCAAGTCAAAATGGTGAACATGATATATGCCACCCATATCCCCAAGAGGGAGCGCAAACGTGCACTCAGGGACGTCTACATGATGGAGCCAGTCGCCCCAAAGTTCAACCCATGATCCTCCTGTCCGATCACCTTTGATCGCACGGACCATCCGACCAGTATCTGTCATGGCAGTTCAGCCGCACTGGTCCTTGACCCAATTATTGATGGATTCCACCTTACGCGCGTCCTTATGGGTGGTGGAAGCAACCTGAACCTTCTCTATCAGGATACAGTGCACAAAATGGGTGTCGATCCATCAAGGATCAAGCCCACAAAAACAACCTTTAAAGGTGTCATACCAGGTGTAGAGGCTTGCTGTACGGGCTCAATCACACTGGAAGTGGTCTTTGGATCCCTGGATAATTTCCGAAGCGAAGAGTTGATCTTTGATATCGTCCCCTTCCGCAGTGGTTATCATGCACTGCTCGGACGAACCGCATTCACTAGATTCAATGCGGTGCCGCACTATGCCTACCTCAAGCTCAAGATGCCCGGACCACGCGGTGTTATAACAGTCAATGGAAACACGGAGCGCTCCCTCCGTACCGAGGAGCACACCATGGGCCTTGCAGTAGAAGTACAGAGTAGCCATTTTAGGCAGAACCTCAATTCGGCAGTAAAGCCCTCGGACACCGTCAAGCGAGTCCGAACTACCCAGAAGCAGGACCGTCCAGCTCATCAAGAGCTCGACTAGCAATTCGGCCTCCGTCCTAGTCCTAATCAAGCGGCAAAATTTGTGACGCGCGTACATAACTATGCACTTAAAATACCATGGGCATGGACGGAGGCACAGCTAGACTGCGGTCCACAATACGTCTCAACCACCCTGGATCCGCATACCTTCACTTTTTCTTCTCTTTTTTCAGGTTTTTCTCTTCTTGAGGCTTTTCTGATAACCTGATCATCAGACCCATCACGGTACGGATACACCAAGGAAGCATGGAGCTTTGACGTACAAGGGAATCCCCACGTGGTCTCTGCTAACGATCGCTATACCTGTTTTACATACCCGCACGCAGCTCGCTCTTTGTCATGGCATGTTAAATAGCCTTATTTTCTTATCGCATTATTTGTACAAGTACGCCTCGCCGTATTAATCAAATTACAATGGAAAGTAACTTGCAGCGTCAGTTTATTACTTGATTTTTTCCTTGTCTTTGTATATTTTATCAATTGCACCCGTACACTCTGGTACGCATTACTTCGCCAAGGGCTTCATCACGCCCCGCAATATGGCAATAAAATCCGAACACTTTTACAATACAGTTCGGCATCCCGAACTTATAGCATTATATGCATCGGCTCCGAATCATGTCTTTGGTCAATAGTTGGGTTACCCGACTCCTGTGCTTACTACCTTACATTCTGCTATATCGGCTAGGGTAGTAAAGGGAGAACTACTGTGATTGTGTCCCGGTTCTTCCGGACGAGCACCTCAGCAGAGAAAGCCGAAAACTGACTATCATGATGCGGCGAGAGTTGGTCAGCTGTTCGAGAGGTTTTCAAATCCTTAGAGATTTTTTCTGCTTTATGTGAGGAATCAGTTTTTATCCGATTAGGCGTGTATAGCGCCCCAACTTCGGCCTTCCGAATACCAGGGGTTTCGCCAAAATTTTCAATGTCAAACTCCTATGGCTAAGTGAGGGTGATAAAGTTGTATAGTCCGATTGCCTTGTTCGTTGCGTTAAACACCTCCTTTAAGGACCAAAATTTGGAGTAAAGAGTGTTTATATTTATCCCGAACACCCCCGTACTATCTACGTGGGGGCAGAAGCCGACGACTGGCCAACTCTCAGATTTCACAAACGGCCGCCCAGGAGGTAAAATTTTAAAACAAACAAGCATTATATTGCATAAAGATCTTGTTTCATATTACATGACAGGATAACATGAATGTTTTCATGGAAATATGATATCCTTGGCACATTGCTGCGCCACAAGGCGGGATCCCTCCAGGACACTATCAAAATATAGTTCGGGTCGGCGGTGCTCCTTGCCCTCAGGCGGCCCCTCGGTCATCAGCTTCTTGGCATCCATCTTCACCCAGTGCATCTTGGTGTGGGCAAATGCCATCCGCGCACCCTCGATGCAGACCGATCACTTGATGGCTTCAAGCCATGAGCAGGCACTCACAAGCCGCTTCACGAGTCCGAAGTAGCTGCTTGGACTCGGCAGGCCATAACCGGACTATTAGGTCCTTCATGGCTAGTTCGGCCGCCTTATGCAGCTCGACCAGCTGTTTCAGCTGGTCGCTAAAGGGCACTGGATGTTCTGGTCCAAGGTATTGAAGTCAGAACAGCTTCTCCGTAAAGCTCCCATCTTCGGCTCAATAGAATTTTGCAACATTTGATATGCTACGCGGCAGATCCGCAAACGCCCCTGGAGAACTCCAAATTCGGGTAAGTAAAAGGAACGTTTCCTTCACAGACTTGCTTTGCATAATTAAAGCCTTACCCGCCGCAATCTTCCTGGCCGCCTGGATTTCCTGGAGGGCGCACTGGGCTTCGGCTCGGGCATCTTACATGCTCTAGCGGGCCTTGGAAAGTTTGAACTCTTGAGTCTTTGAATCGCGCTCCAAGGACCCGTACTTCTTGACGGCGTCCTGGACCTCGCTGACTCGGGCCTCCTGCTTTTCGCGCGCGGCGCGTTCCTTGACCGCTTTGTCCTCGGCCTCGGCCAACGCCTTCTTGAGGGCCACCACTTCGGTAGTGGCCCCTAATAAAGTTCATGACACTTTAGTCAGCACGAACCATTCGTCCTTCATAAATATACACGCAGGTTACTACATACCTTTGCTTTCTTCCAACTGCTTCGTCACGAGGCCGAGCTCTTCCTCGGCCCGCTCCAGGTTCTGCTTCAGTCCGGAGACCTCCGCAGTATGAGCGGCAGCAGCCAGCAGTGACGCCTGCTTATTCACAAACACATCTTATGTTAGACTCCTGTGAAAATTATTTTGATCCTCTGTTTGGCTGTTCTTTCCGAACACCGAACAGAGCATCAGGGGATACTGTCTACACTGTGATATTCTTTCTACAATTACAATACTTGCCTCAAAGCCTGTTAGAAGGCTAGTGCAGGCTTCGGTCAGTCCGCTTTTGGCGGACTGGACCTTTTCAATCACCATACTCATAAGAGTACGGTGTTCTTCCACAATGGAAGCGCCTTGCAGCGCTTCCAGTAATCTATCTGGCGCCTCTAGATGGACAGAGGTCATCGGTGGAGTTTGCTCTCCCCCCTCGTTCAAAAGAGGCGGCTTGCCTGAATCCGGAGCCACTTGGGTCTCCGGAGCTGTATTTGACTGGGGGCCGAATTGAATACGGCCCCCATCATCGGTGTCCATGGGGGTTTGCTCCCCCACGTGTTTGGCAGCCAGGGCCTCAGCCTCTGGCACCACTGGGACGGCCTCCGGAGCTTCTCCTGGGCCTGGAATCCTTCGATACAACACCTCGGTGTTGTCCGCGGCCTTGGGGAAGGAGGCCGTCGGAAGGGACCGACTGTCCATCGCTGACGGGTCCAGCGAGCCCTCCGAAGAGGAGGATAGCGCAACGTTGGACCGGGCCAGACTGCGACTGCATGATCCAACACATTAAAAAATAAAGTAAAAAAGGCCGGATATATTGTTGTGTCCGAGCACTTACGATTTGGCCAGGGGCTTGACCCTGGGCTCCCACTCCCCGCTGCTGTTGGTGGCCGCCGCGGAGTTGTCCGGAAAAGAAGTCTTCCCCTTCTTGGACGCCTCGGCCTCCCCATGTGTGGAGGCCGCCCTTTTCTTTCTTCCCCCAGCGGGGGGGGGGGGGAATAGATCTCTTCTTCTTTTTCTTCCTCCTCCTCCTCGTCTCCAGCGACGAAGGAGTGATCCTCGACGCCTTCGGACATCACGTCTGAAGCGCCCTTGTGACGGAGACCATCTCTGGTCCCCTTGGCCGTCTTCTTGGCCTTCTTCTCCGGTACCTCATAAGGCGCCGGAAAAAGCATCTTCGTTAGAAGTGGGGTTTCTTGGTCTTCGGGTAGCGGAGCCGGACAGTTAATCCGCTCCGCTATTTCTATCCAGGCCTAAAAAAATTGATAGGAAGGCTTAGACTCCTTCCTCAAAATATGTCGGTAAAGGGTATACCTTGAAAACATGAGAAAACTTACCGGATTAGCTGGGTGAGTTAGGTCGTGTCCATGGTCCTCGTCCGTGGCCGGCGGCTCCTCGTTGGCCTTGAAGAGCACTTTCCAGATTTCTTTGTGCGTCATGCCGAAGAGCTCTAGTAGGGTCGGATGCTTGGCCGGATCAAACTCCCACAGATAGCAAGTTCTGCGTTGGCACGGAAGAATCCGGCGGACAAGCATGACTTGGATCACGTTGACAAGCTTGAATTTCTTAGTAATCATGCTCTGGACACGCGTTTGGAGCGTCGTCAGCTCGTCGGGACAGCCCCAGGACAGGCCCTTCTCTTGCCAGGAGGTTAGCCGCATCGGGACTCCAGATCGGAATTCGAGGGTCGCCGCCCAGTTGGTGTCGCGTGGCTCGGTGATGTAGAACCACCCCGATTGCCACCCCTTCACCATCTCCACAAAGGAGCCTTCGGGCCAGGTGACGTTGGGCATCTTGTCCACCATGGCGCCTCCGCACTCTGCTTGTTGGCCGCTCACCACCTTCGGCTTCACATTGAAGGTCTTTAGCCATAGGCCAAAGTGAGGTGGAATGCGGAGAAAGGCCTCGCACACGACAATAAAATGCTGAGATGTTGAGGATAGAGTTGGGGGCCAGATCATGGAAGTCCAGCCCGTAGTAAAACATCAGTCCGCGGACAAACGGGTGGAGGGGGAATCCCAGCCCGCGGATGAAGTGTGTGAGAAACACAACCCTCTCATGGGGCTCTGGGGTAGGACGACCTATCCCTTGGCTGGAAGTCGATGAATGATTTCCTCCGCCAGGTAACCGGCCTCCCGGAGCTCCTTTATGTCCTTCTTCTTGATAGAAGAGGCCATCCACTTGCCTCCAGCTCCAGATCCGGACATGATTGGAGTGCTTTTTTGAGCGGAGAAGGCGAGAGCTTGGGCGCTGGAGCTCAAGAATGGATGGGCAGAGGAAGGAGAAGGCGTGGGTGAACAAGGATGAATCCTTATCCCTTTATAAAGGCAATAGAAGTCATGCGCCTCCCTGCTCGCCTTAAAATCCGCCTATTCTCCAAGCGTCGTGCAGAAGGCACGATTGGGTTACCCATGCCCGTATTGATGAGAATCCCGTGATAAGGGGACACGATCTCTGCTTTGACAAGACGTGCCAATGAAACTGCACCTTGAAATACGGAGCGACAGGCTAAAAAACGGTTCGAATAATGGGCGGGTAGTGGCGTGATGTCACGCTACAAAAAGTTGTCAGCGGATTGGACTCGTGAAATATTGTACTCTACGGTTGTGTGCGGTATTTGTTTTGCAGAGCCGGACACGATTCTTGTGTTCGGAATTTACTTTGAAGTATTCGGAGGAGGAACCCTCCTTGCAATGCCGAAGACGATCTGCACGCCGGACTCATCGTCATTGAAGCCTGGTTTAGGGGCTACTGAGGGAGTCCTGGACTAAGGGGTCCTCGGACAACCGGACTATATACTTTGGCTGGACTGTTGGACTATGGAGATACAAGATAGAATACTTCGTCCCGTGTCCGGATGGGACTCTCCTTTGCGTGGAAGGCAAGCTTGGCGATTCGGATATGTAGATTCCTTTTTCTGTAACCGACTTTGTATAGCCCTAGCCGTCCCCGGTGTCTATATAAACCAGAGGGTTTAGACTTCTAGGGTTAGAGTCACAACAATCATATCCTCATAGGCTAGACTTCTAGGGTTTAGCCATTACGATCTCGTGGTAGATCAACTCTTGTAATATTCATATTCATCAAGATCAATCAAGCAGGAAGTAGGGTATTACCTCCATAGAGAGGGCCCGAACTTGGGTAAACATTGTGTCCCCCGCCTCCTGTTACCATTAGCCTTAGACGCACAGTTCGGGACCCCCTACCCGAGATCCGCCGGTTTTGACACCGACACCAGCCACGTCAGCTTAGGAGGAGTTCGCGGGCATCCGCCGCGAGTCGTGGACATATTCAGTTATTCCAATTCCAGTCGAACCTTTGCGATCAGGCTGCGGCGGCGTTCGCCTGATCATCGATGACAAGGCCGGCCGGTAGCTGAGCGCCCTACCTACAATAGAGGAGGGAAGGGCCTCCCAGCTGTAACTGCTGGCGGTGGTCTACGACGCCTATGGGTGCGCCTATACGACGGCTCGATGAAGTGTCGGCGCTGATGTACAGTAAGGCCAAATATTCCAGGCATGTGAACGATTTTTGTTAAGATTACAATGTTGTAGCATGAAAATAGAAACTAGCCATCGTATATGTTGCACTGGTTACTGCAGGATGCAAGAGTTACAGAAATTGTGGTTTCTCTAACGATTGCATGGTCGTTTATTATGACACATCTTTTCATGAGTATTACTAGATGAAGTATTTTTGTTTTTTGAGAATGATTGCACTTTATTCATATAGTAGCATCAGTATTCAGTACATAGATTTTCTCAGAATAATTGCAGTATATTAAACATTTTTGATATAGTAGCAGCAGTACACAGATTTTCTCAGAATGATTGCACTATATTAAACATTTTTATATAGCAGCATCAGTAAACAGATTCATTCGGTTTAGGGTTTATGTATTTATTTGGTTCCTTAAACTGAGAGGTTAAATGTTTAATTATCCTTTTTTCAGGAAAAGACAGTCCTTTTTTCGCTGTGGAGTTGATTCATGGAGGATATTTCCATGGAAGCTGTAGCAACAGGTCATATCTGAATGGTGCAAAGGCTTGTTATGATTTCTGTGATAGTAGTTGTGTATGCATGAAAATGTTTGATGATTTGATAGAGGACATCGGTTATGAAACTGCTGGTAGGATTCATCTGTATTGGTTGCTGCCTGGGTGTCAACTGAATGAAGATGGTGGTAGGTTGTTGTCCAGTGATGAAGAAACTGAGAGCATTGCGAGAATGGTAAAGAATTGGCACAAATTCCTGATGTTTTATGTGGATCATCAGGATAGCTACAGTGGTGGGGGAGAAAAAGAATGGGATAATGTAGTTGCTAACCCCATGTGACGCCCCCGATTTGACCGTACACTAATCATGCACGCAAATGTGTACGATCAAGATCAGGGACTCACGGGAAGATATCACAACACAACTCTACAAATAAAATAAGTCATACAAGCATCATAATACAAGCCAGGGGCCTCGAGGGCTCGAATACAAGTGCTCGATCATAGACGAGTCAGCGGAAGCAACAATATCTGAGTACAGACATAAGTTAAACAAGTTTGCCTTAAGAAGGCTAGCACAAACTGGGATACCGATCGAAAGAGGCGCAGGCCTCCTGCCTGGGATCCTCCTAACTACTCCAGGTCGTCATCAGCGGGCAGCACGTAGTAGTAGGCGCCTCCAGTGAAGTAGGGGTCGTCGTCGACGGTGGCGTCTGGCTCCTGGACTCCAGCCTCTGGTTGCGACAACCAGAAAGAAAGGAAAAGGGGAGAAAAAGGGGAGAAAGCAACCGTGAGTACTCATCCAAAGTACTCGCAAGCAAGGAACTACACTACATATGCATGGGTATATGTGTAAGGAGGCCATATCAGTGGACTGAACTGCAGAATGCCAGAATAAGAGGGGGATAGCTAGTCTTATCGAAGACTAC
>NC_041385.1:396141135-396142664 GCF_002162155.2 Triticum dicoccoides | reverse complement strand
GTGTTAAGTGTCCGCGAACGCCGAACAGGGCCAGGCCCACCTCTCTCCTAGGCGGTCTCAACCTGCCCTGTCGCTCCGCCACAAAAGATCCACACAGAGGGCCGTCGGGACAAAGGTCCTTTCAGCCCCCAATCCGTGAATCACTCGCGGGTACTCTTCGAGCTGACCCGACTTTAGTCACCATCTGTATAGTATGTATGTATAGTATATACCCGTGATCACCTCCCAGGTGATCACGGCCCGATAGTATAGCAAGGCAGACTGACAAGAATGTAGGGCCGATGATGGTAAACTAGCATCCTATACTAGGCATTTAGGATTGCAGGTAAGGTATCAACAGGTGTAGCAACAATGACAGGCTATGCATCAGAATAGGATCAACGGAAAGCAGTAACATGCTACACTACTCTAATGCAAGCAGTATAGAGAAGAATAGGCGATATCTGGTGATCAAGGGGGGGGGGGGCTTGCCTGGTTGCTCTGGCAAGAGAGAGGGGTCGTCAACTCCGTAGTCGAACTGGGCAGCAGCAGCGTCGGTCTCGTAGTCTACCGGAGAGAAGAGGGGAAGAAACAATGAATACCAAGTAAACAGATGCATATCGATGCATGACATGTCAAGAAGCGATGCTAGGCGTGCCCTAACGTGGTATGAGGTGGTACTGGTTAAGGGGGAATCATCCGGGAAAGTATTCCCGGTGTTTCGCGTTTTCGGACAGATGAACCGGAGGGGGAAAGTTGCGTGTTTGGTATGTTAGAGGTGTGTGGTGGACGAACGGGCTACGTATCCGGGTTCGTCTCGTCGTTCTGAGCAACTTTCATGTTGAAAATATTTTAATCCGAGTTACGGATTAAAAGATATGATTTTTTAAAAGATTTTATTAATTTCTGGAATTTAATTAATTAATTAATTACTTCGAAAAAAATGTATTTATGACGTCATGCTGACGTCAGCAGTCAACAGGGTTGACTGAGTCAACCCTGACAGGTGGGTCCCGCATGTCATTCTCTGTTATCTAATTAACCTAATCAGATTTAATTAACAGTGGTTAATTAGCTTTAATTAGTGATTAGGTTAAATCTAATCTGATTTAATTAAGTTAATTAATTCTCTAATTAATTAATTAATTAATTAATATTTTAATTATTATTTTTAATATTTAGTTTTCCCTTTTTTTTTTAACAGTGGGGCCGGCCCCACTGGTCAGGGACCCAGCCCAACCGGGGCGGGCGAACGGGGAGAGGCGCAGTTGAGCGCCCGAATGGGGCGCAGCGGGGGAGGCCGAGGCCACCACGACGGCCGGAGGGGCCGCAGCCACAGTGAGGGGCCGGGCTGCGAGCGGCGCCGGCGAGGCGACCGAGCGGTGGACGGGGCCGGCAGCGGCCGGAGCGGCAGGGAGGAGTGGGGCGAGCGCCGTGCGGGGCCGCGGTGGTGGTCGGGGCGGCCGCCGCGGCGAGAGGTGGTGCGGGAGTCGACGGCCGCCGTGGTGCGGCGGGGGCGTTGGCCGCGGCGTCGGCACCGGCGCGCGTCG
>NC_041385.1:396129357-396140680 GCF_002162155.2 Triticum dicoccoides | reverse complement strand
GGGGGCGAGTGAGGTGGGGCGGCTAGGGTTTCTAGCCGCGGGAGGGCTAAGTGGCCGGCCGGCTGGGCCGGCCCAGGGTAGGGGGCTGGGCCAGGGGTTAGGGGGCCAGGTGAGGGGTTCGGGGGGGCTGGCTGGGCCAGGTGGGGAAGGGCTGGCCCAGATGGGCCAGTGGGGGTTCCTTCGCCCCACCTCTTTTGTTTTATTTTCCTTTTTTTTTATATTTTTCCCTTTTCTTACTTTCTGTTTTAGATTAATTAAAATGCCAAAACATTTTACAAAATTTTGTGCACCCCACCATAATTAGGTTTGCTATTTTTGACAACCCCCGAACATTTTAGTTTTAGTTTTCGAAACCTTTTATCTTTGGTTTTGTTTTGAATTTATTTGTAGACCGGGTTCGAATCAATGTGAGGTTAGCCACAGTAACCGAGGTGATCGTTGTTGCTTAATCATCCGGGTGTTACACCCCATAGCTCATTTACCACTTGTTTCCGGTCCTAAGATGGCAAGCACCACTGATTCCAGTTATGTTGATGATAGCAATGTCAGTGCAACCATTGAACTTGAAAGCAATGGGCAAACAAGAGTTAAGCTGAGGCCAAGAGGAAAAGAAAGATGATATTGAGGAAGATGATTGTGGCACCGACGATGATTCTACCGACAGTGATTATGTGCCAGAAATAGTGGACAGTGATTTTGACACAGAGGATGGGGATGAGGACTTGGCCCAAGATCAATTGCGTTATCTCAGTGACAAGAAAGGCAAGCAGGTTGTAGAAGATTGCAACTCTGAAGATGAAAAATTAGAAGCTCCAGATTCGGATGAGGATGAAATGAAGTTCAATTTCAAATCATTTACAGCAGAAGATATGCATGATCCCAAATTCCATGTGGGGTAGTTGTTCTCATCAGTTGATCTTCTTAGAAAGGCAATTAGGGAACATAGTGTGAAAGAGAGAGTGAACATCACATTTCCCAAGAATGACCGAACAAGGCTTGGAGTAAGTGTACATGCCCATGGTATATTTATGCATCTTTGGATAATAGGACAGATTCCATTATGGTGAAGACATTTTATGGTGAGCATAATTGCAGCAAGAAGTGGCAGGTGCGGGCATTTACTGCTAGGTATATTGCTGACAAGTATGTGGAGAAAATAAGAGCAAATGAGAAGATGACATTGAAGGGCTTGGCAGCACTTGCGCAAGAAGATTTCAACATGACAGTCAAAAGGGGAAAGCTAGGGAGAGCCAGAAAATTAGCTTTCAATATGATATATGGAGATGAAATTGCACAATATGACATGTTGTGGGACTATGCAAATGAGCTTAGGAGATCAAATCCTGGTAGTACCTTTTTTGTAGAACTCGCAGATGATGGCCAGTTTCAGAAATGCTATTTCTCTTTTGATGCTTGCAAGAGGGGTTTCCTATCTGCCTGTAGGTCTGTTATTTTCCTAGATGGATGTCACTTGAAGACACAGTTTGGAGGCATTCTACTTAGTGCAGTAGGAATGGATCCGAATGATTGTATTTTTCCTGTTGCACATGCAGTGGTTCAGAGTGAAGACACAAAAGCTTGGAGGTGGTTCTTGACAGCTCTAAAGCAAGACCTTGGCATTAGAAACACTTCTCCTTGGACAATCATGTCTGACAAGCAAAAAGTGAGTATTTCACATATGTAATACATGTATAGTTAATTGTACTATTGCATATCTAATTATTTATGTTTGCTTACCAGGGTTTAATTAAGGCGGTTAGAGAACTGTTTAGTGACTCCTCACATAGATTCTGTGTCAGACATTTATGGCAGAATTTCAACAAAAACTTCAAAGGTGAGGCCCTTAAAAACTAACTCTGGAAATGTACTAGAATTAGTACTGAAGGACAATTTAGACAAAGCATGAATGAGATGCCAGTTCTTAATAAGGGGGCCCATGATTGGCTAGAGGAGTTGGCACCTAAAACATGGGTAAGGGCCTATCAAAACGACTTCCCTAAGTGTGATGATCTGTTGAACAATAATTGTGAGGTGTTCAACAAATACATATTAGATGCAAGGGAAATGCCGATTATAAGCATGTGCCAAAGGATTAAAGGGCAGTGTATGGGAAGAATTTATGGCAAGCAGCAAGAGCCTTTTAAGTGGCATGGTACAATATGTCTGAAGATAATGAAAAAGTTGGATAGAAATATTGAAGCCGCAAGAACTTGTCTTGCTTCACCTGTTGGAAAGGGCATCTTTGTAGTAAATAATAGAGGTGTGGATTTTAGTGTTGACACCGTACTAGCAAAGTGCAGCTGCAGGAGATGGGACTTGTCTGGTATTCCGTGCTGTCATGAAGTATCTGCCCTTAGGTATGACAAGATTTCTCCAGAAGATAGGGTCAACTCATGCTACTCAATTGCAACATATTGCAAGGCCTATGAACACATAATTTTGCCATGTAGAGATGTTACTGAGTGGACTAAAATGAATGGAAGGCATATCACACCACCACCATTGCTTAAACAAAAAGGTAGGAGGAGGAAAATAGGAGAAAACAACTAGAGGAGAAAGAAGGGAAGAAAGGAGTAAAAATTAGTAAGAAAGGTGCAATAATTCATTGCAGTTACTGTGGATTAGCTGGTCGTAACAAAGGTGGTTGCTTGGACTACAAGTTAGGACTCACACCTAAGAAAAAGTTTCACGGGGTAAAAGTCAGAGCTGAGCGAGATGTTTCCTCCTCAGATGAGGAAGAACCTGCTATAACTCAGGTAAATGTGGTTTTATTTGCACTGTTTGAGGATTTCCTAACTATTTAGCGTTAATTGATCATTACATATTTATTTTCTATGTGTAGAAACAAAACCAGCGAACTGAACGAATAGTGACGCATGAGCAGCAACATTACGAGCCTGAGATTATTGCTACCTTAACCCAAGAGGTCTGGGATTTTTTCCATATATAAAATTAGTATATTTATATGTTTCCAGAAGAGCAGTTTATATGTTTATATCCTCTTTTTGTTCAGAGAGTTTCTAGCCAGAGGGAATCAGTTGCACATGGACCATTACCAAAAAATTCTTTCATCCAGATGCATGCAATGTCTCAGCAACCAATTGCTCCAACTACCGCAACAACTGTGGGGAATATGCACAGGAAGAGGGAGGTTATTGCACTTGCAAAGCTCAAAGCTACAGCAGAGAGAAGGGAGGTGGCTGATCAAACCAAGTTCGATGCAGCAATGGCAAAGCTGAAAGAGGAAGAAGAAAAGTTGTTGCAAGCAGCTGAGGAAGCAAATTTTCTTATACATCAAGCAGAGGAGGAGGAGAGGCGGCAGACTTGGCAAGAATATTTGCAAACTGAGGAGGCTGCAAGACAACAAGCTTGGGAGCAGCAGCGCCATTCTCAAGACACACAAAGGATTGTTGACGGGGAGGAGAGAGAGAGAGTAGCTGAAGAAGTAACTTTAGTAAAGCAGCAAGACATGGATGAGAACAATGAGAAAAAGAAGGCTGAAGACGCAGCAAAAGTTAAGGCAATGGATGAGCAGGACAACATGAAACATTGGCAAATTCAGACAGAAACATCAAAACGGGCACCTTCCAACTAGGACAGGTCAAGGTTTAAAAAACCAAGAAAAGTTAACATGTTTGATGAGCTAAGGAGTGGCTGAATGCCATGTGTGAACTTGTCAGGGTTAGATTATTTTATTAATGAACTAGTAATGTCAGCTGCAGAACTTGTAATCAGTGTTTTATGTACTGTTGATATCATATACGCTTGGTGTTCAGGTCATATACGCTTGGTCTGCTTCTCCTAAATTTAGTTAAATCGTCTTTATATTTGTTTTCTGTGATTCCTACTGAATGCACTTGCATCTCATGGGAAATCAGCTATGGAGAAGTTTCATTTGTGTTCTGTGAGTCCAGCAAAATTCGCCTACATCTTGTGAAAATTCAGCTATGGAGATGTTTTGTGTGCTGTGTAGTTCTGCAAAGGCACTTACACACTGTCAAAATTTAGCTAGGGACATATTTTATTTGTGTGCTGTGTATTCCTACAAAATGCACTTACATCTTGTGAAAATTCAGCCAATGTGATGTTTCATTTGTCTGCTGTGTACTCCTGCAAAATGCACTTACATATTGTGAAAATTCATCCAAGAAGATGTTTTATTTGTGTGATGTGTAGTCCTGCAAAATTAAGTCACATATATGCTCAATTGTTGCTTCAGGTTGGTCTCGGTACTGTACAAACTGCACTTCACATGCATGTAGTACAGAAGGATAGATAAGGACAACACTTTCTGACATTAACATAGTTCTCTTGCATAGCTGACATTACATTACATATAACAAAAGAGACACATACTGTTGGCAGTAAATATAGTTCATGTAAAAGCTGACGGCCAAGTTCACTAATCTAACATACATAACACTGAGAAATACATAGCCTGATATTCACAAGTTCAGAACTCGCACTGATACAGAGCACCCACCACTGGTCGATGACGGGAAGAAGTGCGGCCGACGTCATCGCATCGCCGCCATCTCCGACCGCCGTCGCCATCAGCACGCGCCAACGTTATCGTGCCTCCAGCGCATCCATGGCGGATGTGCGCGCGCGGCACATGGCCTTACCTCTTGCGGTGGCGACCTCCTGCGCGCAAGCTCCGGCTCGAGCCACAGGAGCGAAGCCGATGACACCCACACCATTGATGGAGAGGAGAACTCGGTCTCGCCGCTCATGCTGAGGAACGAAAGGGGAAAAAATATTAGAGTTAGGGATTTGGGAGGGAATCGGTGCCGCGAACCAGTTAGTCGGCTGGTCGTGGGCCCTATACTGACGTGGCGGGTGTGGCGTACACCATACGTACGCGTTGCCGTAGCACAGGACCGGTTTGCCAAGATTAAGGACCATACTGAGTCCGTATTTGTAAGTTTCAGGATTGTATAGAAGCAGTTTGTGAGTTCCGGAATCATTATAGACATCGCCAACAACTTTAAGGATCAAAGATGCATTTTACTCCTACTTACAGTCCGGACCCAGTGTTCTCAAAATCAAAAAAGAAAAAGAAATACAGTGCGGACCCACAAGGTCAACTTGGACGAGGGCCCGAACCTAAACGATCGTCTCCAGCGCAAGTCTCACTAGGACAGAACAGCACCAACTGCCGCTGAGGTCCTGTCTGTGCCTTCTCTTTTCCTACTCCAACCTCCCCTCTTGATTTTTTTTCCCCTACAATCGGTTTCCACTTCTCTCCTCACCTCGCATCCTCTACTCAGGCTCAGATCCGATAGCCCCCCCGCCTCCAACCCCGCTGCGCCCAATCGGAATGTAGCTCTCCCCCAGGTCCGATCCGTTCAGCCGTAGCATTTTATTCGCCCACTGATTTAAACTTTTCGGACTTCTTTTTTGGATCCGAGTCGTGCAGGTCCTTAGTTTGGGTGTTGAGTATTGGTGTTAGCCAATGCGTTCCTTACTTAAGCCGATTATTAAGGATTTGGTTGGTTCTTGGTTGCTAGATCCGTGTGAAGGCCTACCTCTTCGGCCTGTTCTTCAGTTTATGCATTAGTGGGATCTTAGCTCGGTGCTGCGGATTTTCTTTCTTTTGTATTCTATGAAACTCAGTCAGGAAGCAATTGTTGTGTACTCCCTCCGTTCGGAATTACTTGTCTCGGAAATGGATGTATCTAGAACTAGATACATCCATTTCCGAGACAAGTAATTCCGGAGGGAGTACTTTGGAACATATCTTGTTGGGATTAGCTCATTATGAACTTGTTGTCAATCTGTATTTGCAGTTTCTTTATGTTTTTTTTAATCTCTTTAGAAGTATGTTAGAGTGTGCGCTCCGGTTCATTGCATTTTTCGCATGGGATTGGCGGGTTAATTATGGCATATGTGTGGTACGAGTGAATCAAGAGCCCTTTAGGCTTAGATGCAGTTTGGGAGTACATTAGGCATGTGATCATGTTTAGGTGAACTCTTCAATTATTTGCTCAGCTAAAACTGGATAGGTTGGATATAATTGGGAACCTTATCTGTTTCTTGACTGCATAGTAACCAACGAAGGGCCAAGACAAGAATGCCTGCTGCAGTAGAGATATCCATGCCCTGTTGAATGAGATGGTAGAATTTATGTCATTTACTACTCGACAAAGCGATGTGCGGCTCATATTCTGCTACTGATTTATATTCATGAGACGGTAGTGTATATCTCCATTGCAAGTATAGTGAGCATTGAATCTGATTTTGCTTCCCTTGTAGCACAGTAGACTAGTTTAAGAGCAGAAGAATATAGTTAATGGTTCCTGGATGAGAAGTGGAAATGCTACTGGCTGTGGAAGGAGGAGGTTTCTTCTCATCGTCAGCTTCAGGATACAGTCATGGCCTTGCTCTTTTGCTGCTTGGACGGAAAGAAGAAGAGAAGCCTGTCAAGGCATGGAGTCAGTACCGACTAGTCGATGGGGAAGCTGAGCATGTGTATCATCTGGCTAACACGAAAAACCAAGCTCCCCGTAAGTGTGCTCCCTTCATCTGCTTCGGTAGCACTGCTTTGGAGCTCGAAGGGGCGTCTCCTCCGAAATTGAGTTCAAGCAACACTTTGGACTCTTTGGAAGAGCCATCCCGTTCAACAAAGAAGAAGGTTACCACTAATGGTTCCATAACTGGAGATGAGAGAAAAGGTTGTCTTAAGAGCAACTCAAAAAGGGATTCGTCAGAGCATTGTATAGTGGTGAGTGAAGGTGAAGAACCACGTGAGTCACTGGAAGAGGTGCAAACCTTGAAATCTGGTATGGAACGGAGAAAAGTTCAATGGACTGATACATGTGGAAAGGAGCTTTTTGAGATAAGGGAATTCGAAGCCAGGTACAGTCTGAAAATTATATTCCCTTCTTTCATCATTACCAGCACAGAAATAGTACATTGTCGTTTGTCTATTTGTAGATTATAAATTTTAGCACATTTCTAGAAGCAGTTCACTATTAGTGCTATAAGTTGTCTACTTTGGTGGAGTTGAACTTTGCTACTCCCTCTGATCCATATTATTTGGCGCAGCTTTAGTACAACTTTAAAGCTGCGTCAATTAATATGGATTGGAGGGAGTATTAAGGATCGTACATCAACTATCTCAAAAGTGATTCCAACTTTGTTCCGATTTACACTCATTTATTCATATGATGCACCTCCTCTATGTCGATAGAGCTGATAGGTATTTATGTGTGTTTGTTGGAATTAATGTGAAGGCCAGTTTACTACTTCGATTGCTAATTGCAACCTTTTCAAACTTATTGATTCTCTAACTGCAATCTGTTTTGAGCATGAGTGCAGACACATGCTTTATTATTTTGTTGGCTCACAAGTCTTGTACCCACTGGTTGTTACTTGTAGCCATAATATTTTCTGAGTACTGAATGATTATGTTTCTTTCAACAGCGATGGAAGTTTGTCAGATGATGAACTAGAAAATGAGGGTTTCAGGAAATGTGAGTGTGTGATTCAGTAGATTTTTCGTCTGCCATTTGAAACAATGGATAGCTGCAGCTTTTCTGCTAGGATATGCTTACGCTGGCAACTTCTCAACAATCTGGGTGATACCTGTGGCTTGAAGTTAAACAAGCAAAGGATGATCCTATATGTCTGCTTTCCTGTTAGCTAGCTTGCACGGTAGGGTTGCAGTTTTGATGCCCGCTGTATCATATCAAGATTTGACCCATTTATTTATTTTCGCCTTATTTTCCTTCCTTTGTGTTCACATGCTCCAGGTTGTAACATATAAGGCTGCTAGTAAGGGGATTCCATGTCTCCTCTTCTGTTCAATATTGTGGCAGATATGCTGGCCGTCATTATTGGCAGGGCCAAGCAACATGGCCATGTAGAGGGTCTAGTTCCTCATCTTGTCGATGGAGGAGTTTCCATTCTACAATATGCTGATGGCACTATTCTATTCATGGAACATGACATGGCTAAGGCACATAATATGAAACTTATCTTGTGTCTCTTCGAACAATTGTCTGGATTAAAAATTAATTTTCATAAGAGCGAGTTGTTCTGCTTTGGGAAGGCCAAAGACGAGGAACACAAATACAGACAATTGTTTGGATGCGAATCAGGTGCCTTACCATTCAGTTACTTGGGTATACCGATTCATCACCGTAAGCTCTCCAATAAAGAATGGAAATGTATTGAAGAATGAATTGAAAAAAACTTAGCTGCTGGAAGGATAAGCTTATGTCATATGGAGGCCGGCTAGTCCTGATTAACTCAGTACTGACTAGTATGTCGATGTTCCTACTGTCGTTCTTCGAAATTCTGAAAGGAGTTCGCAAGCGACTTGATTTCTTTAGATCCCGCTTCTTTTGGCAGTTTGATGAGGCCAAGCGGAAATACCGTCTCGCGCGATGGGATATCATTTGCCGACCTAAAGACCAAGGGGGTCTCGGTATTGAAAACTTAGAAATCAAGAACAAATGTCTTATGAGCAAATGGCTCTACAGACTAGAGACTGAGCCAGAGGGCATGTGGTCTCAACTCTTGCGCAATAAGTTACACTCAAAAACACTAGCCCAGGTTACCATGAGACCGACTGACTCGCCGTTCTAGAAGGGACTTATGCGCACGAAGGACCCGTTCTTTCGTAGGGTCAAATTCTTGGTTGGCAATGGAATGTCAACAAGATTTTGGGAGGACACGTGGCTAGGAGAGACGCCCTTGGCCATCCAATATCCTACACCCTATAATATTGTGCAACGTAAGAAGGATTACGTGGGTACCATCCTTCAAACAATTCCCTTGAACATCCAATTCAGACGTGTGTTAGTTGGTGAGAGATGGACCGCTTGGATGCACCTGGTTCGGAGATTGATAGAAGTTCAACTCTCCGATCAGCCGGATTCAATACAATGGAAATTGACTACGAATGGGAGGTTTACGGTGAAATCTTTTTATATGGATCTCATTAACTCTGGCCCCCTATCAAGGTCGCTGCACATTTGGAAAGTTAAGATTCCTTTGCATATTAAAATCTTCATGTGGTTTGTTCACAAGCAAGTGATACTCACAAAGGACAACTTAATTAAGAGGCGATGGGTAGGCTCTTCGCGGTGCTGTTTTTGTGATCATGACGAAACCGTACAACACTTATTTCTTGAATGCCCACTTGCTAAGTTACTTTGGAGAACGATTCATATAGCTTTTAATATTAATCCTCCAGTTGATATTGCGTCTTTGTTTGGGATGTGGTTAGCTGGGGTTGATCAGATTACTGCGGCTCGTATTCGGATTGGAATATGTGCGTTATTATGGGCTATATGGAATTGCAAGAATGATATGATTTTTAACGGACAACACACTTTAACCTTTTTGCAGGTTATCTTCAGAGCTACAGCTTGGATCCGTACGTGGTCCTTACTCACTCCTATGGACTCCAGGGAGCCTTTGGTTACTGGGTGCAACCAATGGGAGATGGTAGCTCGGGTTATCTTCAACCGGTTCGGATGGCGCTCGCATAACAGGATAGGAGTCTAGAGAGCTTATCCTTTTTATCTTCATTGTGCCGGTTGACATGGTTCACATGTATTTTTCCTTTTTTTGATACTTTATTCTGCTCCGTTTTGTGAGCTGTAAGACTTTTATAACGATTCTGAATTGTTAATAAGATGGCCGCATGCATCATCATGATGCAGAGGCCGGGGCATGCCTCCATTTCCAAAAAAAAGTAAGTGTTTTCAGTTCCAGGGATGTTGATTCCTGCCATCTTTGCTTTGCTTTGCTCCTCACATGTTAAGTGATGCCCTGTTAACTCATTCCTGTCAAGACGTTGTTATCATTTGTTGACGATGACTACTATTGTTAACTCCTCGTATGAAAGCTTTCTCGCCCAAGTGGATATCTTGGATGAAGTCTTTTGTCTCGGGAGGAAGTGTAGCTATAAAGATAAACGATGATGTAGGACCTTATGTTCAAACAAAGAAGGGTCTTCAACAGGGTGATCCCCTATTCATTAGGCTCTTCAACATCGTATCTGCCATGTTGGCCGTTCTAATTGATAAAGGCAAAGCAGATGAGCAGATTAGTGGAGCAGTGTCACATCTAGTCGATGGAGGCCTATCTATTCTTCAATATGATGACCTAAGGAAGGCTCGTAACAAGAAGAAATTACTTTGTGCATTCGAGCAACTATCGGGTCTTACAATTAATTTCCATAAGAGTGAGTTATTCTATTTTGGACAAGTCCAAACTATGGAGAATATAAACCGAGATTTTTGGTTGTGCCTCCGATGAATTTCCATTTACATATTTAGGTATTCCTTTTCAAAACTTGCAAATGTTGAATGGAAAAGGGTGTTAGAATGGTTCAAGAAAAGACTTTGTAGTTAGAAAGGAAAACATCTTTCTTCGGGAGGTCGCCTTAGACTGATTAACTCGGTGCTTAGTAGCCTTTCCTTGTATATGATGTCCTTTTGCGCTATACCAAGGGGTATACTTAAAAAATTGGTTATTTCCGCTCTAGATTTTACTAGCAGAGTGGTTAAATGGACCATTTTGTGCCGCCCTAGAGAGCAAAAGGGGGGAGGAGGGGGTCTAGGAATTCATGATTTGGTCATGAAGGTTGCTGCCTTACCAAGCAAGTGGTTGTTTAAGCCACTGACAACTGATGGAGTGTGGCAATTGTTGATACTATTCTTGTTTATTGATGCCTTTAGTATTTTATGCCAAACTTTGACCATGGATTTAATTAAGAGAATAATAATGCATGTCCCAAAAATTATATGGTTGGATTCGTATTTGAACATGGTTTCCAATGATATCCATGCACCAATATTTGTTAGTTAAATTTAAGATCAAAATTTAACACAAAATGCGAAGGGGACCAATAAACCAAGATAAAGATAGTAAGCAATCACTACTAGGGAAAACCTTATACACAGCATCTTAGCAGTAGCGCTGGACAAAACAGAGCGCTACTGCTACTTAGTAGTAGCGAGTTTAAATAAAGCGCGCTACTGCTACTACTTTAGCAGTAGCGCGTTCTGCTAAAGAACGCTGCTGCTATACTTGTACTGGGCGCAGTTGGCTAGACACACTTAGCAGTAGCGCGTATGCCCCACCAGCGCTACTGCTAAGTCTCTTAGCAGTAGCGCTTTTCTCTGAAACGCGCTACTACTTACTTACCTTATCCTAGAGCGGTGCAGTTCCCTGTCACTCACTCTTTCCCTCTCACTCGCTCTCGCCCGGCCGCGCCGAACCCGTCGTCCGCCGCCGCCGCACTACTCCTCGCCGAGGTACTCCCTCCTCTTCCCTCCTTCTCCGGCCGCCCTCCTCCCACCTCCCC
>NC_041385.1:396119377-396129307 GCF_002162155.2 Triticum dicoccoides | reverse complement strand
CCCCCTCCCTCCTCCGATCCCACCGGCCTCCTCCCCCTCCTCCTCTCTCGTTCTTCCTCCTCCCTCCATCTTTTTTTCTTCTGTTTTTACTATTGTATAATGTAGTTTTTTACTGTTTTTAGTAAGTGTTTAAAATAGTTAGTAAGTAAATTAATAAACTAGTTGAACCAGTTTGGTTTTAGTAAGAACTAGTTGAATTAATAGAACTAATGTATTTTTAGTAAGAAAATTAATATAATTAGTTGAACTAGTTTATTTTTAGAAAGAACTAGTTTATTTCTATTTATAGTAAGTTTATTTTTAGTAAGAACTAGTTGAATTAATAGAACTAGTTGAACATGTCACATTTGTTGTTATTTTTTTAGTTTAAGCAATTAGTGATGTTATATGTATGATACTATTCGAGATGTATTAGTGATAACTTATAGGGTTTTGGTTTTTGCAGAAATCAAGGAGACCCTCCATCATCCCCGCCATCGTCCCCGTCACCGACCCCCTCCGACCTCGAGGTGAGACCAGCAAAATCTCCATGTCAATATTAGTCCTATAAAACATGATGTAGATAAAAATATGTATATCTTGTGTTGCTCAAATAGGCCTATGTAGATAAAAACATGTATATCCGAGTGGCCTATGTTTTTCTGGAGTGTTGATTAATTTCCGTTCCGGCAAATTTCAGTGCTTGATATGTCCTGTTTTAGCAAAGGTCATGCCGGAATTTTCCGTGAATTTTGGCATGACTTGTGCTAGAATATGTAGGAAATATCGAGTGGCCTGGATTTTCTAGAAAGATAATTAAATGATATTTCGGGTTGACTTTAAGACTGTCGAGGCCGAAGAATCCCGACTATTGTCGTGGGGGTAGTTTCTCCTTCTTCTCCGGGTGCTAGACCTTTGTTATGCACTAGGGGAAGGAGGAGTAACGACCATCACCGACGGTCGCAAATGTCAGAGAGGAATCAGTGAGGGAGAGTATCCATCATATATGAGAGGACGAAGAATCCCGACTGTTGTCGTGGGGATAGCTTCTCCTTCGTTCCCATGTACTAGACAATTTGGTGTAATGCACTCGGGAACGAAAGGAGGAGCTACCATCACCGATGGTTGAATATATACACCACGTGAGCTAAGTGTTTTCAAGAAAAGACTCGACAGACCCATAGTCAACTCGTGATGAATAATAATGATCTAATTTAGTTTTTGTAGTACATATATTTAATTGAACAAGTTTAATCTTTGAATTATGAACATAGGAAATGTCGTCGGATGAAGAAGGTCCCGGAGAGTGCTCCTGGTGTGGCGACAACCGGGGTTTCTGCAACAGGCCTCACCTGGACGATGATCGGTGCTTCAGCATTAAGTTCGAGGAGGCCTTCGGTTGTGAAACGGTACGCTACGACGCTGTAACGCCCCGGATACAACTTTCCATATTCGTAACTCCAACTCTTGCCTTTTCCGGAGATGTAATTTATTATTTCCTCCGTGGTTGGGTTTTTGTCTGTTGTTTTGCATTTTGTTCTTGTTATGCATCTTGTCTCATGCCATCATTCGCATTGCATCGGCATCGTTTTCATAAAACTTGCATCCGTTCGGGTTCCGCCGGTTCTCTCCGTTGTCCGTTCTGAGCCAGACACACTCGCACGCGCCCGCGGCACCTCCGAAATATTATTTTATAAGTGGCATAAAATGTTCTCGGAATGGGTTGCAACTTGTCGTGCGGTCTTATTATAGTGTAGACAGGCCGCCTGCCAAGTTTCGTCGCATTCGGAGTCCATCTGATAGCCCAACCGTTAAATGTATAGCGGTACCGTTGCCGGTACTTTCGTCGGACGTTTCGGTCTCCGGAACTGTCGCCGGGCTGCCTTCTCCTCACTCTCTCTCTCTTCTCTCTGGCAGCCCAACTCCTGTTCACAGCCCAACAACCCCTCTCCTAGTCGCTCTCCGCTCCGGAACCGTCGGATCGCGATCTGAGGGTCCCGAAACCCCTCCTAACCCCCAAACCCTAGCAATTTTGCTATATATGGACACCCCTTGTCCATTTTGGGCAGCCTAACCCCCCTCCACCTACCTCTAGCCTCCCCCCTCCTCAGAATCCGCGCCGCCCCACTCCCTCGCTGCCACTTGTCGCCGGCCCAGAGGCTGCGCCGCCACCTGAGGCGTCGCCCCGGCCAACCGGGCGCCGCCACGTCGCCTTCCCCGTCGCCGCTGGCCCGTCCAAGCCCGCGTAGGGCCCGCCAAGCCCATCTGGGCCCGACCCCGCGCCGCCGCCCGCGCCCCTGGCGCTCGCCTCGCCCCTCCCGCTCGATCCCGATGGGATCAGGAGCACATCGTCGGCCCTGCGTCCCGCGAGCCCGAGGCCGCCGGAGCACTATCGGGTCTCCGCCGCCGGTGAGCTGCGCGTCGGCCCCGTCCCTCTCCTCCTCCCTTCTCTTCCTTCTCCCTCTCCCTCATGGCATCTCTCTCTCCCTTTGCAGCGCGCCGTCTGCCGCCCCGAAATCGTCGTCGCGGGCGCCGTCTTCGCCGGACCCGGCAACCGCCGCCCGGATCTCCTCCTCCGCCGCCCGGATCTCCTCCTCCGCTGCCCGGATCTCCTCCTCCGCCGCCCGTTCCCGGCCTAGCCAGCCGCCAGGACCCCGCCGCCTCGCCGGAGATCGCGCCGCCGCCGCCGCGGATCGGGAGGAGCCCGATCCATCCCGGCCTCCGCTCAGGGCCGATGACCTCCCCCGCGTGGGCCTTCCCCGCCGGCCCGGCCCAGCGACGCCCTCGCCTCCCCAGGCCCAGGCGAAGCCGGCCCAAGCCAGATCCAGCCTCGCCTCGTTCCTCATCGCGCGGCCCAACTCCCTCCGCAGCGCACCAGGCCCAGCCGGCCCCTCTCCACCGAGCCGGGCCAAGGCCCATGGTGAGCTGCCTCCCCCAGTGCCTGTTCTTGTTGGGCCAACAGTTTCAGCCCGTGTGCGTTCTTTTCCTTAATTGCGATTTAATCAATTTCCAGAGTTGGCAGAATTGCAGAAAAGTCACTAGAGTTCATGCATTTAATATCTCTTAAACCGTGCATCGGATTAAAATGTTTTATATATGTAAAATGCTCAGGAAATTGTGTAGATTAATAATATGCCATTTTCATCCATGTTTAAAATGTTTAACATGCTGTTTGTGTTTATTTTGCATAATGCCATGCTAAAATGCTTTATTTCATAACTAAATAACCGTAGCTCCGAATTTAATAAACTTTATATGTAAATGGGGTGGAAAAATGCCTAGTTTAACATGGTCCACTTTATTTTCCTGTTTAACAACAATAAAATTGTGTTTAGGGCAGGACAGTACCGAATCTAAAATATGCATATGGGGATTTTCCGGAATTGTTGTTTGTTACTTCCTGCCTCATTTAAAATTGCCTAGATAGGTAGTTTGGTTATACTTCACCTCTTGCCATGTTAATCAACATTTAATATTGATGTGTACCTAAACGAGATTAAACTAAATAATTGATGTGGTGTTTCGTCAATATGCAACTCGTTGCATATTGATCTCCACTTAACTTGTAGTATTGTTTGTTGCACTTGCCATGCCATGCCTCTTTAAACCGGACATGCATCATACTTGATTATGCATCATGCCATGATTATGCTTGTGTGTTTACCGTGTTGTTTGTTTCTTTCCGGTGTTGCTTCTTAGTTCCGGTAATGTTGCGATTGTGAGGATTCGTTCGACTACGTCCGTTCGTCTTCTTCATGGACTCGTTCTTCTTTCTAGCGGGATTTCAGGCAAGATGACCGCTACCCTGGATCTCACTACTATCATTGCTATGCTAGTTGCTTCGTTCTATCGCTATGCTGTGTTACCTATTACCTGTTTATCGAGCCATCCCATATTGCCATGAACCTCTAACCTTTGACACCTTTCCTATGCAAACCGTTGTTTGGCTATGTTACCGCTTCGCTCAGCCCCTCTTATAGCGTTGCTAGTTGCAGGTGAAGTTGAAGATTGCTCCATGGTGGACAGGATTTATGTTGGGATATCACAATATCTCTTATATTATTAATGCATCTATATACTTGGTAAAGGGTGGAAGACTCGGCCTTTTGCCTAGTGTTTTGTTCCACTCTTGCCGCCCTAGTTTCCGTCATACCGGTGTTATGTTCCTGGATTTTGCGTTCCTTACGCGGTCGGGTGATTTATGGGACCCCCTTGACAGTTCGCTTTGAATAAAACTCCTCCAGCAAGGCCCAACCTTGGTTTTACCATTTGCCTCACCACCACCTATTCCTTTCCCTTGGGTCGGCCAACCCGAGGGTCATCTTTATTTTAGCCCCCCCCCCGGGCCAGTGCTTGTCTAAGTGTTGGTCCGAACTGAGCAGCCTGCGGGGCCACCTCGGGGCAACTCGACGGCTGGTTGTACTCGTAGCTTGACTTATCCGGTGTTGCCCTGAGAACGAGATATGTGCAGCTCCTATCGGGATTGTCGGTGCATCGGGCGGCTTTGCTGGTCTTGTTTTACCATTGTCAAAATGTCTTGTAAACCGGGATTCCGAGTCTGATCGGGTCTTCCTAGGAGAAGATCAATTCCTTCGTTGATCGCGAGAGCTTGTCATGGACTAAGTTGGGACACCCCTGCAGGGTATAATCTTTCGAAAGCCGTGCCTGCGGTTATTGGCAGATGGGAATTTGTTAATGTCCGGTTGTAGATAACTTGACACCAGATCCGAATTAAAACGCATCAACCGCGTGTGTAGCCGTGATGTTCTCTTCTCGGCGGAGTCCGGGAAGTGAACACGGTCTTTGGGTTATGCTTGACGTAAGTAGGAGTTCAGGATCACTTCTTGATCATTGCTAGTTTCACGACCGTTCCGCTTGCTCTCTTCTCGCTCTTATTTGCGTAGGTTAGCCACCATATATGCTTAGTCGCTGCTGCTGCCTCACCACTTTACCCCTTCCTTTCCCTTTAAGCTTTGCTAGTCTTGATACCCATGGTAATGGGATTGCCGAGTCCTCCTGGCTCACAGATTACTACAACAACAGTTGCAGGTACAGGTTATGCGATGATCTTGACGCGAGAGCGATGTTTGCTTATATTGGAGTTCTTCTGCTTCTTCTTCGATCAGGGGATAGGTTCCAAGTCGGCAGCCTGGGCTAGCAGGGTGGATGTCGTTTGAGTTTCTGTTTGTGATTCATCCGTAGTCGGATGATGCTCTGATGTATTGTGATGTTGTATTCATGTGGCATTGTATGCCTTATGTATGTATCCCCATCTATTATGTAATGTTGATGTAATGATATCCACCTTGCAAAAGCGTTTCAATATGCGGGTCTATCCTTGGTGGGACCTTCGAGTTCCTTTTGGATAGGGTCGCATATTGGGCGTGACAAGTTGGTATCAGAGCCTCGACCGACCATAGGAGCCCCCTTGATTGTTGGCCGTTGTTGAGTCTAGAAGAAAACTATTTTGGGTCTTAGGATTATATATATCAGAAAGTAGGAATTCTTTTTACTCCTCATCCCCCTTCATCGCTCTGGTGAGGTTTCTTGACGTAGATGTTTTGACTTTCCTCTCCTCAATTTCACTAAAAAAAATTTAGGATCACGCGGGTATCTTGGAATCGTTCCGATGGTTTTGTGACGAGAACATTGTTCTTGGTGCCTCCTGTCTATTTATGTGGCTTTGACCCGGGGAGTCGAGCTTTAAGGTGTTGTCGTCACAATTTTATCGTTGCAGTTCTGGAATACCTGAGTTTTGCCGACATCGAAAATCTCTTTTATGCAGTTGTTGGTGAGATAACCTCGATAACCCAGTACTGGGGCGAGCTCGAGAGTATTGCCATAACTCATATAACGGATGCTTTTCGAAGGTTGAGGTACACGATTTTCGAAGGTTTCTTGGTTATGTGTTGACGGATGGATACAGCTGGATGTAGGAATTGTTAGTTTTGGCTGAGATATATATTGCTTCCCATGTATCCCCAACACCAGATTGCATAACCAGAAAGTTTTGGGAGTTTTATAGGTGGGAATTCAAGTAGCTCCTAGAATATCTTTTCGACAAATGCATGATATGAGATTGGCGTTCGACGTCTAGTGGTCCGCCTTTCCACGGTCGTTTTTACAGTGGTCTCGTTGTGTCTTAAAGAACCCTTGGCTATGCTGGTTCAGGGACACTTCGTATGTCATGTGCACTGCCTTGTACATGATGGTGCTGTACACTCGAGCCCGTGTGGGCCCCACCACGAAAACTTCGGACGGAATCTCTATCATATGTTTGTTCCGGCTTATTCTGCAAGCCAAATCCTTTGTTTTGTTTTATTTGTGTTACTCGAGTTGCTTCGAAGTCAAATGTTGAATCCATACCTTTCCTAAACGGTGTTCTCATATTGCTATGTGAATACTAATTCTTCTTGATCATCAAGGTCGTCATGTTAATTCTTTTCCAACCGGGGCGCTTCTCTTCGAGATGATCCCATCATTCTCCCCATCCGCAAGATCAATTCTAAGTTTTCTCAACGGTGTTTGTTTCGTTCATCCCAAGTTGTCTTTGTTTTCCCCACCCTCCCACCCTTTTACTTCAAGGACTCAGATTTCTTAATCATGTATCCTTTTATTTGAGAGAAGTCTTTTCATTATTCTCTTTAGATGTTCTTATCCGGTGATTTCCCATGAAGATGCTCAACAGTTTCAAGCTCATCATTCTTCATTCTCGTATTCTCTCCGGTGGATCAATTTCAAGTTTCGGTGTTGATCATATCTCTTCCTGTTGTTTCACATATCTTCCCACGTGAATTTCTTATCCAAGGCTCTATTATTTATTCACCTCTCCCAGTTCATATCCGGAGTGCTGAAGATATCTCGGAAGATTCGTGCTTCCATTCTCTATCTGTTCAAGTTATTTTGAGGTTGTTATCTCATTCAAGCTATTTAATTCAACCGGTGCAATCCCCCCTTTCAATCAATTGTTCAACAGTGTTTTCTTTTGAGTGGGCCCTAACCCACAGGTCTTTTTCCAGGATCTTACCTGACTCTTCTAATTTTCCTGGAGCCATTCCCAAAGTCTTTCGAAGTTTGGCGTAAGAATGAATTATCATCAGTCACATGACTTCTCCAAGATCGCTTTCAAATTCTTCTCATTGTTGGCTCAACCCCTTCGCTTTCCATTCTACCGGAGTATCTCAGTAATTTTGGTGGTGTTTCTCATCGTCAATTGAAGACCGAAGAAGAGTTTTTCCTCTAAATCATGTCAGTTCTTTCGAAGATTCATGGTTCTAGCTTGATGCCATCCTCTCATAATTGTTTTCGATTGTGAGAATTTTTTTCATCCATCCGGAGCAATTCAAGAGTCTTTTCAGATTGATTCTCCGTAGCCCATCATCTCAGAATTATTCATTCAAGCTTTCAGCTCTTGTTCTCCAAATCATACCGGTGCATCATTCAAATATCCTCTAATCAGTTCATGGCCTCTTCGTTCTCATGTATCTAAATTCCCTCAAGTATCTTCATTCGTTCTCTAATTCTTACCGGTGATTCACCCCTTTACTTCGTTCGTTTTCAATTCTTACGGTGGTTCGTTCAAGAGTTCTCTTTTCTTGGTTATCATATCAAATCATTCGTTGTTTCCAAATCCTACCGGTGGTTCCTTGAAGACCTTCACAAGTTTATGCTATATCTCTCTTAATTCTTTCTACGGGAATAAGTAGTATGCCAAATCCATTGCTTGTCATCAATTTAAATTGGTGAAGGATAGGCATGACATAATTCTTATTCTTGTTTCATCCAAGTGATTAATTCCTTCTTCCGGAGATTGTTCATGATGAAGTAATTCTCGGTTCTAGTGTTTCATCTTTTCTTTTCCGGAGTTCCAAGTTTTTCCGCTTTATCTCATCGCAAAGCTCCATCTAAATCATCGCAAGGCTTCACCTTGTATTTTCAACTTCTCTTTCTTTTTTATCATCCTTTCATTACCGGAGTTCTTCATGGAGGCTCTACATGGTGGTTCATCAAGGATTCTATTCATTTTTCAATTGTTCTTCAAGTTTTCTCTCGAAGTTATGATCTGCTAAGCTTTACTCTAAAATAAACATGGTGCTCAACACATGTTTTGTTTTGAGGAGCTCAAGTATTCTTCATCTTGCATTCTGAAGTGCAATTCTTTCTACCTTATCTTTTGAGATGGTGTTATGTCATTCTTGACAATTCGAGTTCGTGTTTGATGACTCACATATTGTCAAGAACGAGGTATGTTAAATCCATCAATCTCTTCATTGGAGTTATCTTGGTATAGATTTCACCTAAAGCCTTCCATTGGGAATGTTGCTATTTGTGGTGCTTATCAATGATCCAAGCTTTCTCCATATCATTCTCGGCGAAAGCAATTTTCATCTCTCCGTTGATCTCAAGCAAGCAATTGTTTCAGTTAGTGGCGGGTTGTCATCATTTTGAGTTGTTTGCCATAAGCCCACAACAAGCTTGTGCTTTTTGTTCTTAATTTTCCAACAACTCTGTTATAACGTTCTTCGAAGGGTGCTTTCCAAGCTCATTTCTGGCAGAGTTGGCATTTTCCTTCTCCATTCTGTTATTCCAATGATCTATCTTCTATTCTTTCTTCCGGAGGCATTGTGATGTTGCTCTCGTTGACTCATCATCTTGTTTTGTCAAGATCATGTTCTTCTCCTTGCTTCTCCATTTAGCCGGAGTGTCGTGTTTTCATTCGAGTTCTCTCATCTTATCTAGTTTTTGCCTCCTTCCTCAACCGAAGAACTGTCTGAAATCTTTTCTTACCCCTTGTGCCATTCTTTCAATAGTTCCGGAGGCAGTGTGTTGTTGATTTCATCAAGTATCATCCCATCTTCTCAAGTTCCTGTTCTATTTCCTTCCATGTTCAACCGGAGTGCTGCCCGAATTCTTCCTCTATCATCTTGTTGTAACCGGAGTGGTTTTGAACCCTATCTTCTCAATTTAACTCCTGATTTGTGTCTTTGCAACCTCCAAGGTTCACATGGTGCCCCTTGTTTCTAGTTTCTACCGCAGTGCTCTCAATTGTGTTCAACTCTGTTGTGTTCTTTCTTTCAACTTTTTAACCTCTCAAGGTTCATTGGTTTCACTCGTTTGTCAGAGAAGCAACTTAGTCTTACCGCTTATCCTCCTCTTCCTTTTCCCTCCGGTGACATCCTAGATCTCGGGACGAGATCCTCTCATAGTGGTGGAGTGTTGTAACGCCCCGGATACAACTTTCCATATTCGTAACTCCAACTCTTGCCTTTTCCGGAGATGTGATTTATTATTTCCTCCGTGGTTGGGTTTTTCTCTGTTGTTTTGCATTTTGTTCTTGTTATGCATCTCGTCTCATGCCATCATTCGCATTGCATCGTCATCATTTTCATAAAACTTGCATCCGTTCGGTTTCCGCCGGTTCTCTCCGTTGTCCGTTCTGAGCCAGGCACACTCGCACGCGCCCGCGGCACCTCCGAAATATTATTTTATAAGTGACATAAAATGTTCTCGGAATGGGTTGCAACTTGTCGTGCGGTCTTATTATAGTGTAGACAGGCCGCCTGCCAAGTTTCGTCGCATTCGGAGTCCATCTGATAGCCCAACTGTTAAATGTATAGCGGTACCGTTGCCGGTACTTTCGTCGGACATTTCGGTCTCCGGAACTGTCGCCGGGCTGCCTTCTCCTCTCTCTCTCTCTCTCTCTTCTCTCTGGCAGCCCAACTCCTGTTCACAGCCCAACAACCCCTCTCCTAGTCGCTCTCCCCTCCGGAACCGTCGGATCGCGATCCGAGGGTCTCGAAACCCCTCCTAACCCCCAAACCCTAGTAATTTTGCTATATATGGACACCCCTTGTCCATTTTGGGCAGCCTAACCCCCCTCCACCTACCTCTAGCCTCCCCCCTCCTCAGAATCCGCCCCGCCCCACTCCCTCGCTGCCACTTGTCGCCGGC
>NC_041385.1:396104092-396118839 GCF_002162155.2 Triticum dicoccoides | reverse complement strand
CCCGCGCAGGGCCCGCCAAGCCCATCTGGGCCCGACCCCGCGCCGCCGCCCGCGCCCCTGGCGCTCGCCTCGCCCCTCCCGCTCGATCCCGATGGGATCAGGAGCGCATCGCCGGCCCTGCGTCCCGCGAGCCCGAGGCCGCCGGAGCACTGTCGGGTCTCCGCCGCCGGTGAGCTGCGCGCCGGCCCCGTCCCTCTCCTCCTCCCTTCTCTTCCTTCTCCCTCTCCCTCATGGCATCTCTCTCTCCCTTTGCAGCACGCCGTCTGTCGCCCCGAAATCGTCATCGCGGGCGTCGTCTTCGCCGGACCCGGTAACCGCCGCCCGGATCTCCTCCTCCGCCGCCCGGATCTCCTCCGCCGCCGCCCGTTCCCGTCCTAGCCAGCCGCCAGGACCCCGCCGCCTCGCCGGAGATCGCGCCGCCGCCGCCGCGGATCGGGAGGAGCCCGATCCATCCCGGCCTCCGCTCGGGACCGATGACCTCCCCCGCGTGGGCCTTCCCCGCCGGCCCGGCCCAGCGACGCCCTCGCCTCCCCAGGCCCAGGCGAAGCCGGCCCAAGCCAGATCCGGCCTCGCCTCGTTCCTCATCGCGCGGCCCAACTCCCTCCGCAGCGCACCAGGCCCAGCCGGCCCCTCTCCACCGAGCCGGGCCAAGGCCGATGGCGAGCTGCCTCCCGCAGCGCCTGTTCCTGTTGGGCCAGCAGTTTCAGCCCGTGTGCGTTTTTTTTTCCTTAACTGCGATTTAATCAATTTCTAGAGTTGGCAGAATTGCAGAAAAGTCCCTAGAGTTCATGCATTTAATATCTCTTAAACCGTGCATTGGATTAAAATGTTTTATATATGTAAAATGCTCAGGAAATTGTGTAGATTAATAATATGCCATTTTCATCCATGTTTAAAATGTTTAACATGATGATTGTGTTTATTTTGCATAATGCCATGTTAAAATGCTTTATTTCATAACTAAATAACCGTAGCCCCGAATTTAATAAACTTTATATGTAAATGGGGTGGAAAAATGCCTAGTTTAACATGTTCCACTTTATTTTCCTATTTAACAACAATAAAATTGTGTTTAGGGCAGGACAATACCGAATCTAAAATATGCATATGGGGATTTTCCGGAATTGTTGTTTGTTACTTCCGGCCTCATTTAAAATTGCCTAGATAGGTAGTTTGGTTATACTTCACCTCTTGCCATGTTAATCAACATTTAATATTGATGTGTACCTAAATGAGATTAAACTAAATAATTGATGTGGTGTTTCGTCAATATGCAACTCGTTGCATATTGATCTCCACTTAACTTGTAGTATTGTTTGTTGCACTTGCCATGCCATGCCTCTTTAAACCGGACATGCATCATACTTGATTGTGCATCATGCCATGATTATGCTTGTGTGTTTACCGTGTTGTTTGTTTCTTTCCGGTGTTGCTTCTTAGTTCCGGTAATGTTGCGATTGTGAGGATTCGTTCGACTACGTCCGTTCGTCTTCTTCATGGACTCGTTCTTCTTCCTAGCGGGATTTCAGGCAAGATGACCGCTACCCTGGATCTCACTACTATCATTGCTATGCTAGTTGCTTCGTTCTATCGCTATGCTGCGTTACCTATTACCTGTTTATCGAGCCATCCCATATTGCCATGAACCTCTAACCTTTGACACCTTTCCTATGCAAACCGTTGTTTGGCTATGTTACCGCTTCGCTCAGCCCCTCTTATAGCGTTGCTAGTTGCAGGTGAAGTTGAAGATTGCTCCATGGTGGACAGGATTTATGTTGGGATATCACAATATCTCTTATATTATTAATGCATCTATATACTTGGTAAAGGGTGGAAGACTTGGCCTTTTGCCTAGTGTTTTGTTCCACTCTTGCCGCCCTAGTTTCCGTCATACCGGTGTTATGTTCCCGGATTTTGCGTTCCTTATGCGGTCGGGTGATTTATGGGACCCCCTTGATAGTTCGCTTTGAATAAAACTCCTCCAGCAAGGCCCAACCTTGGTTTTACCATTTGCCTCACCACCACCTATCCCTTTCCCTTGGGTCGGCCAACCCGAGGGTCATCTTTATTTTAGCCCCCCCCCCCCCGAGCCAGTGCTTGTCTAAGTGTTGGTCCGAACTGAGCAGCCTGCGGGGCCACCTCGGGGCAACTCGAGGGCTGGTTTTACTCGTAGCTTGACTTATCTGGTGTTGCCCTGAGAACGAGATATGTGCAGCTCCTATCGGAATTGTCGGCACATCGGGGGCTTTGCTGGTCTTGTTTTACCATTGTCAAAAATGTCTTGTAAACCGGGATTCCGAGTCTGATCGGGTCTTCCTGGGAGAAGGTCTATTCCTTCGTTGATCGCGAGAGCTTGTCATGGGCTAAGTTGGGACACCCCTGCAGGGTATAATCTTTCGAAAGTCGTGCCTGCGGTTATTGGCAGATGGGAATTTGTTAATGTCCGGTTGTAGATAACTTGACACCAGATCCAAATTAAAATGCATCAACCGCGTGTGTAGCCGTGATGTTCTCTTCTCGGCGGAGTCCGGGAAGTGAACACGGTCTTTGGGTTATGCTTGACGTAAGTAGGAGTTCAGGATCACTTCTTGATCATTGCTAGTTTCACGACCGTTCCGCTTGCTCTCTTCTCGCTCTTATTTGCGTAGGTTAGCCACCATATATGCTTAGTCGCTGCTGCAGCCTCACCACTTTACCCCTTTGCCACGACCGGTTTTCCGGGTAATAAATTTCCAGAAAAGACTTTCGTGCTCATCAGCCCCATGGTTACTGTTAGCTGATGAGGCTCCAACTTGATACAGAAATTCCAAGCAGAAAACAGAATATGTAGTACAAGACCATTCTGGCCTGTGAGTACAACAAATGGTTTCTAGTGGTTGATGGCGGAAGCGGATTGTTTTGCCTAAGTTTTTCGACCTGGCTAAGATAGGATTAGCCAATGGTCAGCCTGGCTCTGATACCAAGTCTGCCACGACCGGTTTTCCGGGTAATAAATTTCCAGAAAAGACCGTCGGGCTCATCAGCCCCAGGATTACTGTTAGCTGATGAGGCTCCAACTTGATACAGAAATTCCAAGCAGAAAACAGAATATGTAGTACAAGACCATTCTGGCCTGTGAGTACAACAAATGGTTTCTAGTGGTTGATGGCGGAAGCAGGTTGTGAAACATCAGTGTCTATGGGACTCCATTTCCCACGGGAACAGCTGACCAGGCTAACTCCTATCTTCGCGAGGCTGCTATCTCCATTACTTAGGTGCCGGGGCTGGCATCGCATCGCTCCTCTTCGTGCAAGAAAATCTGGCCAAGACAATAGCCAGGGACAAGCCAGTGAGTACTTTAAATGTACTCGCAAACATTATGAACACAGGTATAATATAACAATGATGTGCTAAAAATATTTTATGCTCATGACGTCAGTCACAAAAGATAAATGAAACTCTGATGTGTGCAAGCAAGTTATTTATAAAAATGCAATAACATGGTAGTATTAAAATTTATGAAACAAATAACAAGCAATGCCACAGTCGGGCGTCTTAGCGACACCACATAAAGGGCTTTAAAAGAAATGCCACAGTCGGGCGTCTGAGCGACACCACATAAAGGGCTTTAAAAGAAATGCCACAGTCGGGCGTCTGAGCGACACCACATAAAGGGCTTTAAAAGAAATGCCACAGTCGGGCGTCTGAGCGACACCACATAAAGGGCTTTAAAAGAAATGCCACAGTCGGGCGTCTGAGCGACACCACATAAAGGTCTTTAAAAGAAATGCCACAGTCGGGCGTCTGAGCGACACCACATAAAGGGCTTTAAAAGAAATGCCACAGTCGGGCGTCTGAGCGACACCACATAAAGAGATTTAAGATAAACAATCATAGTGAATATCCCGGAGGTAGAACCATCCCAGAGATACTCGATAATAACAATAATATCACGGGTTAGTCAACAATAATAATAATCATAGTTATCACAAGTCACAAGTAGTAATTCCATTTCTGGTTAACAGTTTCACCTCTGAAGACCGACACTAAGACCGACACTTGACCCATCCCAGACTGTAATCCTTAACCATGGACACGGCTACTCGAATAGGTTTATTCTCTGCAGAGGGTGTACTCTTTACCCACGAGTAACGGATTTCTTTAGTCCATCGGGACTAATTCCGTCTACGGTCTTTTTGTTGAAAACACACCTAACTCGCACACACCAGCTTATCTCATACGTGTCTGGAATCACCCACGACACCTGTTAAGCAAACTCTAAGTGGGGAGGCTACAACCTCGCGTAGCATGGGATCAAATTTATATCGCACGCTCTAAGGGGTGGCCTCCCCTCTCGGTCCTAACCGGAAACACCCATGCCCCTGGACCAGGTGGCCTGCCTACCAGCTACAACCGATATCCTCCACCATGGCCTCTCTGTACGGTGTGTGCTAGAAAGAGGTTGACAACTTACTGAACCGTACTCTACTTGCTGTAGAGACGAGTGGTAGTACGAAACAAGTATGGGGGTTACTGGCACAAGACTCGATCCACGGTCGACTCAGGAGGTTTAAGTATTCCCTGCATGATTAGCATGACGAATATATTTCAACCAACAGAGTCACCACTCATATCACCTTGCCATGCCATACCAGACATAACCGTCCCGACGGAGACCGGCGACAAACTCATGCCTACCCAAGGCAGAGGTTTTCCCGGGTTCCTGCCGGTATGCATGCAAGGCACATGAGGGTGATTATCATCACAAGTGTGTCCATTTCCAACAGCGTGGAAATCATTAACATGCACCCATGCATATGATCATATCACATGAAATAACAAGTTTCTCCAAAGTGAGGTGATGTTATGAATGTGTCATCGAACACACTAAAAAAAATATTATGCCGGGGTTCAGAATGCTTGCCTTCAATGTGTAGAAAGGCAGGGTGCACTCCAAAACTTGAAACATTTCTCCTCTCTTCAAAAATCCTATTTTAGCAATATAAAAGAATTAACACACAAAATAAAAACAACACCAAAAGTTGTTCTGAAATTTTTTCAAATAAATCTTAAAATAAACTAGGTGAAATTTGAGAGAGGTAGGAAAAAGAATCATTTCATTTGGACTTATATTTAAAAAGATAGAACCAGTCAAAGTTGTGGTCAAAATAAAATCAGGAAAAGGAAAACGTTTCAAACGAGATTACGCTTTCGGTGCAGAGAAAACGTATTTGCGCCCTTTATGCCTCCACTTAACCACGTGGACCGGCGCTGGGTCTCTGACGGTGGGCCCGCCTGGCCCACTGGTCAGGTTTGACCAGTCGCCCGCGTCGTCTTCCTCCTCTGCCCGAGTGGAGCGGGGCTCCGGCGATCATTGCCGGCGAACGGTGGCTCTGTTCGGAAAGCTGAGGCCACCAGTGGATTCAGGGGGCCGAGGTGGTCACTCCGGTAGTCGTAGGGTCGTCGGAGGTGGAGGAAATCGCCGGCGGCGAGCTCCGCGGCGGAGGGAAGCTTCGGTGGTAAAGTGGTTTTGAGGCGGCGGTGGTTCCCGATCAAAATCGAGTAGGGGGGAAGGGTTCACGGGAGGATGAGGAGGTTTCTGGCGAAGAGAACGGAGAGGGGGAGGTACTAGAGGTGCCGGATTGGCCGGGGCGGTGGCGGCGGCAGGAGTTGCCGGAGATGAGGAAGGAAGCTCTCCTGGGTCGATTGGCGAGCTGGGGAAGCGTCATTGGGGTGGCCTGAGGTTGCCCCTGTGCGGGAACGTCCCGGGGCGTCCATTTATAGGCGAGGCAAGGCGGTTCCTCGGCGGCCGTGGATAAGCTTCCGGCGAACCAACGTTCTGTAGCAGCAGGGCATCGTGGCGGCGACGAGCGCTAGAGGACATGGCTGTGGAAGAGCTCGCACTACTCCAGGGGCTAGGTGGCGAGCGGGAGGGGTTTGGGCGGCGCTGCCCGTGGCTGGAGCCACTGCGGACGCCGGAGTGCCGCCAAGAACGCCCTGGCGGCGGCGCTGTAGCGTGCCAGGGTGGTTTGGCGCGATGCTGCGAGGCGGGGAGTGCGTGGCGAGGTGCTGCCGTGTGGGCCAAAGCCAGGGGGGCAGCGTGTCGGCTCGGGCGCGGCATCGTGCAATACGCGCGCTCTGGGCGCGTCTAGTGCACGCACGGGAGATGTTCGACATAATGCCAGAGCATGCTAGAGGTCGCAGGTGAGGTTGGGGTTTACCAGATCGAGGTTAGGAGAAACTGGGAGTCTAGTGGACATGCTAGTTTGATCAGAGGTGCAAGCTCACAGTGAAATGCCAAAACTCATGTCAAAACTGGTCATGCCTACAGGGTGCTCGATAGAATGCCACATGCACCTAGGCATCTCTTGGGGTAGCCAAAACTTCCAGGTTGGGGTCTCTTTAGATGCAAGAGAGAGTGGTGAGGTTAGTTTGTGAAGAGCACAAACTTGTTAGTGCAAGTTTTACAAAACTACATTTCTGGACAGGAAATAAATGACATTATTTCATGAACCAAAAATGATCCAAAGGGTGCATGCTCCTGGACTTAAGGGTTTAACATGGAGGACTACAAGTAGGATAAATAATCAAGGGTTAAAGAGCAAGAAAAAATATGGTTGCTGTACAAACCATCAAGTTGGTCCAGAATGAAAATGAGGTTGATTCACTCAAATTTTTCAAAGAACAGCACGAGGTTTTTGCATAATGTGGAATCTTATGCTACTAACAATATCCCATAATTATGGTGGAGGCCAGGAAGAAATATTTAAATGGGTTGTAGTGCAAAATGCACTCTGGACCAGAGAAGAAAAATTGAGTGTAGGGCTCAAAATATTTCATGAATGAAATATATTTTTGCATAAAAGTGATTTAAAAACATCACATGACATCTCCAAATTTTTGTGGAAATTTTAAGTGAATCTATCAAATGGTTGTAGTTCAAATATGGCCATTTAACCTTGAAAAACCATTTTCAAGAAAATAAAGATCAAGCAACTTAATTATTTAATTAGTTATACTGATAAAAGGAAAGTTTTTCTTGAGAGGTTAAACAAGTCCAATAACATATTTGAAAAGTTTTCTCTTTGGGAAAAACTCATCATAACAGGGAAGGAGATGATTTTAAAAAAATCAAAATGGAGGTCAGAAATCCAAAGTTTTAATTCCTGGAAAAAAATTTAATTCATTAAAACAAGGCCAAATTTTTTGGGGTGTCACACCCTTCCTTTCCCTTTAAGCTTTGCTAGTCTTGATACCCATGGTAATGGGATTGCTGAGTCCTCGTGGCTCACAGATTACTACAACAACAGTTGCAGGTACAGGTTAGGCGATGATCTTGACGCGAGAGCGATGTTTGCTTGTATTGGAGTTCTTCTGCTTCTTCTTCGATCAGGGGATAGGTTCCAGGTCGGCAGCCTGGGCTAGCAGGGTGGATGTCGTTTGAGTTTCTGTTTGTGATTCATCTGTAGTCGGATGATGCTCTGATGTATTGTGATGTTGTATTCATGTGGCATTGTATGCCTTATGTATGTATCCCCATCTATTATGTAATGTTGATGTAATGATATCCACCTTGCAAAAGCGTTTCAATATGCGGGTCTATCCTTGGTGGGACCTTCGAGTTCCTTTTGGATAGGGTCGCATATTGGGCGTGACAGACGCTAAGTGTTTTTTTCATAATTAAGCTCGACTTCTACTACTTCAATGTGTAATTTTCTTCTTTTACAATTCGACTAGCTTATCCCATGCCATGCAAGACGCTATGTCCTGGAGAGGATGGGTTTTGAACATGAGAGGAATGAAACAAAGAAAATTAACGTAAGGACCCATCATGGTATGAATTTTGAGGTAAATCTATACAAGTTTGAGAGCGTATCCAATTTTGGTTGCCCGAGTTGGGAAGCACTTTGCAAGATGTATGATTTTCCAGAGGGTATGTTTGTCACCATGGATCTTGGTGATCCTGACATCAACCAAGATAATTTGGACATTCGGGTTCTTGTTGATACGCTTCCAATTCTACCGCTATGTGAGTTCCTCAAACATAGTTATTAAGTAATTTATATTGTTTATTTAAAAATAGTTGACAGCTTATTTCCATTGATAGCTTATTTTCATGCTTCAAAGAGTGTGCGGAAGATGGTAGACAGAACCAACTACACCGATGGCTCTGAGTTAACTTATCAAGAGAAAAATCATCTGGTCGCATATTGTACTGACATTAAGAATTACAATGCCTTTTATCGAACTCCTCCAAATTATGGTGAATACGTGCCACTAGTGCACGTGTTGAATAACGATAACTTCCATGGAGATTTCTTGGTAAGATTTTTTACTATTACGACATCCATGCATCTTTTGCATACTTCTAAAACTAAACTACATTGCTAACCACGAAGTTATTACTATGTTTTTCAACAGAAAATCCCGATGGATTGTGTGCCTCATTTGATGTATCAGAATGGTCGCCTGGATGTTTTGAACATACAGCCAGGTCATCCTACGAATCACACCTGTGCATACCGGGTTTCTAAAAACGGTAAACACATGATAATCAAAGAATGTAAGAAATGTATAGGCATTCATAAGGAGGTTCTTGGAAGCAACATTGCGCGAAAGGCAAGAATTGGAGAGGAGGTTCTTGGAAGCAACATTGCGCGAAAGGCAAGAATTGGAGACAGGATAATCTCCATTCTCCATAATGGAGAGTTAGGGGCTATCTTGTTTTATGCTATTTTACCCAAGAAAATATAGTAGGTCCTAAGAGAATGTAGTAGGTTATGAGGTACAATATGTTTATGAGAGTTGATGATGATGAATAGTTGTGATTATGTCTAATGACCAACTTGTATGTGATGTCTCATTGATGAGAACGATGATCATGAGGAGGTGTTATATGACAATGATGTATTATGATGATAAGTTGTTCATGATATGATGATGATGATGATATTTATTATATCATTGGGTGAAAGAACCGTGGACTAGTTTCAAGTGAATGTCCATCCACTTGAAACTAGTCCACGGTTCTTTCTCCCACTGATGTAATAACTCATTATGATGTAAAATCATTCTCTAAATTGCTGCGGTATGAAAACTTATATAAAGGTGTATGAATACAATATGAAATAAAAAAGAAATACGGAATAATAGTAGTAGCGCATGCTCGTAGAAGCGCAACTACTAATTACCAGAAGCGCTCGTTTTAGAAAGCGCTGCTACTAAGTCGATGTAGCAGTAGCGCGGTCCAGCCCACGCTACTGCTAACCTTTAGCTGTAGCGCCTTACTAGTAACGGTATACCCCGCGCTACTGATAGGCTTCAAACACGCGCCACTGCTAGGGTTTTCCCTAGTAGTGAATAAGTACTTTTGTAGTAAGCCATTGTCGCAAGTCCAGTCCAGTGGATGGCTGGAGATTCACACTTTTGGGACAGCCTCGTCAAAGTGAAGCGAGGTTTTCTCTACTTTGGCGCTTTCACGATCAAGGATGTCCCCCAAATCAGGCTTTGGGAGGACAAGTGGTTGAGTAATATACCATTGTGGGAACAATATCGAAATCTTTACTGCTCCTTCCGTTCCAAAATAGATGACTCAACTTTGTATTAACTTTAGTTAGTACAAAGTTGAGTCATCTATTTTGGAACGGAGAAGTACATTGTAAGGCACAAACAAGCTATTGTGGCAGATGTCCTCCAAACTCTCCTTGCGATGTTACAATCCAGTAGAGACCTTGTGGGGCCAAAATTAGTAGTTTTTTTCCGATAAAGGGCGATTTTATTATCTCAAATGTAGCATCAAGCGGATACAAAACATTATGAGTAACACCAGGCCTCTGCATAATTAGGATGCACACAGCCAAACACCAAAGTCTGGCACTAGAAAAAGTAAGAAAACCGACAAAACGGCAATCGTAGAGTCCTATGGACCGACACTTTGCCTATGTCGAACTCGGCAGTGGATCGATCCGGAGGTTATGCTGCCATCCATGTTGGGAAAAAACCTCCATAGCCGCCTGCTCCAACCGCATACACACCGCCTTGAACATCGGTTGGTGCTCCGCCCGTTGTAGCGTAGACCACGTATGAAGCGAGTGCGTACAACGGAAAATAACCTGCAGAGGAGAAGCATTTTCGTCATTAAAAATCAAATCATTTCTACATAGCCAAAGCGCCCATAGTAAGGCATACGCCCCCACCCTTATTAGCGTTTTGAAACTATTTGAAATTCCGTCCAACCAATGACCAAATATATTGACAATACTCATTGGCGGATACAAATTTGACGGTATTTGGATGACTGACCATGTAGAACGTGCAAACTTGCATTGGAAAAAGAGGTGGTTGATTGTCTCGTCATGAGCACAAAAACACTTCTTACTTCCTGGCCAGTTGCGCCGTGCAAGATTGTCTTTGGTTAGCACAACTCCCCTACGAAGATACCATATAAAGATTTTAACTTTTAGTGAAATCTTTGACTTCCAAACTTTCTTGTTATTATTCACTGGCACCTTGGAATGCATAAGTGCATGGTACATCGAGTCTACTGTGTAAGACCCTGATGTTGTGAGTTTCCAGTGAAACACATCCCGGCCTTGTGTTAGATTAATAGAATCGAGACGGGATAAAAGATTATGCCATGACAAAAGTCGGGGGCCAATCAAATCCCGCCTGAACGAAATATTCGGCGGGGATGAACTAAGCACTTGCACAATAGTATTACTCTTATCGTGAGCAATGGCGTATAAGGCTGAGTATTGCTCTCGAAGACTGGCATTGCCTAGCTATATGTCTTCCCAGAAATGAACCTCTGACCCATCCTTTATCACAAAAGACCCAAAGCGAAAAAGTTGTTTCTTTGCCGCCATTAGGCCAGCCCAAAAGTGTGAGTCACCAGATTTCCAATAAGCCCGAGACATCGCCTTTTGGCCTAGATACTTGTTGTGCAATATGGTTTGCCAAAAACCATCCTTAGTAAGAAGTTTGAACAACCATTTACTAAGTAGGGCCTCATTCTTGACCTGCGGGTCATGAATTCCAAGGCCACCTTGGTCTTTCAGCCTACAAACCACGCTTCATTTGGCCAGCCTATACCTTTTCTTTTCACCGTCTCCCTGCCAAAAGAATCTGGATCTAAAATAGTCCAGTCTTTGGAGGAACCCCTATTGGGAGTTGGAAAAAAGAAAGCATATAGAGAACCATATTTGTGAGTACAGAGTTAATTCAAACCAACTGTCCTCCAACTGAGAGCAACTTGCCTTTCCAACTGCTCAGTCATTTCTCTAGGCGCTCCTCAACATGCTTCCACTCCGCAATGGTGAGACGCCGATAGTGAACTGGTATTCCCAGATATTTAATTGGGAATTGACCATGTGCACAACCAAATATGCCAGCGTAATCTGCAGCCGCCTCAAGGCTTCTCCAAAGCCGAAAAGTTCACATTTATGAAAGTTAATTTTGAGACCCGACATTTGCTCAAATGCTGAAAGCAAGAGTTTCAGGTTTCGAGCCTTGTCCAGGTCATGTTCCATAAAAAGAATTGTGTCATCGGCATATTGCAGAATAGAGAGACCACCATCCACAAGGTGTGCAATCTGGCTGTCCTGCTAGGCACGCTCAATCAGAATAGCCAACATGTCAACAACAATGTTAAATAACATTGGGGACATGGGTTCACCCTGCCATAGTCCTTTTTTTGTTTGGAAGTAATGGCCTAAATCATCATTAACTTTGATGGCCACACTACCTCTAGTTACAAAATTTTGGATCCATTGGCGCCATTTATCAGAGAAACCTTTCATTCTTAGAGCCTGTTGGAGGAAAGACCATTTGACCTTGTCATAGGCCTTCTCAAAGTCGATTTTAAATACTATTCCACTCATGTTTTTCCAGTGCATCTCATGAACGGTCTCATGCAAAAGTACTACGCCATCGAGTATATCCCTTCCTCGCATGAACGCCGTTTGAGATGGCCAGACAACATAGTCAACTACCGAGTTTAACCTATTCGTAGCCACTTCGGTAAAGATCTTGAAGCTAACATTAAGAAGGCATATAGGTCTCAACTGCTGGATCCGTTCAGCCTCCTTAATCTTTGGCAACAAGATAATCTCACCAAAGTTAAGTCTAAATAGGTCTAGTCGATCGGCATGAAGACAATTAAACAACTCCAAAAGGTCAGTCTTGATGATATCCTAGAAATTCTGATAGAATTCTGCGGGGAAACAATCTGGGCTTGGAGCTCTGTTATGTTCCATTTGGGACACCTCCGCTCTCACCTCCTCTTCTGAGAATGGTGTCGTTAGGATATTATTTTCTTCTGCCGTGACTTGTGGAATATCATCTATCCGGGTCACGTCAAGGGTGAAGTTCCCCTCAGCTGGCGCGCCGAGCAAAGATGTATAGTATTTGGTGATATACTTTTTGAGCTCCTCCTGACCTTCGATTAGCCCCTCATCTTGTTGGATACTGTAAATACATTTTTCCCTATGTCACCCATTGGCGATCAATTGGAAGTATCTTGTATTACTATCACCCATCAATATGAGACCAGCTTTGGATCTCTGGTAGTATTTGATCTCCTCTTCTCGCAAAAGATGGGCGACCTTCTCATTAGATTGATTTTTTAATTCAATCTCTTTTTGAGATAAGGTGCGTGTCTCTGCAATCTTGTCGAGGTCGTCAATAATGGTAGAGAGCCGTTGTTTTTCTTTTTTATATATTCCGTTGGTGTGTTTCGCCCATCCAGTAAGGTGGGGCCAAAGTTAGTAGTAGCATGGAATATTTACGTCATGTAAAGTCTCGTTATCTTGCTCTTGTGCCCTGTGATGCTTCCGGTATCAACTAAGGACTATGCAAATCTGCTCAAAGTTAAGATATTCCTTTTTTAAGTCGTGTTTCTTAGGGCTCCGTTTCATTAAAAAAAAAGTAGAAGAGAGTTGCATGTTTAGTTTGCGGAAACCCAGGCAAAACATGTCTTTGGATGGACTCATCGTGCCTTGATATGTGTGATGTTACTCATACTAGTAGTAACTAGCTATGTTACCACATGCCTCTCTTTCTTCATTTATTGCATGCCACATCATTTATTTTATTTAGATATGTGTGATGTTACTACCTATGTTACTTTCACTGTGAGTAGTCTTATATTGCATCTGAATTTGGTCTTTGTTCTTCACCAAATAGGAAAAGAAAAACCAGGTGTTACCTTCTGCAATTTGAATAAGATTGCTATGCAAGTGTCACTATGTTGCTAGCCAACAATGAATAGTGAAATGATTTTAATTCTTAGGAACCTATTTCGAAAGGGTACTTAATAAAAACAACACTTTCTTTCTTCTCTTGGAACAGCTACATCAGAGTCTTTTATCACAAAAATAAGAGGTAAATAGACCTGTGGTGTCTGAACTTGCCATGAATGTTCACTTTAGTGCCTAAAGTTGAAAAATACGCCGAACTGGTTCCAAAACTTGACTGACTCGTGCAAATACGGTGCTAATCTCATATTAGACGTATAGTGTGCTGATATGGTCCCGTATTTGCTTACATGGCATGGGGCCACGTGTAGTGGCGAAGCAAGATTACTTTAATAATATATATGTCTCTATGACAAGTGGTCCCGTATGTCAGAACAAAAAGAAAATTGAAATTAAAAATAGTGCCGGATCAGACACGAGCATACGACCTGAAGTTTGAAGAGAGCATATGCTGACCACTGCACCAAACATACTATGATGACAACTTTGGCCACTACATGTTAATGAATGATAAACAAAAAGGCTTGTGGTGCTTAAACGGGCTGCATCCAGTGACCCATTTAGTGCATGTTATTTTTCTAAAAGAAATGTAAAAGGTCTGTAAATGATATTCATAATAATAAACTTTGCATTCAAATATTTGTGTGTTATTAATAATTACCTCGTGTATGGTTTGTATCACTAAACATTTAAAAATGTATTTAACGAGCATTCGTAAATATAATCTATGATTGTATATTTTAAAAGTTTGTACTTACTAAACATTTTTAAGCACTCATGGCTTATATTTAAACTACTATTTTCTTAATAATAAGTGAATATTTCTAAAAAATTATAGGATTTTTTAGTAAGTTATTTTATTACATACATTATATATTTATTCTGTGTCCACGTAACTATTTGTGTACATTGAGGTTATTATTTATGCACCAAAAATATTTATAACCCACGGCATGATATGGGGCCTGTTTTTTTTAATACGTGCACATGAATATTTGTATACCATAAGGTAATTATTAATGACACACAAATATTTGTATATCAGGAGGTAATTATTAACAACACACAAATATTTGAATGTACTTCTATTTTATGAATTATAATTTACAGACTTTTAACATTTTTTTAAAGTTAACCTGTACTAAATAGGCACCGAATGCAACCTATTTAAGCACCAAAAGCTATTCGGCGTGTGAATAATCAAAGAGCAAGGTCGCAGGTTCGATTCCAAATGAGCATAATTTTAGTTTCCATTTTTTCTAGACTGACAGGTGGGACTCACTAGTCATATATACATATAGCACTCAAATAATCATATTTCATAGTTACACATGGACCCCATGCCACATCCGTCAAATACGGTGCCATGTCAACACATTATATGTCTACCTCACCTAATAGTAGTGAAGTTTAGCGCTAGGCTCCCGCTCCTGCTAGGCTCCCGCTCTGCTCCGGTCGCCGGCCACTCCGGCCTGCGGCGGCCACCAGCCCCCGTCGCTGCCCGCTCGTGGCACC
>NC_041385.1:396078337-396103827 GCF_002162155.2 Triticum dicoccoides | reverse complement strand
GCACTCGTTCCTCCTCGCTCCCCTCCTCGGCAGGCGGCGCGGGATGGGGCACGCCCGCCTCTGTCCCAGATCCCGCCCGGCCTGGCGGTCCGTCCCCTGCGCTGGTCGCGCCCCCGTCCCCGCGCCGGTCAGCGCCAGATCCGGCTGCTGCGCCGCGTTTACTGCTCCGGGGCGAGGGATCCAGCGCGTCCGCCCCTTCCTGCCCGGTGGATCTGGCCGAGGACCCCCTTTTGGGGAAACCTCGCCTTAAATCCATTGCGGTAGCTCCTCCCTCCCCTGTCAATGCTTCCCTTTCGGGCGTGGACGATGGATGGACTACCGTCTCGTCCCGGAAGAGCCGGCGCTGCCCCTCCGCCCCGGCGGTCCGTGCCTCGCCACCGGTGGCGCGGGCGCATACCCACCGACGCCCGCCCCATGCCGACCCGGGCCGGCTCGCCTTCTTAAAGCGCTTCAACGGCCTCTGCTTCCGGTGTCTCAGCACGCTCCACCGCCGCAAAGATTGCAGAGACCCCTTCCGCTGCATCATTTGCAAGCGCCAGGGCCACTCCGGCAAGCAGTGCCCGCAAAATCCCAGAAACAAAGGCCAGGGCGGCTCTGCCAAAGAGCGGCTCGGCCCCCGGCAACCCCCGCAGTCCATCCATAGCCGTATTCACTTCCCCACCCCACCCCCTCCCTCGCCCCCCGCGCCGCCCGTCGCGATGGCCTCCAGTGGTCGTGTCTCCCTTGTCGATCCACCGCGCCGCCCACGCTCAAGCAACAAGGTCGTCGTCTCTTCTCCAGCCATGGACCACGCGGTTTTCGTCCTCTGCCACCACGCGGTCACCCTGACCGCCGTGGGCGGAAAAGGTGCCGCCAACCCGCTGTCCGTGGGCAAGGCCATCGAGGATCAGGTGCGCGTCTCGCCGCACCTGATGCGGGTCACGGAGCACGACCCCGAGGACTTCTTCGTCCACTTCGACCTGTCGGCGCTGCGTGACAATGCGGTGGCCCGCGGCTTCATCATGGTCGACGGCGTCCCCTTCAACATCGCCCCTTGGCATGAAGACGACCACGCCGCGCTCCTAAAGCTCAGCCTGCACATACGAGTCGTCATCCAGAAGCTGCCGATGCAGTTCTGGTCCCTTGAAGGCGCAGAGGAGGCCCTGGGTGACGTATGCCTCATCGACCGCCTCGACAGTCGCACCTACGAGCGCGGCCACACGAAGATGTTCGCCTGCTGGGTGTGGGTCTGGGATGTTGCACACATCCCGACCAAACGCACTCTGTGGGTGACCAAGCGCGGCGCCGGTCGGGTGGTGGAGATGCTTGGCTACTCTCCGTCGGATCGCAAGGTGCCACCTCCGCCGAACGCCAAGCGCTACGACCTGCTGCTCCACGTCGACCGCATCGAAGATTGTGCGCCCTCCTACTCGCTGCGCTCCTCCCACTCCGGCTAGAGCGGGCTGCCCTCCTCCGACTCTGACGATGGCGCCCCCTACCCCACACCGACACTGGCGTCTGGTACAGGGGCATAGAAGACGGCCAAGGACATGGCCGCCGCCAGGCCCCCAGGGTGGGGCCATATGGATGCCACGGCGTCGCTCTCCAAGGCCTGCGCCGTGACCGCGACGACGATGAGAGCCAAGGAGGTGGGCGGCGCTCATGGAAGGATACCCTGCTGGGCAGGGGCCGCGCCTCCGTCGACAAGGCGCTCGCAGCAGATGCCTCCTCCTCCAGGCGCAGGAGCCGCACCCCTTCGCCGCATCATTGTGACGGCACACAGCATGGCCGCAGCCTCGAGCGCCGCCACGAGAAGCGCTCCAACGACATCGCCGCCTCCGGTGCCACTCCGCCGCTCCCGCTGCGTCACGTGACCCCACCACCATGCATCGTCGACCCCATCGCCGACTTCTTCGACAAGGCCAAGCAACCGCTAGCGACGCCCACCAGAGTCGAATGCATGCAGTTTGAGCTTGACGCCACGATCGAGGCCACGCTCTCCTCGCCTCTCGTCTTCACCGCCCCGAGCCCACCCCTAGCCTGCCAGACGTTGCCTTCTTCCTCGACCATGGAGGTGCAACTCAACGCGGTCACCGAACGTGTCAGCAACATGGTGATCACGCTTGAAGATGCTGCTGCGCTGGACCATGGTCTCTTCATCGAACCGCCGCCACCGGTCATCAAGACCCCTCCGCCGCGCAAGTCTGCACCGCCGAAGTCTCGGGCAAGGGCCCCCTCTGCCCCTGTGCGGCAAAGCGCCAGACATGCATTGAAGAACTGCTCGATCCCGGTGGCTGAACGCGCTGTGTTTCGCATCGTCCAGGAGTTGGGACTGCTGGGACCGAAGGACAAGATGACTCCATAGGAGGCTGAAGCGCTCATCAGCCGTTTGAAGGAGCCACTCACCCCCGACGGCATCGCCTGCATCACCCGCCTAACCCGTCTGGACGAGGCGGCCCTCCTGGTGGCGGCAGGCCTCGTTGGACCTGACGGAGCTACCACTGATGGCCAGTAGTTGTTATGTTAGTCTACATCTGTAGTAGTCTCCGAGGGTGGCTGACCTGTTGTCAGTTAGAGTTAGGATCTAGTTTCCCGATGATGCTCTGTAATCGTAGACGTAGTTCGTCGAGTAGCCGGTGCTGGCGAGAGTTTGGGCTTATTGGTGGTCGCCAGCACCCCCCTGTTAAGCTGGTTGTGTACCTGTTCTTCAGTATCATCAATGTAGAAATCCTTTCGGAGAAATGCTGGTGTCCCCCATGATTGAAAACCTCTGCCCAATTCTTTCATGGAACATCCGAGGATTGAACTCGCCTGCAAGGAGAGCTACCGTTGCTGAAGTTGTTGTCTCCCATCGCCTTGGCATTCTCTGTCTCCAGGAAACAAAAATCTCAACCTGGACTGCACATTTAGCCAGAGAAGTTGGAGGTGCCAGGCTTAGAGACTGCGTCGTGCTACCTGCTTTTGACACCAGAGGTGGTGTGGCAATCTTATGGGATCCTGATGTTGTGGAAATCACCTCCCAGGCCATTGGGCAGTTTGCAATAACAGCGCAAGCCAGGTTAAAAGCATCAGGCAAAACTTTCTAGCTGACCACAGTCTACGGGCCGGCTGATGATGACAGGAAGGAGGATTTTTTGACTGAAATAAGAAACACTGCCCCCCCAGTAGGACAGCCCTGGCTGATCAATGGGGATTTCAACATAATCTATGAAGCCAGAGACAAAAACAATGATCGGATAAACCGAAGAATCATGGGCAGATTCAGAAGTGCCGTTGACGCGGCCGAGCTCAGAGAAATCAAATGTAAAAACAGAAGATATACCTAGAGTAATGAAAGGGAGAGTCCAACCCTGGAGAGCATCGACAAATTCTTCTGTAACATCAGTTGGGAGGCACTTTTTCCATCAGTTATCCTGATGGCCTGTTCCACTGCTTGCTCATACCATTGCCCTCTCCTCCTTGCGGATGCCACCTCCCCAAGGAGAAGTGCAATGTTTCGGTTTGAATCGTTCTGGCCAAAATTTCCTCACTTCCATGAGACGGTGAACAAAGCTTGGAACAGACCCATCAACCACTCATGTGCTTTCGTTAGGCTGAAGCTGAAACTTTTGAGAACAGCCAAAGATCTGAAAATTTGGAGCAAGTCACATTTCAGTGATGCTAGATTGCAGTTCCACATTGCTTCTGAAATCATTCTTCGCCTCGACGTCGCCCAAGAATCAAGGCTGCTGACTCCTTTGGAGCTCACACTGAGAAAAAATCTAAAAACCAGGCTGCTTGGACTTGCTGCTATTGAGCGTGTTCAGAAAAGGCAGGCATCTAGAATCACCTGGTTGCGAGTGGGGGATGCAAATACAAAAAATTTCAGTGCAAAAATCAACTCAAGGCGTCGCAAAAACTTCATCGCTGCATTGAAAACAAATGAGGGGCTGGTCACTGCCCATGAAGAAAAGGAGAAGTTCATTTTTGAACACTTCAACAGTCTGTTGGGATCTAAGCAAGACTGCCCAAAAATGATCAACTGGGATGAGCTTCAGTTACCGTCCGTTCAGGGTGGGGGCCTTGATAACCCATTCACTAAAGAAGAGATTTGGAATGCTATCAAAGCTATGCCCACTGAAAAAGCCCCGGGCCCCAACGGTTTCAACGCTACCTTCTTCAGAGCCTGCTGGCCGACAATCAAGCATGATATTCTTGCGGTCTTCCACCAATTCCACCACCTGGCCGGTGATTTCAAGCCTCTAAACAAGGCACTTGTTGCTCTTCTGCCAAAGAAGGATGGAGCTGAAACGATTGCAGATTTTCGCCCAATCAGTTTAATTCACTCTGTAGCCAAACTCATCTCAAAGGTGCTGCAACTGAGATTGTCGCGGGTGATGGAGCAGCTCATCTCACCAGCCCAGTCGGCCTTCATGAAATCAAAATGCATACATGATAGCTTCCTTTATGTTCAAAATGCAGTACGTTCACTGCATCGCCGCAAAACACCAGCCCTGCTCATCAAGCTAGACATAGCCAAGGCCTTCGACAACGTCTCCTGGGAATATCTGTTTCAATTACTAGATAAGTTAGGATTTAGCGCTAGATGGAGGGATTGGATTTCGATGCTGCTAGCTAGCTCTTCCTCGGCTTTCGTCCTCAACGGCTGCCCTGGAAGCGACATTGACCACCGTAGAGGCCTGCGACAGGGGGACCCGCTCTCGCCCTTGCTGTTCATAATCACCATCGACCAATAGCACCGTCTCCTAGAAAAAGCAGAGGAACGGGGCCTGCTCACCCCCCTGCCGGGTAGGATAGGTGCCCTTAGAACCTGCCTCTACGCCGACGACGCCATGATCTTCGCCACCCCATCCCGCCAGGAGATCGACAACCTGTTTCTGCTGCTGGATAACTTCGGAAAGGCCACGGGACTCCGCATCAACATAGAAAAATCATCAGTTGCGCCCATTAGATGTGGTGACATTGATCTTCAAGATTGTTGGGGAACGTAGTAATTTCAAAAAAAATTCTACGTACACGCAAGATCATGGTGATGGCATAGCAACGAGAGGGGAGAGTGCTGTCCACGTACCCTCGTAGACCATAAGCGGAAGCGTTATGACAACGCGGTTGACGTAGTCGTACGTCTTCACGATCCGAGCGATCCAAGTACCGAACATACGGCACCTCCGAGTTCAGCACACGTTCAGCTCGATGACGATCCCCGGACTCCGATCCAGCAAAGTGTCGGGGATGAGTTTCGTAAGCACGACGGCGTGGTGACGATGATGATGCTCTACCGGCGTAGGGCTTCGCCTAAACTCCGCGACGATATGACCGAGGTGGAATATGGTGGAGGGGGGCACCGCACACGGCTAAGAAACGATCCGTAGATCAACTTGTGTCTTCTAGGGTGCCCCCCTGCCCCTGTATATAAAGGAGCAAGGGGGGAGGCCGGCCGGCCCTTGTGGGCGCGCCAAGGAGGAGGAGTCCTCCTCCTAGTAGGAGTAGGACTCTCCCTTTCCTACTCCTACTAGGAGGGGGAAGGAAGGGGGAGAGGAGGAAGGAAAGAGGGGGGCGCCGCCCCCCTCCTAGTCCAATTCGGACCAGAGGGAGAGGGGGCGCGCGGCCCACCCTGGCCGCCCCTTTCTCTTTCCACCAAGGCCCATGTGGCCCATTATCTCTCCCCAGGGGGTTCCGGTAACCCTCCGGCACTCCGGTTTTCTCCGAAAACGTCCGGAACACTTCCGGTGTCCGAATATAGTCGTCCAATATATCAATCTTTATGTGTCGACCATTTCGAGACTCCTCGTCATGTCTGTGATCACATCCAGGACTCCGAACAAACTTCGGTACATCAAAACTTATAAACTCATAATAAAACTGTCATCGTAACGTTAAGCGTGCGGACCCTACGGGTTCGAGAACTATGTAGACATGACCTAGAACTATTCTCGGTCAATAACTAATAGCGGAACCTGGATGCTCATATTGGTTCCTACATATTCTACGAAGATCTTTATCGGTCAAACCGCATAACAACATATGTTGTTCCCTTTGTCATCGGTATGTTACTTGCCCGAGATTTGATCGTCGGTATCCAATACCTAGTTCAATCTCATTACCGGCAAGTCTCTTTACTCGTTACGTAATGCATCATCCTGTAACCAACTCATTGGTCACATTGCTTGCAAGGCTTATAGTGATGTGCATTACCGAGAGGACCCAGAGATACCTCTCCGACAATCGGAATGACAAAACCTAATCTCGAAATACGCCAACTCAACATGTACCTTCGGAGACACCTGTAGTACTCCTTTATAATCACCCAGTTACGTTGTGACGTTTGGTAGTACCCAAAGTGTTCCTCCGGTAAACGGGAGTTGCATAATCTCATAGTTACAGGAACATGTATAAGTCATGAAGAAAGCAATAGCAATATACTAAACGATCAAGTGCTAGGCTAACGGAATGGGTCATGTCAATCACATCATTCTCCTAATGATGTGATCCCGTTAATCAAATGACAACACATGTCTATGGTTAGGAAACATAACCATCTTTGATTAATGAGCTAGTCAAGTAGAGGCATACTAGTGACTATATGTTTGTCTATGTATTCACACATGTATCATGTTTCCGGTTAATACAATTCTAGCATGAATAATAAACATTTATCATGATATGAGGAAATAAATAATAACTTTATTATTGCCTCTAGGGCATATTTCCTTCAGTCTCCCACTTGCACTAGAGTCAATAATCTAGATTACATGGTAATGATTCTAACACCCATGGAGTCTTGGTGTTGATCATGTTTTGCTCGTGAGAGAGGCTTAGTCAATGGGTCTGCAACATTCAGATCCGTATGTATCTTCCAAATTTCTATGTCTCCCACTTGGACTTGGTCCCGGATGGAATTGAAGCGTCTCTTGATGTGCTTGGTCCTCTTGTGAAATCTGGATTCCTTTGCCAAAGCAATTGCACCAGTATTGTCACAGAAGATCTTCATTGGTGCACTAGGTATGACACCTAGATCGGAAATGAACTCCTTCATCCAGACTCCTTCATTTGCTGCTTCCGAAGCAGCTATGTACTCCGCTTCACATGTAGATCCCGCCACGACGCTTTGTTTAAAACTGCACCAACTTACAGCTCCACCGTTTAATAAAAACACGTATCCGGTTTGCGATTTAGAATCGTCCAGATTAGTGTCAAAGCTTGCATCGACGTAACCATTTACGACTAGCTCTTTGTCACCTCCATATACAAGAAACATATACTTAGTCCTTTTCAGGTATTTCAGGATGTTCTTGACCGCTGTCCAGTGATCCACTCCTGGATTATTTTGGTACCTCCCTGCCGAACTTATTGCTAAGCATACGTCAGGTCTGGTACACAGCATTGCATACATGATAGAGCCTATGGCTGAAGCATAGGGAATATCTTTCATTTTCTCTCTATCTTCTGCTGTGGTCGGGCATTGAGTTTGACTCAACTTCACACCTTGAAGCACGGGCAAGAACCCTTTCTTTGCCTGATCCATTTTGAACTTTTTCAAAATTTTATCAAGGTATGTGCTTTGTGAAAGTCCTATTAAGCGTCTTGATCTATCTCTATAGATCTTGATGCCCAATATGTAAGCAGCTTCACCTAGATCTTTCATTGAAAAACTTTTATTCAAGTATCCCTTTATGCTATCCAGAAATTCTATATCATTTCCAATTAATAATATGTCATCTACATATAATATCAGAAATGCTACAGAGCTCCCACTCACTTTCTTGTAAATACAGGCTTCTCCAAAAGTCTGTATAAAACCATATGCTTTGATCACACTATCAAAGCGTTTATTCCAACTCCGAGATGCTTACACCAGTCCATAAATGGATCGCTAGAGCTTGCACACTTTGTTAGCACTTTTTGGATCAACAAAACCCTCTGGCTGCATCATATACAACTCTTGTTCCAGAAATCCATTCAAGAATGCAGTTTTGACATCCATTTGCCAGATTTCATAATCATGAAATGCAGCAATAGCTAACATGATTCGGACAGACTTAAGCATCGCTACTGGTGAGAAAGTCTCATCGTAGTCAACCTCTTGAACTTGTCGAAAACCTTTTGCAACAAGTCGAGCTTTATAGACAGTTACATTACCATCAGCGTCAGTCTTCTTCTTAAAGATCCATTTATTCTCAATGGCTTGCCGATCATCGGGCAAGTCAACCAAAGTCCATACTTTGTTTTCATACATGGATCCCATCTCAGATTTCATGGCCTCTAGCCATTTTGTGGAATCTGGGCTCATCATCGCTTCCTCATAGTTCGTAGTTTCATCATGGTCAAGTAACATGACTTCCAGAATAGGATTACTGTACCACTCTGGTGCGGATCTTACTCTGGTAGACCTACGGGGTTCAGTAGAAACTTGATCTGAAGTTTCATGATCAATATCATTAGCTTCCTCACTAATTGGTGTAGTTGTCACAGGAACCGGTTCTTGTGATGAACTACTTTCCAACAAGGGAGTAGATACAATTATCTCATCAAGTTCTACTTTCCTCCCACTCACTTCTTTCGAGAGAAACTCCTTCTCTAGAAAGGATCCGATTTTAGCAACAAAAATCTTGCCCTCAGATCTGTGATAGAAGGTGTACCCAATGGTCTCTTTTGGGTATCCTATGAAGACACATTTCTCCGATTTAGGTTCGAGCTTATCTGGTTGAAGTTTCTTCACATAAGCATCGCAGCCCCAAACATTAAGAAACGACAACTTTGGTTTCTTGCCAAACCACAGTTCATAAGGCGTCGTCTCAACGGATTTTGATGGTGCCCTATTTAACGTGAATGCGGCCGTATCTAAAGCATAACCCCAAAACGATAGCGGTAAATCAGTAAGAGACATCATAGATCGCACCATATCTAGTAAAGTACGATTACGACGTTCGGACACACCATTTCGTTGTGGTGTTCTGAGTGGCGTGAGTTGCGAAACTATTCCGCATTGTCTCAAATGTAAACCAAACTCGTAACTCAAATATTCTCCTCCACGATCAGATCATAGAAACTTTATTTTCTTGTTACGATGATTTTCCACTTCACTCTGAAATTCTTTGAACTTTTCAAATGTTTCAGACTTGTGTTTCATCAAGTAGATATACCCATATCTGCTCAAGTCATCTGTGAAGGTGAGAAAATAACGATACCCGCCGCGAGCCTCAACATTCATTGGACCACAAACATCAGTATGTATGATTTCCAACAAATCAGTTGCTCGCTCCATAGTTCCGGAGAACGGCGTTTTAGTCATCTTGCCCATAAGGCACGGTTCGCAAGTACCAAGTGATTCATAATCAAGTGATTCCAAAAGCCCATCAGTATGGAGTTTCTTCATGCGCTTTACACCGATATGACCTAAACGGCAGTGCCATAAATAAGTTGCGCTATCATTATCAACTCTGCATCTTTTGGTTTCAACACTATGAATATGTGTATCACTACTATCGAGATTCAATAAAAATAGCCCACTCTTCAAGGGTGCATGACCATAAAAGATATTACTCATATAAATAGAACAACCATTATTCTCTGGTTTAAATGAATAACCGTCTCGCATCAAACAAGATCCAGATATAATGTTCATGCTTAACGCTGGCACCAAATAACAATTATTTAGGTTTAAAACTAATCTCGATGGTAGATGTAGAGGTAGCGTGCCGACCGCGATCACATCGACTTTGGAACCATTTCCCACGCGCATCGTCACCTCGTCCTTAGCCAATCTTCGCTTAATCCGTAGTCCCTGTTTCGAGTTGCAAATATTAGCAACAGAACCAGTATCAAATACCCAGGTACTACTGCGAGCATTAGTAAGGTACACATCAATAACATGTATATCACATATACCTTTGTTCACTTTGCCATCCTTCTTATCCGCCAAATACTTGGGGCAGTTCCGCTTCCAGTGTCCAGTCTGCTTGCAGTAGAAGCACTCAGTTTCAGGCTTTGGTCCAGACTTGGGTTTCTTCTCTTGAGCAGCAACTTGTTTGCTGTTCTTCTTGAAGTTCCCCTTCTTCTTCCCTTTGCCCTTTTTCTTGAAACTGGTAGTCTTGTTAACCATCAACACTTGATGCTCCTTCTTGATTTCTACCTCCGCGGCTTTTAGCATTGCGAAGAGCTCGGGAATAGTCTTGTCCATCCCTTGCATATTATAGTTCATCACAAAGCTCTTGTAGCTTGGTGGCAGTGATTGGAGAATTCTGTCAATGACACTATCATCAGGAAGATTAACTCCCAGTTGAATCAAGTGATTATTATACCCAGACATTTTGAGTATGAGTTCACTGACAGAACTATTCTCCTCCATCTTGCAGCTATAGAACTTATTGGAGACTTCATATCTCTCAATCCGGGCATTTGCTTGAAATATTAACTTCAACTCCTGGAACATCTCATATGCCCCATGACGTTCAAAACATCGTTGAAGACCCGGTTCTAAGCCGTAAAGCATGGCACACTGAACTATCGAGTAGTCATCAGCTTTGCTCTGCCAGACGTTCTTAACGTCGTCAGTTGCATCAGCAGCAGGCCTGGCACCCAGCGGTGCTTCCAGGACGTAATTCTTCTGTGCAGCAATGAGGATAATCCTCAGGTTACGGACCCAGTCCGTGTAATTGCTACCATCATCTTTCAACTTTGCTTTCTCAAGGAACACATTAAAATTCAACGGAACAACAGCACGAGCCATCTATCTACAACAAACATATACAAGCAAAATACTATCAGGTACTAAGTTCATGATAAATTTAAGTTCAATTAATCATATTACTTAAGAACTCCCACTTAGACAGACATCTCTCTGGTCATCTAAGTGATCACGTGATCCAAATCAACTAAACCATGTTCGATCATCACGTGAGATGGAGTAGTTTCAATGGTGAACATCATTATGTTGATCATATCTACTATATGATTCACGCTCGACCTTTCGGTCTCCGTGTTCCGAGGCCATATCTGTATATGCTAGGCTTGTCAAGTTTAACTCGAGTATTCCGCGTGTGCAACTGTTTTGCACCCGTTGTATTTGAACGTAGAGCCTATCACACCCGATCATCACGTGGTGTCTCAGCACGAAGAACTTTCGCAATGGTGCATACTCAGGGAGAACACTTCTTGATAATTAGTGAGAGATCATCTTAAAATGCTACCGTCAATCAAAGCAAGATAAGATGCATAAAGGATAAACATCGCATGCAATCAATATAAGTGATATGATATGGCCATCATCATCTTGTGCTTGTGATCTCCATCTTCGAAGCACCATCGTGATCACCATCGTCACCGGCGCGACACCTTGATCTTCCATCGTAGCATCATTGTCGTTACGCCATCTATTGCTTCTACGACTATCGCTACCGCTTAGTGATAAATTAAAGCAATTACAGGGCGTTTGCATTTCATACAATAAAGTGACAATCATATGGCTCCTACCAATTGCCGATAACTTCAATTACAAAACATGATCATCTCATACAATAAAATATAGCATCATGTCTTGACCATATCACATCACAACATGCCCTGCAAAAACAAGTTAGACGTCCTCTACTTTGTTGTTGCAAATTTTACGTGGCTGCTACGGGCTTAGCAAGAACCGTTCTTACCTACGCATCAAAACCACAACGATAGTTCGTCAAGTTAGTGTTGTTTTAACCTTCGCAAGGACCGGGCGTAGCCACACTCGATTCAGCTAAAGTGAGAGAGACAGACACCCGCCAGCCACCTTTAAGCACAAGTGCTCGTAACGGTGAAACCAGTCTCGCGTAAGCGTACGCGTAATGTCGGTCCGGGCCGCTTCATCTCACAATACCGCCGAACCAAAGTATGACATGTTGGTAAGCAGTATGACTTGTATTGCCCACAACTCACTTGTGTTCTACTCGTGCATATAACATCAACGCATAAAACCTAGGCTCGGATGCCACTGTTGGGGAACGTAGTAATTTCAAAAAAATTCCTACGTACACGCAAGATCATGGTGATGGCATAGCAACGAGAGGGGAGAGTGTTGTCCACGTATCCTCGTAGATCATAAGAGGAAGCGTTATGACAACGCGGTTGATGTAGTCGTACGTCTTCACGATCCGACCGATCCAAGTACCGAACGTACGGCACCTCCGAGTTCAGCACACGTTCAGCTCGATGACGATCCCCGGACTCCGATCCAGCAAAGTGTCGGGGATGAGTTCCGTCAGCACGATGGCGTGGTGACGATGATGATGCTCTACCGGCGCAGGGCTTCGCCTAAACTCCGCGACGATATGACCGAGGTGGAATATGGTGGAGGGGGCACCGCACACGGCTAAGGAACGATCCGTAGATCAACTTGTGTCTTCTAGGGTGCCCCCCTGCCCCTGTATATAAAGGAGCAAGGGGGGAGGCCGGCCAGCCCTTGTGGGCGCGCCAAGGAGGAGGAGTCCTCCTCCTAGTAGGAGTAGGACTCCCCCTTTCCTACTCCTACTAGGAGGGGGAAGGAAGGGGGAGAGGAGGAAGGAAAGAGGGGGGGCGCCGCCCCCCCCTCCTAGTCCAATTTGGACCAGAGGGAGAGGGGGCGCGCGGCCCACCCTGGCCGCCCCTCTCTCTTTCCACCAAGGCCCATGTGGCCCATTATCTCTCCCCGAGGGGTTCCGGTAACCCTCCGGCACTCCGGTTTTCTCCGAAAACGTCCGGAACACTTCCGGTGTCCGAATATAGTCGTCCAATATATCAATCTTTATGTCTCGACCATTTCGAGACTCCTCGTCATGTCCGTGATCACATCCGGGACTCCGAACAAACTTCGGTACATCAAAACTTATAAACTCATAATAAAACTATCATCGTAATGTTAAGCGTGCGGACCCTACGGGTTCGAGAACTATGTAGACATGACCTAGAACTATTCTCGGTCAATAACCAATAGCGGAACCTGGATGCTCATATTGGTTCCTACATATTCTACGAAGATCTTTATCGGTCAAACCGCATAACAACATACGTTGTTCCCTTTGTCATCGGTATGTTACTTGCCCGAGATTTGATCGTCGGTATCTAATACCTAGTTCAATCTCGTTACCGGCAAGTCTCTTTACTCGTTACGTAATGCATCATCCCGTAACCAACTCATTGGTCACATTGCTTGCAAGGCTTCTAGTGATGTGCATTACCGAGAGGGCCCAGAGATACCTCTCCGACAATCGGAGTGACAAAACATAATCTCGAAATACGCCAACTCAACATGTACCTTCGGAGACACCTGTAGTATTCCTTTATAATCACCCAGTTACGTTGTGACGTTTGGTAGTACCCAAAGTGTTCCTCCGGTAAACGGGAGTTGCATAATCTCATAGTTACAGGAACATGTATAAGTCATGAAGAAAGCAATAGCAATATACTAAACGATCAAGTGCTAGGCTAACGGAATGGGTCATGTCAATCACATCATTCTCCTAATGATGTGATCCCGTTAATCAAATGACAACACATGTCTATGGTTAGGAAACATAACCATTTTTGATTAGTGAGCTAGTCAAGTAGAGGCATACTAGTGACTATATGTTTGTCTATGTATTCACACATGTATCATGTTTCCGGTTAATACAATTCTAGCATGAATAATAAACATTTATCATGATATGAGGAAATAAATAATAACTTTATTATTGCCTCTAGGGCATATTTCCTTCAAAGATGTACTACATGGTTTTAGTGGTCCGGTGGTAGGTTTCCCGTTGCGCTACTTAGGGCTACCCATTACCATCTCCCGTGTTCGCTTAGTCCACCTACAATTCATCCTTGATCGCATAAGAGCTAGACTGGCGGCATGGAAAGGACGCCTCATGTCGATAGCAGGACGTAGGGTTCTTGTCCGCTCCGTTCTAACGGCGTTGCCAATCTTTGCTCTGACGGTTCTGCGAGCTCCAACAAGGCTGCTCAAAGACATTGACAAATGCAGGCGTCGCTTCCTTTGGGCTCAAGACGAAGTGCTTTCCGGCGGCAAATGCAAAGTTAACTGGCCCACTGTCTGCTCTCCGATGGACTATGGAGGCCTCGGCGTCCTTGATTTGCAGCAGTTCTCTCGCGCACTCAGGCTCAGGTGGCTTTGGTCCAGCTGGAGAAACCCTGATCGGCCATGGGCGAGCTCGGAGCTGCCTTGTGATGATGCGGACAAGAAGCTTTTCGCTGCTGCAACAAGGGTCACTATCAGGAACGGGGAAATTGCATCGTTCTGGAACTGCGCGTGGCTGGGATCATCGACATTGCGAGCATCCTTCCCAGCTTTGTTCGCCCACGCGAGGAGAAAGAACAGAACAGTGAAAGAGGCACTTTCAGCTGGCACCTGGATCCCTGACCTGGCTCATGGAAACACTGATGCCCTACTCCAGGACTTTGTTCGTTTGGCCAGGCGCATCCGCCTTGCAAATGTGCAGCTGCAGCCTGGGATCCCGGATGAAATCACTTGGAAATTCACAGCGTCAGGAACCTACACTGCTGCCTCAGCTTACAACATGCAGCTCATGGGTAGAATCAAATCACCCGCGCACAAGCTAATTTGGAGCACCTGGGCCCCTGGAAAAATCAAGATCTTCTGCTGGTTGCTGTTCAAGGAAAGAATCTGGTGCAACGACAGACTCCAAAGAAGAGGATGGCCGAACGGATATTTCTGTCAGTTATGCCTCAGAAATCTTGAAACAACTACACACCTCTTCTGGCAATGCAATTTTGCTTTGGCGGTTTGGCAGAAGTTGGCGGAGTGGAATGATGCGGCGCCGTCGACCCGGCCAGATGGCATCTGCTGCCAAGCTCAACACTGATCGCCACCAAGATGACTAGCGAAACTTGCCCAGCATTCAGAAAAGGCGTCAACTCCCTTATTCTTCTGGCGCTCTGGGAAATATGGAAAGAACGAAACAGCTGCACTTTCAGGGGAAAGGTGGCACCTGCCTCTGAGGTGCTGGCATCCATAAGGAAAGCCATCGAGCTGTGGCGCGCCGCGGGCGCAACATGCCTAGAGCCCCCGTTCGGGGACACATTGGGAGATATGTAACTTGATAAACCCTAGCTTTTTCTTTTCTCTCTACTTTCTTTTGCCTTATTTCCTTTGACCCTTGGGTCAGCCCCCCGCCTTTGTATGCTTTATCCACTGCTCTTTGCTAAATCAATGGAACGCCAGGAATTCCTGGATCTTTCAAAAAAAACACATTATATGTCTACATAGGTGTTTAGCACCGTATTTGCACGCGCTAGCCAAGTTTTAGAACCAGTTCAATGTATTTTTCAAATTCAGGCACTAAAGTGAACATCCATGACAAGTTCAAGCACCACCGGTGTAATTACCTCCCAAAATAATACTCCCTTCATTCCATAATATAGTGCATATAGATGTTTTTGAAAGTCAAACTTTGTCAAGTTTAATTAAGTTAATAGAGAAAACTGTCTACATCTACACTATCAAACATGTGCATTATGTAGATATACTCATGCCAACGATGTGCATTTGGTATTCTAGATGTATCTATTTTCTCTATAAATATTACTGTATTAAAGTTTGTAACATTTGACTTTAAAAACTTAAATCTATAGTCGCTGCATTATGAAACGGGAGGGAGTACTGCCGCCTATTCGCTACGCGCCTTCTCCAGCGCCCTCCTACGCCGATCCAGCATAAGTCCTACGAATGACCCCGCGAGCTCCGTGCAGGCAAGGATCGCCGGCACCACCAGCCTGCACGTCTTCACTGCGCTAGCGCTCCGTATCTCATCCTCCACGTCGCGCATCCCCTGCACGAACTCGCGGTATACATGTCCTCCACGTCGGAGTTGAAAGCGTACTCGGACACGGCGACCCTCGGGTGCCCGTGGCAGAGGGACTCGAGGGCGCCCTGGAGCAGGATGTGGCCAGACCTCTCAGGGCGCCGAGGAACGAGGCCACCGTGTTCCTGTTGACCGACTTCTTGTAAGAGTCGTCAGCGGCGGCGGAGAAGACGGCCTCGTACGTGCGGACGGTCCCGTGGATGGTCTCGGCGGAGATCTCGCTGGGCGCGCCGAGGTTGAGTCGCGCGCTGTCCACCACGCGGGACGCCATGATGAGGGCCTTGTTGGCCGACAGGCAGACCCGCGCCGACATCGCCGTAGCCTCGGCATAGAGGAAGCCGCTGTCGCTGGAGATGATGTCGAGGTAGTGCTGCGTGATCCGCTCCATCTCGTCGTGGAAGTGGTCGCCGGCGAGCGGCGGCTGTCTGGCCCGCGGCCGCGCGTCGCCGTTCTGAGCCCGGGCGAGCGCAAGGCGCGGGCGGGCAGCAGCCGTCTTCAGGGCCGGTAAGTTGTGCTCACGACCGACCGGCAAGATGAAGGACGAGGTGGTGATAACTGGCCTCTTGCTCGAGGATGCGGGGCAGGAAAACGCCGGCGAAAAGGAGGTGAGCAGCGCGGCCACGGTTTCGTACAGGCGAGAGAGACACTATCTAGCTCGGGCAATTTCTTCGCCTGCGTTTCTGTTGCTGGTTGATCGATTGATTCTTGACGTTAGTACTGCTGGAGCGCTACATATACTAGTAGAACGCCCGTGGGTTGCTATGGGCTATAATGTATAGAAATAAATCAAATGAAGTTAGATAAGAAAACTTCTGCTATTTTCACGTGAATAACATGAGGCAAAGTAATAAGTAAGCAGTTTAGTTCCTGAGAGTGGACCCAATATTTCAGTCTCATATGCTCACTGGATTGGCAAAACTTTACAATCGCATTAGAAAAGTTCCATGGTAGTTTATTTACCTAATAGGAAAAAGGTCAAGAAAATGCAGGGTCTAACTGAACCATTAGCTCCCAACGGCTTGTTATCTGCAACCTTTACAAAATCCAAAAAAAGTATATTTTGAAATATGATGCCCAAGAACAATCATGGATCAGATGGTTGTATCTGATTCCAAACAGACTGAGGCCCTGTCCAAACAAATAATAATAAATTGCTGACTCATTAATTTTATGCACCAAGTATAATGCAAATAGGAATACGTAGCACTAAAATTGATGAATAGTGAACCTAAACTGGAGGGCGGATGAGCCGGATCGGAGTTTGGTTGGAGCTAGAGTACCACCATCGACCTACACCATAACTGTATTATGTCATCCAACGATCTAGCACACTGGTTGAATCCATCCTGATTGATGTTCTTGTTGTGGATCTATGTCATCTTGCCTAAAGAGTTGCATCCCGACCAAATTTTTTGCCGTTGAATCCGTGCCTTCCTACCTAGAGGCCCGCATCCTAATCAAAGTTTTTGCCACTAAATCCATGCCTTCCTACGCTGAAGATCGCATCTTGATCTAAAGTTCTAGCTTAATGACCTCTTAAAATCACATTTTTCCTTGCAAGAAAATTAACCTAATAACCCTGCATCTAAACGCAGAGAGAGTGTCCACCAATTTGCAAAATATATGTAAACATTGCATATTCTAATTAGGTATTTATTTAATGAATACTTTTACATTGAAAATCTATTTCAGTAAAAAGAATCTGAAACCTATATTTTCTCAGTTCAATACTTAAATCATCTTAGCATTTCATTCCCTTCCTAAAAGCATGAATGGGCAGTACTCAAATTAGAATCGGAAGTAGGCCTCCAAAAGGAGAAAGGACACAAAAACTGGAACCATCACTGGTAGATGCAATTGGAATGAATAAACAACCCATTGTATCTTAGAAACAGAGCAATGACCCTAGTTCATGTCTGCAAACCATGCCATCCCTTAATTTCCATTAGAAATATAAAAATAGTCAGATATTGAAAATAGTATATGTATACTCCAGACTTTAAAAAAATCCAAAATATATGGCAAATAATTTTACGTAGCAAGCTCAGGACTTGAGTGCCCTCACCATATTACAGGAGGCCTAACTTTCATTTTTTGCTTCCGATAGGCTTAATTTCAAAGCACGATCAGCTGTTTGGAACTGTTACAAAGTAGTACTTGCAATCTTCATCCATGAGCCACAAACTAATGCTCGTTAAAAATTCATGGTTCCTTCTCTCACTTCTACATTTCGCAAACTGAACAATATCATATGACATCTCCATGTTACTTGTAGTAAGCAAAACAACAGAAATTGCAAAAAAGAAAAGATAACTAGAAAATAAATATATATGTAGTGCAGAAGCAGAGGAACCAAGATTGCTTACATGTGGATCTTTGTTGTTGGCTTTCATGAGGTCGCCTGCATTTCTTCTTCCTCCTACTTCCTTGTTATAATTGTCCTAAATAAAGGGATAGGTACATCAAGATTAATAAGGGCATCGAGCTGCTCCGGTGCATCAATTTTAGACTTCCTTGCTGCAATTGTCCTAAAGAAATGGAATGCTGAAATTATTTCATTCAGTTAGTTGATTGGTTCCCTCACAAAGAAGCAAGGTAGCTTGAAGTTGTACTGATGTAGCATCTCACCCTCCAAATCTGAAGATTGTGAAAATATATAAGGATAACCGTCCGTTGTTGTGGGACTCAAAAAGTGTCACAACGATATACTATATGCTAAAGAAATATTGTACTCGTGCGGCATAATAATAACAACTTTTCAAGGTTCTTGTTCTTGATTCAATTATTCCAGAGGCCAAGATGAATAACTTGGTCATACTTATATAAATAACAACATCAGCCCAAATGTTTACTTATAGTCACTAATTCAAAAATATTGGACGGTCTTGTAATGACAAATTTCAGATTTTCTGAGTGGCAAATGTAATAGACTGTAAAATTCCTTTTTGGATGCTGATGCAGAGCATTTCTATACTTGTTTAGGCAATTAAAAATATACACTTGGGATATGGTAGTCTAACTAATAATGAAATACACAAACCAACATATGATCAGGAATGTCATGCTGAACTCGCCTACAAGTACTCGGTGTGTGTGTGTGCGCACGCGCGCGCACATGTGTGTGTGTGATCAAGTTACCAAGGTCTAGCATCAGTCAAATAACCAAAATCAAGAAACAAGATGGCACCTAAAAACATTCATTACTACCTTGAGGGCGTTCATCAGGTTGCTGCATGTAGCAGCATCAACAGCACATCTGTTTAGACCCTAGATGTTCTGGTGCTCAAACGACGCAGTTTCTCCAGGTTGTATGGATGCCTAAACTAAGATAAAAATGCTATCAGGTTCATAGTGTGTCTAATTTGTGAAACTGAACCTCAACAAATGAGGGCAATACAAAGGCGCCGAGTTTCAAGCAGTTTGTTGTTTCTGTTACCAGTTTAGGTGCAGGTCACACAACAACATGCAGTTAGATGTCTATCATAGAATTATTTTGCAGGCAACTGAATACTTAGAATAAAAAATAGTACTGACCAGGAGGGTAATCAATTCGTAAAAGTATTGTTCTCCCATTCTGAATAATGCATCTATGCCTGAACAATTACCAGTACAGATGAGAAAGCATAGAATTATGGTAGCATTATGAGAACATCAATTAGTTGCGGCCCTTCCTGCATTTCATATCAAATATGCAGGTGTCAGTAGATTAAACAAATACAACTTACCTACAAAGACTCGATGGTGAAAGTCGAAAATACTCTATGCACTGACAGATATTTCTTCTACTGTACACCTGGACATAATCAAATTATTATTCAGAATATTACATAACAGAATAATATGTCCCAATGTAACAATAGACTGGCACTGAGATGTGAGATGGTGATATCTGATCAATTTGCCTCCTTCCAAATAGAAGTTCAAGAAAATTAAACTAATGGACCAAGTGAACATGAAAGACACAAGTATACAAAAATCAAATTATTTTTTCACCATATATTATTGGAAAAAATATTGAACATTCATGCCTTCTTGACCCCCTTCTAGTTTGGTGCATAAATCAGAGGTACAAAGAGATACTAAACATTACATAACAAGATCTTTGATTTCTTTAAAAAAATGCATAAAGAAGCTGAGACCGGAGGCTAAAGGACATTGGTCAGGAGTCAGGACACGGTGAGGCGCAGCAGTGATCACTCGACCTTGGGTACTACAGGGACTTCAGGCCTAAAAGACATTGGTCAGGAGTCAAGACCATCGGCGTGAATCTCATCGGTGTCCAGGGAAGCATCTAGAGATGAAGGCCGTTTGTGCCGCCACCTGGTGAATTGCTACAGTTGGAGGAGGGGGCTCGCCACCGTCTCCTCCGGGCTGCTATGCCGCCATTGTCACCTTATGATCAGACATAGTGGATCGAGATACATCTAGAAGAAATAAAATGAATGTCATAATTAGTAAAGAATTTTCAGCGACAAAAGGATAAACAACAATTGGAATGTTAAAACAAAACCTGCACCTACACAAGTACTGTCTATTTTCTATTAGCAAAAGTACAGATCATGTCCCACTCTTCACTTTGTTTACTAAAAAGTTCAGAATTGCAATCTTGGCGAGCCCTGTGTGGAAGCATCCTGTGATCTCGGCCGGGTTCCATCCGCGTGGCCTGCTGATGCTGCCATGAGTGGGTGCTGAGAGGAAGGATCCTGAACCTCCATTATCAATAGCCCGGAGCTGCATCGGCCTTCGGATCAGATCGTGGTAGCCTGGTAGGGATCGAGAAGTTAGGGGTCGAGGAATTTGGAGGAGGTGAGAGAGTACGGTGGGGATCAAGAGAACTCACCCATATGGAGATGGCAGACCAGGTGGCGTCGTGTTGGTGCTTCGGGGGCTGCCACGGGATGTCCTCACCGCAATCGACAACGCCGCCGCCATCGCCTGTCGCCACCACTTCAACGCCACGATCAAGGGGCTGAGGGACGAAGGGAAGGGAAGGAAGTGAATTAGTGACGTACCTGATGTTTGGTATGTATATAGTCAGGCTAATTAGTGAATATCCAAAACAACGATTAAAAGAAAGAAATAAAACAGAGTTCAATGGGAAAGGAATCGGTGAGCTATTGAACATACATCAGAACTGACATGCAAGTTTACTGACTAAAATTAGATCTTAAGAAACCATATTAAAAAAACAAAGACTTCAGTTAACTACTGATACGTCCATTTTGCATCATGCTTTTATATCAATATTTATTGCATTATGGGCTGTTATTACATATTATATCTCAATACTTATGGCTATTCTCTCTTATTTTACAAGGATTACCATGAAGAGGGGGAATCCGGCAGCTCGAATTCTGGCTGGAAAAGGAGCAAATATTGGAAACCTATTCTGCACAGCTTCAAAAAACCTGAAACTCCACGGAAGTCAGTTTTGAAATTAATAAGAATTATTGAGCGAAGAAAATACCAGAAGGGGTCCACACCCTGGCCAAGAGGGTGGGGGGCGTGCCCACCCCTACTGGGCGCGCCCCCTGTCTCCTGGGCCCCCTGATGGCCCTCCGGTGCCCATCTTCTGCTATATGAAGGCTTTTACCCTGGAAAAAAATCAGAAGCAAGCTTACGGGACGAAACTCCGCCGCCACGAGGCGGAACCTTGGCGGAACCAATCTAGAGCTCCGGCAGAGCTGTTCTGCCGGGGAAACTTCTCTCTGGGAGGGGGAAATCATCACCATCGTTATCACCAACGATCCTCTCACCGGAAGGGGGTCAATCTCCATCAACATCTTCACGAGCACCATATCCTCTCAAAACCCTAGTTCATCTCTTGTATCCAATCTTGTATCAAAACCACAAATTGGTACCTGTGGGTTGCTAGTAGTGTTGATTACTCCTTGTAGTTGATGCTAATTGGTTTACTTGGTGGAAGATCATATGTTCAGATCCTTAATGCATATTATTACTCCTCTGATTATGAACACGAATATGCTTTGTGAGTAGTTACGTTTGTTCCTGAGGACATGGGTGAAGTCTTGCTATTAGTAGTCATGTGAATTTGGTATTCATTCGATATTTTGATGAGATGTATGTTGTCTTTCCTCTAGTGGTGTTATGTGAACGTCGACTGCATGACACTTCACCATTGTTTGGGCCAAGAATAAGGCATTGGGAAGTAATAAGTAGATGATGGGTTACTAGAGTGGTTAGGTTTACCTTAATACTTCTTTTGTAGTTGCGGATGCTTGCAATAGGGATTAATCATAAGTGGGATGCTTGTCCAAGTAAGGGCAGTACCCAAGCACCGGTCCACCCACATATCAAATTATCAAAGTACCGAACGCGAATCATATGAGCATGATGAAAACTAGCTTGACGATAATTCCATGTGTCCTCGGGAGCTCTTTTCTCATTATAAGAAATTGTCCAGGCTTGTCCTTTGCTACAAAAAGGATTGGGTCACCTTGCTGCACTTTATTTACTTTCATTGCTTGTTACTCGTTACAATTTATCTTATCACAAAACTATCTGTTACCTACAATTTCAGTGCTTGCAGAGAAAACCTTACTGAAAACCACTTGTCATTTCCTTCTGCTCCTCGTTGGGTTCGACACTCTTACTTATTGAAAGGACTACGATAGATCCCCTATACTTGTGGGTCATCAAGACTCTTTTCTGGCGCAGTTGCCGGGGAGTGTAGCGCCTTTGGTGAGTGGAACTTGGTAAGGAAACATTTATATAGTGTGCTGAAATTTTCTGTCACTTGTTACTATGAAAACTAATCCTTTGAGGGGCTTGTTCGGGGTATCTTCATCCCGACCAGAAGAGCAAAGAGTTTCTCCTCAACCTACTGAACCTACTGAAAATATTTACTTTGAGATTCCTTCGGGTATGATAGAGAAACTGCTAGCTAATCCCTTTGCAGGAGATGGAACATTGCATCCCGATTTACACCTTATCTTTGTGGATGAAGTTTGGGGATTATTTAAGCTTGCAGGTATTCCCGATGATGTTGTCAAAAGGAAGGTCTTCCCTTTATCTTTGAAGGGAGATGCATTGACATGGTATAGGCTATGTGATGATACGGGATCTTGGAATTATAAACGATTGAAGTTGGAATTTCACCAGAAGTTCTATCCTATGCATCTTGTTCATCGTGATCGTAATTACATATATAATTTATGGCCTCGCGAAGGAGAAAGCATCGCTCAAGCTTGGGAGAGGCTTAAGTCAATTTTATATTCATGCCCCAATCATGAGCTCTCCAAAGAAATGATTATTCAAAATTTTTATGCTCGGCTTTCTCCCAATGATCGCAACATGCTCGATACTTCCTGTGCTGGTTCTTATATGCTGAAGACTATTGAATTCAAATGGGACTTATTGGAAAGAATTAAACGCAACTCTGAAGATTGGGGTTCCGACGATGGTAAGGAGTCAGGTATGACACCTAAGTTTGATTGTGTTAAATCTTTCATGGATACCAAGGCTTTTCGTGGATTTAGCGCTAAGTATGGACTTGACTCTGAGATAGTAGATTCTTTCTGTGAATAGTTTGCTACTCACGTTGATCTCCCTAAGGAGAAGTGGTTTAAATATAATCCTCCCCTTGAAGTAAAAGTAGTTGCACCTATTACGGTTGAAGAAAAGAATGTCACTTATAGTGATCCTATTATTCCTACTACTTATGTTGAGAAACCTCTTTTTCCTATTAGGATAAAGGATCATGCTAAAACTTTGATTGTTGTTCGTAAGAGTAATACTAGGACTTATACACCTCCTGAGCAAATCAAAGTTGAACCTAGTATTGCTATGGTTAAAGATCTCTTGGATGATGATTTAGATGTGCGTGTTATTTATTTCTATGGTGAGACTGCTAATATTGCTAGACCAGATGCTAAGATACATAGACCTGTTGTAGGCATGCCTGTTATTTCTGTTAAAATAGGAGATCATTGTTATCATGGCCTATGTGATATGGGTGCTAGTGCTAGTGCAATACCCTATGACTTATATAAAGAAATTATGCATGATATTGCACCCACTGAAATGGAAGATATAGGTGTTACTATTAAGCTTGCCAATAGGGATACTATTAGGCCATTTGGAATTGTTAGAGATGTTGAAGTCTTGTGTGGGAAGGTTAAATATCCAGCTGATTTTCTTTTTCTTGGTTCCCCACAAGATGACTTTTGTCCCATTATTTTTGGTAGACCCTTCTTGAATACTGTTAATGCTAGGATTGATTGTGGAAAGGATACTATTACGATTGGCTTAGGGGATGTGTCTCATGAGTTTAATTTTGCTAAGTTTCGTAGACAACCCCGTGATAGAGAATCACCTAGTAAGGATGAGATTATTGGTCTTGCTTCTATTGCCGTGCCTCCTGCTGGTCCGTTAGAACAATATTTGCTAGACCATGAAAATGATATGTTTATGAAGGAAAGAAGGGAAATAGATGAAGTGTTCCTTCAATAGAAACCTTTTCTGAAACACAACCTACCCGTTGAAATTCTAGGGGATCCCCCTCCACCTAAGGGTGATCCCGTTTTTGAACTCAAACCATTACGTGATAATCTTAAGTATGCTTATCTTCATGAAAAGAAAATATATCATGTTATTATTAGTGCTAACCTTTCAGAGCAAGAAGAAGAAAGATTATTGAAAACTCTGAAGAAGCACCGTGCTGCTATTGGATATACTTTGGATGATCTCAAGGGCATTAGTCCTACGTTATGCCAACACAAAATTAATTTGGAGGACGATGCCAAACCAGTTAGAGATCCTCAACGATAATTGAATCCTAAGATGAAAGAAGTGGTAAGAAAGGAGATACTAAAGCTCCTTGAGGCAGATATAATTTATCCCGTTGTTGATAGTGATTGGGTAAGCCCTGTCCATTGTCTTCCTAAAAAGGGAGGTATTACCGTTGTTCCTGATGATAAAGATGAATTGATCCCGCAAAGAATTATTACAGGTTATAGGATGGTAATTGATTTCCATAAATTAAATAAAGCTACTAAGAAAGATCATTACCCTTTACCTTTTATTGATCAAATGCTAGAAAGACTATCCAAACACACACATTTCTGCTTTCTAGATGGTTATTCTGGTTTCTCTCAAATACCTGTGTGTGACGCCCGGGTAATTAAGCTACAGTAATCCCCACTAATGATGCCACGTCACCTTTGTCACTGTAGTTAATCTCGGGTTAGTTCAAAAACCGGTTCGAATTTCAAATACAAAATCGAGCAAACAATAAAAGTTTTCAAATATTAAAAATTAAATGTTCGGAGTGAACCAAATAATACATAGGTAATTATGGAGGTGAAACCACATTTTTATAAAATGTTTAAATGCTCAAAGGAAAATAAAACAGCAGCAAAAGAAATTAATTAAATGCCTTTTGTGTTTTGTAAAATATTAAACTATATTATTTAGGGATGAAGCATTTTGTGGTTGTGGCTTAATTTGTAAGAACAATTTAGGTGCCACTTTGGTATTTACTAAAACAAAAAAAATAAACTGCAACTAAAATAAAACAGAAAAGGTAAAGTAAATAAAAAGTAAAAATAAAACAAAAGAGAGTGGGGGAGGAAACCCCACTGGCCCAACTGGGCCAGCCCCTCCCCACCTGGCCCCCCTCACACCTGGCCCAGCCCCCTCCCCTGGCCCGGCCCAGCC
>NC_041385.1:396070127-396077480 GCF_002162155.2 Triticum dicoccoides | reverse complement strand
CCCGGACCCCGTCTAGCCCCGCCACCGCCGAAGCCCCACCGGGGACCGCCTCGCCGGCTCCTCGTCGGGCCCCCCCTCCGCCACGCCGGCGCGGTATCGGGCGGGCGCCCACGCCCGCGTCCCCCTGGGTTGCGCCCGAACGGGCCACCCCGCACGCCCGCACGCCCGTTTGGCCCCCTGGGGCCTATGACATTGGGGCCCCACCCCCCCACAAAACTTTTAAATAAAAAGAAAAGGAAAATGAGATTTATATAAATAAAAAAAAATGAATAAAAACTAATTAATTAATTAATTAATCAATTAATTAAGTAAATAATTAATCTAATTAATCCTGATTAATTAACCTAATAACTAATTAACCTAATTAACTACTGTTAATTAAACTTAATTAGGTTAATAATTAACAGTGTATGACGAACGGGACCCACCTGTCAGGGTTGACTCAGTCAACCCCTGTTGACTGCTGACGTCAGCATGACATCATGCTGACGTCATAAATACATTTTTTTGAATTAATTAAATAAATAATTAAATTCCAAAATTGTTAAAAGCTTTTAAAAATCATATCTTTTAATCCGTAACTCGGATTAAAATATTTTCAACATGAAAGTTGCTCAGAGCGACGAGACGAATCCGGATACGCAGTCCGTTCGTCCGCCACACACCCCTAACCTATCGAACTCGCAACTTTCCCCCTCCGGCTCCTCTGCCCGAAAACACGAAACGCCGGGAATACTTTCCCGGATGTTTTCCCCCCTTCACCGGTATCACCTACTACCGCGTTAGGGCACACCGAACACCGCGTATTGCCTTGTTATATTTTGTGATGCTTTGTTTGCTCTGTATTCATTATTTCTTCCCCCTCTCCTCTCCGGTAGACTACGAGACCGACGCTGCTGCTGACCAGTTCGACTACGGAGTTGACGACCCCTCTCTCTTGCCAGAGCAACCAGGCAAGTCCCCCCTTTGATCACCAGATATCGCCTACTCTTCTCTATACTGCTTGCATTAGAGTAGTGTAGCATGTTACTGCTTTTTGTTAATCCTATTCTGATGCATAGCCTGTCATTGCTGCTACAGTCATTGATACCTTACCCGCAATCCTAAATGCTTAGTATAGGATGCTAGTGTTCCATCAGTGACCCTACACTCTTGTCCGTCTGCCATGCTATACTACTGGGCTGTGATCACTTCGGGAGGTGATCACGGGCATATACTATATACTTTACACTGTTACATTACTGGTGATACTGTTTGGAGATGGGGGCTGAAGGGGCAGGTGGCTCCATCCAGGTAGTGGTGGGCCTGAGTTCCCGACGGCCCCCGACTGTTACTTTGTGGCGGAGCGACAGGGCAGGTTGAGACCACCTAGGAGACAGGTGGGCCTGGCCCTGTTCGGCGTTCGCGGATACTTAACACGCTTAACGAGATCTTGGTATTTGATCTGAGTTGGCTACGAGCCTATACGCACTAACCATCTACGCGGGAGTAGTTATGGGTATCCCGACGTCGTGGTATCAGCCGAAGCACTTCAGACGTCAGCGACGGAGCGGCGCGCGCCGGATTGGACTGGAACGCCTACTAGGCTAGGTCTGCTTCCGGCCGCCCTCGCAACGTGCAGGTGTGCTATGGGCGATGGGCCCAGACCCCTGTGCGCTTAGGTTTAGACCGGCGTGCTGGCCTCTCTGTTTTGCCTAGGTGGGGCTGCGACGTGTTGATCTTCCGAGGCCGGGCATGACCCAGGAAAGTGTGTCCGGCCAAATGGGATCAAGCGTGTTGGGTTATGTGGTGCACCCCTGCAGGGAAGTTAATCTATTCGAATAGCCGTGATCTTCGGTAACAGGACGACTTGGAGTTGTACCTTGACCTTATGACAACTAGAACCGGATACTTAATAAAACACACCCTTCCAAGTTCCACAGACAACCCGGTGATCGCTTTTCCGCAGGGCGACGAGGAGAGGATTGCCGGGTAGGATTATGCTATGCGATGCTGCTTGGAGATGCTACTTGGAGATGCTACTTGGAGATGCTACTTGAGGATGCTACTTGGAGGGCTACAATCTACTCTCTTCTATATGCTGCAAGACGGAGGCTGCCAGAAGCGTAGTCTTCGACAGGATTAGCTATCCCCCTCTTATTCTGGCATTCTGCAGTTCAGTCCACCGATATGGCCTCCTTACACATATACCCATGCATATGTAGTGTAGCTCCTTGCTTGCGAGTACTTTGGATGAGTACTCACGGTTGCTTTTCTCCCTCTTTTCCCCTTTCCCTTCTACCTGGTTGTCGCAACCAGATGCTGGAGCCCTGGAGCCAGACGCCACCATCGACGACGACCCCCTACTACATCGGAGGTGCCTACTACTACGTGCAGCCCGCTGACGACGACCAGGAGTAGTTAGGAGGATCCCAGGCAGGAGGCCTGCGCCTCTTTCGATCTGTATCCCAGTTTGTGCTAGCCTTCTTAAGGCAAACTTGTTTAACTTATGTCTGTACGCAGATATTGTTGCTTCCGCTGACTCGTCTATGATCGAGCACTTGTATTCGAGCCCTCGAGGCCCCTGGCTTGTATTATGATGCTTGTATGACTTATTTTATTTGTAGAGTTGTGTTGTGATATCTTCCCGTGAGTCCCTGATCTTGATCGTACACATTTGCGTGCATGATTAGTGTACGATTGAATCGGGGGCGCCACAAGTTGGTATCAGAGCCAACTGCCTGTAGGAATCCCCCTTCCACACTCCTTGGCCGAAGTCGAGTCTAGACATTGCAAAAACTTTTACTAACTTGGCTGTGTGCCTTACGGGCCCACATCGCCATCGGGTGGTATTAGGATCTTTTATTCCTCGTCTATACTCTGGGACTCTGATCTCTCTACTATTCGGGTTAAATGAATTTGCTAACTCTAAGATTAGGATCTCGTGATCGCATCCACCCGAAGAGCCCCTTATTGCAGAGGATCGCCTGCTACATCAGAAGATTCTGAAGATACTCTCTGATGTTCTCTCGAGACTTGTGCCCATCACTTTGGCTATTCCTGACCACCGATAAATCCGTATAGATAACTACTTACACTTGCCATTCATACGATCATCCCCCATTGATCTTGTTATTACAAGATACCCCGAAGTTTTCTCTATTGTTTCGAGAATACTTTGTGCCTACTGCCTAGCAGTTCCTTGCCACATGAATACCCCTTCGAATAATCCTCGCACTTGTCGAGTATCCGCTCATCCCCAGTTGTTCATGTGTTTCACAAAAGTCTTCGAAATAATACTCGATCTTCCAAAAATCCTTTGGGGCCTTTGGCTCTTGAAGTTCTTGCTTGCTTGCATTATGGATAATCCCATAAGTCTCGTAGTCATATTGACATTCCTTGTCATTACCATTTTGAGTCTGTTGACTCAATATGTTTGCGAATACACGCAATCATCATTGATCCTTATAAATTACTTTTCCTGCTGAGCTGCCATTCTTTTACTGGAATTGGTTCTCGACCAATCCAATTGTCTTTGATTGTACCCTAAGGCTATTCAACTTGTCCACCCCTAATCAGAGCATTGCTTCTGATCCCTTGATTTGGAAATCATAATTCCTTTGCATTTGACAATTGAGTTAGTCAGTTGTTTCTATAATCTTCTTCCTCTAGTTGAGTACGGATGCTCACGTCAGATCCCTTGTGGACCACCAGATCCTTTGTTGGATTTTATCTGACAACGCCCTTCACATTCAATAAACTTGTGAGCCTTTTTTTTCGGATACATAATGCCTTTGGTAAATTGTATCGTCTGCTTTCTCAACCATGCTCTGCCTTCGAGCTTGGGTTAATTACTTCTAAAGATTTTGGTATATGATTCTAAGAAGCCCCGATGGGTTGAACCTATGCCTTCCTTAATATGAGTGAACTCGAAAGTTTTCACGAGTCGTACTCTTCTAGTATTTTGCCAGATAAAATTTCAACGCTATAACTTCATCGAAAGCGAGAAGTGAATGAAAGGGTATGCATTGGAGAAGTGGGAGTCGACCTTGAACCTTGTGTTCATGCCCATGGACGCGATATATATCCTATCATGAAAGCTTCTTGTAACAATAACTATTTCCTTGATAACTAACCTATGGTATCTGTGAATTGATCCCTTGCAACCGTGGTTCCGACCATGATTGTTCTTCTTTGATCTCATTTCTCGGACAAGTTAAAACAATTGTCTTCTATGGATCAATACACCAGTACAACCTTTACTTGGATCTTGTGTCGAGTATTACCCCCCTGGTATCTCGAGATTATCATGGAACTGCATAACTTTTTATGAGTTCTTCATCAAGTGCTACCTTCCCACTGATTCCAATTTTTCGCGGGCTCTGTGTTACTGAACACTCAAAGACACCGATAACTGAACCGAGTCCGCTCTACGGTTCAACAACTCTTCAGTAAGCTTCTATAAGTACGAGTTTGTACCCGATCACGCCATTCCTAGCCTGTTTGGCTATATCATTGTCGTGACGATTCTAACGGTGCTACCTGGTCCTTATTCTCAGAGCACCAATTTTCGACGATGAACTAACCTTACGTAGATTTTCCTCGTCATACCCTTTCACCTTAAACAACAAGATTGAGTTCGAGTTTGTGTCGTAACTGTGGTTCCAATAACCTCTTGCTTCATCATTCCTTTGACTTGATGTCGTCGCTGATTGACTACATCTGCATGAAATCTCTCGACAATTGTGTCGTGATCATCATCAACCTTATGAGCTCTTCCAGGAATTCAATTGAATTCATGATGGATAATACCATCCTTGCCCCTCGATGATTCCTGTTCTCATCGACCACTTTATTGCCTTCCGTTCAACACAACTTGTTCGTGTTTTTGTGTAAACCTTGAGATCCCTGCTACCCAGCAGTTGATCTTCCTTACCTCGGAAGTATTACCATCACTTTTTGTCAAGAATGTGGTGAGAATTTCACCACCTCTTAAGAATTCTTGATATCATAATGCTTCTTGCCATCTTCGTTCATTCCTTGGTCCCCGTATTGTTTTCAACCGGAATACCGACAATTGAGCTATGACGTGTGAATTCAAAACTTCTAGCAACCCTATTGCTTTGAAGTGAATGGGCGATAGTTCATTCTAAGTCTTTCGATAATTGAATCACCATTCTAACATTGGCCGTGCAACCCTATCCATATTTCGGGTGCAACGTTCAACCAATGTTTAATTATGCATGTTTTCCTCGAGCATATCCCATTATATCATTTGATCTAACAAATGACTTCTTCTTGTTCACATTATCATGGAAATCCATCCGTTTGGAATTCTCGATGAATTGTCGCTGAACCCATCAGCCACCTTTTCATCCCGTCCTTGGTTTAATGATGAACTATTGCTTCAGTAACCCGCTCCCATAGTTCATTTCTCGAGAATCTTGCAATGTCATTTCGCCGATTTGTGTTGCACCTTTTCCTCTCGGACCCCCTGAGTCTGAGGTATCACGACACCAATTGGATATGAATCTCGGTCAGATATGATGGTTGGGACAACTTTCCAAGAGTTATGATATTGATCCTTTGATGACCCGGTAACATGATGTCATGCCTAGCACCCCCCCCCCCCCGGCTGGAGGACCTATCATTATAGATTCCTTTTCAGCAAGGTTATCCATTCATCCATGAGGAAATTGTAAGACTTATTCTACAAGTTATTCCTGATGGATCCTTCGTGTTTCCAAAGTCTGATCTTCACCTGAAGACCATGTCGATGCTGTCTCGAAGCATGTCAATGGTACTCCGATTTTCAACAGGAACATTTGAAGCACGATGCTAAATTTTATTTATCACTTATCCTAACACCATTGTATGGGTAATATCATGAGATTCCTTCCCCCTTACCTAAATGGTTTTCTACTTAATATCCTGTCATGGATATCTTGCTCTGCTTGTCTTTGGGAAGGATATACCCTTGAAATATGTGTTTAAACATATTTTCCTTTCCATTGTTCTGTTTAATCTGATGATCATATTTTCCTTCGATTGGTTTATTTAAATCTTTTCTACGATCTATATGATATAAGCAGTAATAATCCACTGCTTGTGCAAACACTTCGATGTACAACTCAGTCAGTAAGACCTTCTTACTATTGTTGATGACATTCCGGTAGCCACCGATGGACGAGAACCTTGCCTATTGGTCCGCCTCGTTCAACAAGCAGGAAAGTGGTTCTCTTCGTCCCTCGCCCTTGGTACCAACGTTGATGCCGACATAACTGACTTGGTACTCTCTGACATGCCTTGCTATCATGACCGTGAAAGATGTCAATGCTCCTATAAAAAAAACCACATGGTGGGCCCATAACCCACAGGTCCACTGGATCGAAACCTGACTCTCCTGTACGACCCTGTTTCTAGTGGTTATTCCCCACGCTTGGCTTCGTATTTAATTCATGGGCCACCTTCCTAGTGCTCTATTATGGTATCAGACGCAATATTTACTGTCGCTACTCTAAACCCCTTTCTCACTCTGGTTCGGACTTTGAGCAACCTCCTATCCGCTTGGAACCTCTTATTGTACCTTCGTACCTTACTCTCGATGTATTTTATATGTTCAACTCGAGAGATAATCTTATGCTCATTCATGGGTTAACCCCAGATTGTTTCCCTCATAAGCATTATGTCGTAGCCGAGCGGCCCCTTTCCTATTCGTAACTACGATGGAGATCCTGAAGAAAGGATGCTGACTTCATCATGATGACTGGAAGAAGAGTAATGAAGACATCAATGTAATGGATCGATCTCTTCGAGAAGAGCAACCAAGACCGAGAAGATTCGTTAGAGTTTCGTAACCAGACCTCCCCCTTACTCTCCCTCTTAAATCTCGGGACGAGATTTCTTGTAGTGGAGGAGAATTGTGACGCCCGGGTAATTAAGCTACAGTAATCCCCACTAATGATGCCACGTCACCTTTGTCACTATAGTTAATCTCGGGTTAGTTCAAAAACCGGTTCGAATTTCAAATACAAAATCGAGCAAACAATAAAAGTTTTCAAATATTAAAAATTAAATGTTCGGAGTGAACCAAATAATACATAGGTAATTATGGAGGTGAAACCACATTTTTATAAAATGTTTAAATGCTCAAAGGAAAATAAAACAGCAGCAAAAGAAATTAATTAAATGCCTTTTGTGTTTTGTAAAATATTAAACTATATTATTTAGGGATGAAGCATTTTGTGGTTGTGGCTTAATTTGTAAGAACAATTTAGGTGCCACTTTGGTATTTACTAAAACAAAAAAAATAAACTGCAACTAAAATAAAACAGAAAAGGTAAAGTAAATAAAAAGTAAAAATAAAACAAAAGA
>NC_041385.1:395906577-396068864 GCF_002162155.2 Triticum dicoccoides | reverse complement strand
CCGCCTCGCCGGCTCCTCGTCGGGCCCCCCCTCCGCCATGCCGGCGCGGGATCGGGCGGGTGCCCACGCCCGCGTCCCCTTGGGTTGCGCCCGAACGGGCCACCCCGCACGCCCGCACGCCCGTTTGGCCCCCTGGGGCCTATGACATTGGGGCCCCACCCCCCCACAGAACTTTTAAATAAAAAGAAAAGGAAAATGAGATTTATATAAATAAAAAAATGAATAAAAACTAATTAATTAATTAATTGATCAATTAATTAAGTAAATAATTAATCTAATTAATCCTGATTAATTAACCTAATAACTAATTAACCTAATTAACTACTGTTAATTAAACTTAATTAGGTTAATTAGTTAACAGTGTATGACGAACGGGACCCACCTGTCAGGGTTGACTCAGTCAACCCCTGTTGACTGCTGACGTCAGCATGACATCATGCTGACGTCATAAATACATTTTTTTGAATTAATTAAATAAATAATTAAATTCCAAAATTGTTAAAAGCTTTTAAAAATCATATCTTTTAATCCGTAACTCGGATTAAAATATTTTCAACATGAAAGTTGCTCAGAGCGACGAGACGAATCCGGATACGCAGTCCGTTCGTCCGCCACACACACCCCTAACCTATCGAACTCGCAACTTTCCCCCTCCGGCTCCTCTGCCCGAAAACACGAAACGCCGGGAATACTTTCCCGGATGTTTTCCCCCCTTCACCGGTATCACCTACTACCGCGTTAGGGCACACCGAACACCACGTATTGCCTTGTTATATTTTGTGATGCTTTGTTTGCTCTGTATTCATTATTTCTTCCCCCTCTCCTCTCCGGTAGACTACGAGACCGACGCTGCTGCTGACCAGTTCGACTACGGAGTTGACGACCCCTCTCTCTTGCTAGAGCAACCAGGCAAGCCCCCCATTTGATCACCAGATATCGCCTACTCTTCTCTATACTGCTTGCATTAGAGTAGTGTAGCATGTTACTGCTTTTTGTTAATCCTATTCTGATGCATAGCCTGTCATTGCTGCTACAGTCATTGATACCTTACCCGCAATCCTAAATGCTTAGTATAGGATGCTAGTGTTCCATCAGTGACCCTACACTCTTGTCCGTCTGCCATGCTATACTACTGGGCTGTGATCACTTCGGGAGGTGATCACGGGCATATACTATATACTTTACACTGTTACATTACTGGTGATACTGTTTGGAGATGAGGGCTGAAGGGGCAGGTGGCTCCATCCAGGTAGTGGTGGGCCTGAGTTCCCGACGGCCCCCGACTGTTACTTTGTGGCGGAGCGACAGGGCAGGTTGAGACCACCTAGGAGACAGGTGGGCCTGGCCTTGTTCAGCATTCGCGGATACTTAACACGCTTAACGAGATCTTGGTATTTGATCTGAGTCTGGCTACTGGCCTATACGCACTAACCATCTACGTGGGAGTAGTTATGGGTATCCCGACGTCGTGGTATCAGCCGAAGCACTTCAGACGTCAGCGACGGAGCGGCGCGCGCCGAATTGGACTGGAACGCCACTAGGCTAGGTCTGCTTTCGGCCGCGTACGCAACGTGCAGGTGTGCTATGGGCGATGGGCCCAGACCCCTGTGCGCTTAGGTTTAGACCGGCGTGCTGGCCTCTCTGTTTTGCCTAGGTGGGGCTGCGACGTGTTGATCTTCCGAGGCCGGGCATGACCCAGGAAAGTGTGTCCGGCCAAATGGGATCAAGCGTGTTGGGTTATGTGGTGCACCCCTGCAGGAAAGTTAATCTATTCGAATAGCCGTGATCTTCGGTAACAGGACGACTTGGAGTTGTACCTTGACCTTATGACAACTAGAACCGGATACTTAATAAAACACACCCTTCCAAGTTCCACAGACAACCCGATGATCGCTTTTCCGCAGGGCGACGAGGAGAGGATTGCCGGGTAGGATTATGCTATGCGATGCTGCTTGGAGATGCTACTTGGAGATGCTACTTGGAGATGCTACTTGAGGATGCTACTTGGAGGGCTACAATCTACTCTCTTCTATATGCTGCAAGACGGAGGCTACCAGAAGCGTAGTCTTCGACAGGATTAGCTATCCCCCTCTTATTCTGGCATTCTGCAGTTCAGTCCACCGATATGGCCTCCTTACACATATACCCATGCATATGTAGTGTAGATCCTTGCTTGCGAGTACTTTGGATGAGTACTCACGGTTGCTTTTCTCCCTCTTTTCCCCTTTCCCTTCTACCTGGTTGTCGCAACCAGATGCTGGAGCCCTGGAGCCAGACGCCACCATCGACGACGACCCCCTACTACACCGGAGGTGCCTACTACTACGTGCAGCCCGCTGACGACGACCAGGAGTAGTTAGGAGGATCCCAGGCAGGAGGCCTGCGCCTCTTTCGATCTGTATCCCAGTTTGTGCTAGCCTTCTTAAGGCAAACTTGTTTAACTTATGTCTGTACGCAGATATTGTTGCTTCCGCTGACTCGTCTATGATCGAGCACTTGTATTCGAGCCCTCGAGGCCCCTGGCTTGTATTATGATGCTTGTATGACTTATTTTATTTGTAGAGTTGTGTTGTGATATCTTCCCGTGAGTCCCTGATCTTGATCGTACACATTTGCGTGCATGATTAGTGTACGATTGAATCGGGGGCGCCACACTGTGTCAGCGAAGGATCAATCAAAAACTACTTTTACTTGCCCTTTCGGTACTTTTGCTTATAGACGTATGCCTTTTGGTTTATGTAATGCACCTGCTACCTTTCAAAAATGTATGATGGCTATATTCTCTGACTTTTGTGAAAAGATTTGTGAGGTATTCATGGATGATTTCTCCATTTATGGATCCTCTTTTGATGATTGCTTGAGCAACCTTGATCGAATTTTGCAGAGATGCGAAGACACTAGTCTCGTCTTGAATTGGGAAAAGTGCCACTTTATGGTTAATGAAGGCATTGTCTTGGGGCATAAGATTTCTGAGAGAGGTATTGAAGTTGATAAAGCTAAAGTTGATGCTATTGAAAAGATGCCATGTCCCAAGGGCATAAAAGGTATAAGAAGTTTCCTTGGTCATGCCGGTTTTTATAGGAGGTTCATTAAGGACATCTCTAAAATCTCTAGGCCTCTGACTAATTTATTGCAATAAGATATTCCTTTTGTCTTCGATGATGATTGTGTAGAAGCATTTGAAATACTTAAGAAAGCCTTGATCACTGCACCTATTGTTCAGCCACCTGATTGGAATTTACCCTTTGAAATTATGTGTGATGCTAGTGATTATGCTGTAGGTGCTGTTCTAGGGCAAAGAGTTGATAAGAAACCGAATGTTATCTAGTATGCTAGTAAAACCCTTGATACTGCCCAAAGAAATTATGCTACTACTGAAAAAGAATTCTTAGCAGCTGTGTTTGCTTGTGATAAGTTTAGACCTTATATTGTTGATTCCAAAGTTACTATTCACATTGATCATGCTGCTATTAAATATCTTATGGAAAAGAAAGATGCTAAGCCTAGACTTATTAGATGGGTTCTCTTGCTCCAAGAATTTGATTTGCATATTATTGATAGAAAGGGAGCTGAGAACCCCGTTGCAGACAACTTGTCTAGGTTAGAGAATGTTCTTGATGACCCACTGCCTATTGATGATAGCTTTCCTGACGAACAATTAGCGGTCATTAATGCTTCTGTTACTGCTCCTTGGTATGCTGATTATGCTAATTATGTTGTTGCTAAATTTATACCACCTAGTTTCACATACTAGCAAAAGAAAAAGTTCTTTTATGATTTAAGGCATTACTTCTGGGATGACCCACACCTTTATAAAGAAGGAGTAGATGGTGTTATTAGACGTTGTGTACCTGAGCATGAACAGGAACAGATCCTATGCAAGTGTCACTCTGAATCATATGGAGGACACCACGCTAGAGATAGAACTGCACATAAGGTATTGCAATCCGGTTTTTATTGGCCTACTCTCTTCAAAGATGCTTGTAAGTTTGTCTTATCTTGTGATGAATGTCAAAGAATTGGTAATATTAGTAGATGTCAAGAAATGCCTATGAATTATTCTCTTGTTATTGAACCGTTTGATGTTTGGGGCTTTGATTATATGGGACCTTTTCCTGCCTCTAATGGTTATACACATATTTTAGTTGTTGTTATTACGTTACTAAGTGGGTAGAAGCTATTACAACTAGTACGTAGTGCTGATCATAACACTTCTATTAAAATGCTTAAAGAAGTTATTTTTCCGAGGTTTGGAGTCCCTAGATATCTTATGACCGATGGTGGTTCACATTTTATTCATGGTGCTTTCCGTAAGATGCTTGCTAAGCATGATGTTAATCATAGAATTGCATCTCCTTATCACCCGTAGTCTAGTGGTCAAGTAGAGTTGAGCAATAGAGAGCTCAAATTAATTTTGCAAAAGATTGTGAATAGATCTAGAAAGAATTGGTCCAAAAAACTTGATGATGCATTATGGGCCTATAGAACTGCATACAAAAATACTATGGTTATGTCTCCGTATAAGATGGTTTATGGAAAAGCATGTCACTTACCTCTAGAACTTGAACATAAAGCATATTGGGCTATTAAAGAGCTCAACTATGACTTCAAACTTGCTGGTGAGAAGAGGTTATTTGATATTAGCTCACTTGATGAATGGAGAACCCAAGCCTATGAGAATGCCAAGCTGTTCAAAGAAAAATTCAAACGCTGGCATGACAAAAGGATACAAAAGCGTGAGTTTAACGTAGGTGATTATGTGTTATTATTCAACTCTTGTTTAAGATTTTTTGCAGGAAAACTTCTCTCTAAATGGGAAGGTCCTTACATTATCGAGGAGGTCTATCATTCCGGTGCCACAAAAATCAACAACTTCGAAGGCACAAGTCCGAGGGTGGTGAACGGTCAAAGAATTAAACATTATATCTTAGGTAATCCTATCAATGTTGAAACTAATATTATTGAAACCGTAACCCTGGAGGAAAACATAAGGTACACTTTCCAGAACGTTCCAGACTCTGAAAAGGAATAGGTATGTGGTACGGTAAGTAAACCGACTCCAAAACAATTCTAATGGCAATTTTTATTCGTTTTGGAATATTTAAAATTTTAGGAAGAAAGAAGTAGTCCGGGAAGGACACGAGGCCTCCACGAGGTTGGAGGGCACGCCCACCCTTCCTAGGTGCGCCCCCCTGTCTCGTGGCCACCTCGTGTGCCTCCCAGACTCTGTTTTCTTGCACGTTACGTATTTTGGTCGGTAAAAATTCATTATATAATCCCCCGAAGGCTTTGACCACTGAGGGAGTTCTGGACTAGGGGGTGTCCGGATAGCCGAACTATCATCTTTGGCCGGACTCCAAGACTATGAAGATACAAGATTGAAGACTTCGTCCCGTGTCCGGATGGGACTTTCCTTGGCGTAGAGGGCAAGCTTGGCGATACGGATATGTAGATCTCCTACCATTGTAACCGACTCTGTGTAACCCTAGCCCTCTCCGGTGTCTATATAAACCGGAGGGTTTTAGTCCGTAGGACGAACAACAATCATTCCATAGGCTAGCTTCTAGGGTTTAGCCTCCTTGATCTCGTGGTAGATCTACTCTTGTACTACCCATATCATCAATATTAATCAAGCAGGAGTAGGGTTTTACCTCCACCGGGAGGGCCCGAACCTGGGTAAAAACATCGTGTCCCTTGTCTCCTGTTACCATCCGCCTTGACGCATAGTTCGGGACCCCCTACCCGAGATCCGCCGGTTTTGACACCGACATTGGTGCTTTCATTGAGAGTTCCTCTGTGCCATCGCAATCAGGAAGGATGCCTCGTCCCGTCTTTAAAGACGGCGCCGTTGCCAAAGGAGCTTTGGCCATCGGCCAAACTATCCGGCTAGGCGGTTTTCTTATGACCGCATGTTCGGCCGCCGCGCCGACGATGACCTCTCAGGTCATCAAAAGCGATCTTCATGTCAAGTCGGAACTCGCTGAGCAGCTAGATCCGATGGAGCTCTCCTCCTTAAACGAGCTCTTGGATCGCATCGCCGCCCTGGGAGTCGCTACAGACTACGATCAGATTGGGCCTAAAACCGATCTGAGAGAGATCAACTCTCCCTAGGCTACCCACCATGTTGTTGTTGGAAATATGCCCTAGAGGCAATAATAAAAGGGTTATTATTATATTTCCCTGTTCATGATAATTGTCTTGTATTCATGCTATAACTGTATTATCCGGAAATCGTAATACACGTGTGAATACATAGACCATAACATGTCCCTAGTGAGCCTCTAGTTGACTAGCTCGTTGGTCGACAGATAGTCATGGTTTCTGACTATGGACATTAGATGTCATTGACAATGGGATCACATCATTAGGAGAATGATGTGATGGACGAGACCCAATCCTAAGCATAGCACAAGATCGTGTAGTTCGTTTTGCTAGAGCTTTTCCAATGTCAAGTATCTCTTCCTTAGACCATGAGATCGTGTAACTCCCGGATACCGTAAGAGTGCTTTGGGTGTACCAAACGTCACAACATAACTGGGTGACTATAAAGGTGCACTAAAGGTATCTCCGAAAGTGTCTGTTGGGTTGACACGGATCGAGACTGGGATTTGTCACTCCGTATGACGGAGAGGTATCTCTGGGCCCACTCGGTAATGCATCATCACAATGAGCTCAAAGTGACCAAGTGTTTGGTCACGGGATCATGCATTACGGTACGAGTAAAGTGACTTGCCGGTAACGAGACTGAACGAGGTATTGGGATACCGACGATCAAGTCTCGGGCATGTAACGTACCGAATGACAAAGGGAATTGTATACGGGGTTGTTCTAATCCTCGACATCGTGGTTCATCCGATGAGATCATCGAGGAGCATGTGGGAGCCAACATGGGTATCCAGATCCCGCTGTTGGTTATTGCCCGAGAGCCGTCTCGGTCATGACTACGTGTCTCCCGAACCCGTAGGGTCTACACACTTAAGGTTCGGTGACGCTAGGGTTGTATGAATATGAGTATGCAGTATACTGAATGTTGTTCGGAGTCCCGGATAAGATCCCGGACGTCACGAGGAGTTTCGGAATGGTCCGGAGGTAAAGAATTATATATAGGAAGTGGTATTTCGGCCATCGGGAAAGTTTCGGGGTCACCCGGTATTGTACCGGGACCACCGGAAGGGTCCCGGGGGTCCACCGGGTGGGGCCACCCATCCCGGAGGGCCCCATGGGCTGTAGTGGGAGGGGAGCCAGCCCATAGTGGGCTGGTGCGCCCCCCTAGGCCCACCCCCTACGCCTAGGGTTGAAACCCTAGGGTGGGGGGGCGCACCACATGCCTTGGGGGGCACTCCTCCCCCCTTGGCCGCCGCCCCCTTAGGAGATTGAATATCCCAGGGCCGGCGCCCCCCCTTGGGGGCCTATATAAAGGGAGGGGGAGAGGGGCAGCCGCACCCTGAAGTCCTGGCGCCCCCTCCCCCTCCTACACCTCTTCCTCCTCCGTCACGCGCTTGGCGAAGCCCTGCCAGAGTGCTGTTGTTCCACCACCACCACGCCGTTGTGCTGCTGCTGGAGCCATCATCATCAACCTCTCCTTCCCCCTTGCTGGATCAAGAAGGAGGAGACGTCACACGCGCCGTACGTGTGTTTAACGCGGAGGTGCCGTCCGTTCGGCGCTAGGATCTCCGGTGATCTGAATCACGGCGAGTACGACTCCATCATCACCGCTCCCTCTAACGCTTCCGTACGCGATCTACAAGTGGTATGTAGATGCAAACTCACTCCCTTGACTCGTTGCTTAGATGAACTCATAGATGGATCCTGGTGAAACCATAGGAAAATTTTTAATTTTCTGCAACGTTCCCCAACAGTGGTATCAGAGCTATGTCTATGCGTAGTTCTCTATTGCACGAGTAGAACACAATTTTGTTGTGGGCGTAGATCTTGTCAACTTGCTTGCCGCTACTAGTCTTATCTTGCTTCAGCGGTATTGTGGGATGAAGCGGCCTGGACCAACCTTACACGTACGCTTACGTGAGACCGGTTCCACCGACTAACATGCACTAGTTGCATAAGGTGGCTGGCGGGTCTCTGTCTCTCCCACTTTAGTTGGAGCGGATTCGATGAAAAGGGTCCTTATGAAGGGTAAATAGAAGTTGACAAAATCACGCTGTGGTTATTCGTAGGTAAGAAAACGTTCTTGCTAGAACCCAATTGCAGCCACGTAAAAGATGCAACAACAATTAGAGGACGTCTAACTTGTTTTTGCAGCAATTGTCATGTGATGTGATATGGCCAGAAGTTGTGATGAATGATGAATGATATATTGTGATGTATGAGATCATGTTCTTGTAATAGGAATCACGACTTGCATGTCGATGAGTATGACAACCGGCAGGAGCCATAGGAGTTGTCTTTATTTTTGTATGACCTGCGTGTCATTGAAGAACGCCATGTAAACTACTTTACTTTATTGCTAAACGCGTTAGTCATAGAAGTAGAAGTAGTCGTTGGCGTGACAAATTCATGAAGACACGATGATGGAGATCATGATGATGGAGATCATGGTGTCATGCCGGTGACAAGATGATCATGGAGCCCCGAAGATGAAGATCAAAGGAGCTATATGATATTGGCCATATCATGTCACTACTTTATATAATTGCATGTGATGTTTATTATGTCTTATGCATCTTGTTTACTTAGAACGACGGTAGTAAATAAGATGATCCCTTACAACAATTTCAAGAAGTGTTCTCCCCTAACTGTGCACCGTTGCTAAAGTTCGTCGTTTCGAAGCACCACATGATGATCGGGTGTGATAGATCCTTACGTTCACATACAACGGGTGTAAGACAGTTTTACACATGCAAAACACTTAGGGTTAACTTGACGAGCCTAGCATGTACAGACATGGCCTCGGAACACGGAGACCGAAAGGTCGAACACGAGTCGTATGGAAGATACGATCAACATGAGAATGTTCACCGACGATGACTAGTCCGTCTCACCTGATGATCGGACACGGCCTAGTCAACTCGGATCGTGTAACACTTAGATGACTGAGGGGATGTCAGATCTGAGTGGGAGTTCATTTAATAATTTGATTGGATGAACTTAATTATCATGAACTTAGTCTAAAATCTTTGCAAAATATGTCTTGTAGATCAAATGGCCAACGCTCATGTCAACATGAACTTCAACCCGTTCCTAGAGAAAACCAAGCTGAAAGATGATGGCAACAACTATACGGACTGGGTCCGGAACCTTAGGATCATCCTCATAGCTGCCAAGAAAGCATATGTCCTTGAAGCACCATTAGGTGACCCACCCGCTCTCCCAGCACTGCAAGACGATTTGAACATTTGGCAGACACGTGCTGATGATTACTCCCTCGTTTAGTGCGGCATGCTTTACAGCTTAGAATCGGGGCTCCAAAAGCGTTTTGAGCAACACGGAGCATATGAGATGTTTGAGGAGCTGAAACTAGTTTTCCAAGCTCATGCCCGGGTCGAGAGATATGAAGTCTCCGACAAGTTCTATAGTTGTAAGATGGAGGAAAACAGTTCTGTCAGTGAGCATATACTCAAAATGTCTGGGTTGCACAGCCGCCTGTCCCAGCTGGACATTAACCTCCCGGATGAGGCGGTCATTGACAGAATCCTTCAGTCGCTCCCACCAAGCTACAAGAGCTTTGTGATGAACTATAATATGCAGGGGATGGTGAAGACCATTCCTAAAGTATTTTCAATGTTGAAGTCGGCAGAGGTTGAAATCAAGAAAGAACATCAAGTGTTGATGGTCAATAAGACCACTAAGTTCAAGAAGGGCAAGGGTAAGAAGAACTTCAAGAAGGACGGCAAAGATGTTGCCGCGCCCGGTAAGCCAGTTGCCGGGAAGAAGTCAAAGAATGGACCCAAGCCTGAGACTAAGTGCTTTTATTGCAAGGGGAAGGGTCACTGGAAGCGGAACTGCCCCAAATACTTAGCAGATAAGAAGGCCGGCAACACTAAAGGTATATTTGATATACATGTAATTGATGTGTACCTTACCAGTACTCGTAGTAACTCCTGGGTATTTGATACCAGTGCCGTTGCTCATATTTGTAACTCACAGCAGGAGCTGCGGAATAAGCGGAGACTGGCGAAGGACGAGGTGACGATGCGCATCGGGAATGGTTCCAAGGTCGATGTGATCGCCGTCGGCACGCTACCTCTACATTTACCTACGGGATTAGTTATAAACCTTAATAATTGTTATTTGGTGCCAAGTTTGAGCATGAACATTGTATCTGGATCTCGTTTGATACGAGATGGCTACTCATTTAAATCCGAGAATAATGGTTGTTCTATTTATATGAGAGATATGTTTTATGGTCATGCCCCTATGGTCAATGGTTTATTCTTAATGAATCTCGAGCGTAATGTTACACATATTCATAGCGTGAATACCAAAACATGTAAAGTTGATAACGATAGTCCCACATACTTGTGGCACTGCCGCCTTGGTCACATTGGTGTCAAGCGCATGAAGAAGCTCCATGCTGATGGACTTTTGGAGTCTCTCGATTATGAATCATTTGACACATGCGAACCATGCCTCATGGGCAAAATGACCAAGACTCCGTTCTCCGGAACAATGGAGCGAGCAACCAACTTGTTGGAAATCATACACACCGATGTGTGCGGTCCAATGAGTGTTGAGGCTCGCGGAGGATATCGTTATGTTCTCACTCTCACTGATGACTTGAGTAGATATGGGTATGTCTACTTGATGAAACACAAGTCTGAGACCTTTGAAAAGTTCAAGGAATTTCAGAATGAAGTAGAGAATCAACGTGACCGAAAGATAAAATTCTTACGATCGGATCGTGGAGGAGAATATTTAAGTCACGAATTTGGTACACACTTAAGAAAATGTGGAATCGTTTCACAACTCACGCCGCCTGGAACACCTCAGCAAAACGGTGTGTCCGAACGTCGTAATCGCACTCTATTGGATATGGTGCGGTCTATGATGTCTCTTATCGATTTACCGCTATCATTTTGGGGATACGCTCTAGAGACAGCTACATTCACTTTAAATAGGGCACCGTCTAAATCCGTTGAGACGACACCGTATGAATTATGGTTTGGGAAGAAACCTAAGCTGTCGTTTCTAAAAGTTTGGGGATGCGATGCTTATGTCAAGAAACTTCAACCTGAAAAGCTCGAACCCAAGTCGGAAAAATGCGTCTTCATAGGATACCCTAAAGAAACCATTGGGTATACCTTCTACTTAAGATCCGAGGGCAAGATCTTTGTTGCCAAGAACGGATCCTTTCTGGAAAAAGAGTTTCTCTCGAAAGAACTAAGTGGGAGGAAAGTAGAACTCCATGAAGTACTACCTCTTGAACAGGATAGCAGTGCAGCTCAAGAAAATGTTCCTGTGATGCCTACACCAACTGAAGAGGAAATTAATGATGATGATCAAGGTACTTTGGATCAAGTTGCTACTGAACTTCGTAGGTCCACAAGGACACGTTGCGTACCAGAATGGTACGGCAACCCTGTCCTGGAAATCATGTTGTTAGACAACGGTGAACCTTCGAACTATGAAGAAGCAATGGCGGGCCCAGATTCCAACAAATGGCTAGAAGCCATGAAATCCGAGATAGAATCCATGTATGAAAACAAAGTATGGACTTTGACTGACTTGCCCGATGATCGGCGAGCGATAGAAAACAAATGGATCTTTAAGAAGAAGACGGACGCGGATGGTAATGTCACCATCTATAAAGCTCGACTTGTTGCTAAGGGTTATCGGCAAGTTCAAGGGATTGACTACGATGAGACTTTCTCTCCCATAGCGAAGCTTAAGTCCGTCCGAATCATGTTAGCAATTGCCGCATACTATGATTATGAGATATGGCAGATGGACGTCAAAACGGCATTCCTTAACGGTTATCTTAAGGAAGAGCTGTATATGATGCAGCTGGAAGGTTTTGTCGATCCTAAGAACGCTAACAAAGTATGCAAGCTCCAGCGATCCATTTATGGGCTGGTGCAAGCATCTCGGAGTTGGAACATTCGCTTTGATGAGATGATCAAAGCGTTTGGGTTTATGCAGACTTATGGAGAAGACTACGTTTACAAGAAAGTGAGTGGGAGCTCTGTAGCATTTCTCATATTATATGTAGATGACATACTTTTGATGGGAAATGATATAGAATTCTTGGACAGCATTAAGGCCTACTTGAATAAGTGTTTTTCAATGAAGGACCTTGGAGACGCTGCTTACATATTAGGCATCAAGATCTATAGGGATAGATCGAGACGCCTCATAGGTCTTTCACAAAGCACATACCTTGATAAGATTTTGAAAAAGTTCAAAAATGGATCAGTCCAAGAAAGGGTTCTTGCCTGTATTGCAAGGTGTGAGATTGAGCTCGGCTCAATGCCCGACCACGGCAAAAGATAAAGAAGAGATGAGCGTCATCCCCTATGCCTCAGCCATAGGATCTATTATGTATGCCATGCTATGTACCAGACCTGATGTAAACCTTGCCGTAAGTTTGGTAGGAAGGTACCAAAGTAATCCCAGCAAGGAACACTGGACAGCGGTCAAGAATATCCTGAAGTACTTGAAAAGGACAAAGGACATGTTTCTCGTTTATGGAGGTGACGAAGAGCTCGTCGTAAAGGGTTACGTCGACGCTAGCTTCGACACAGATCTGGATGACTCTAAGTCACAAACCGGATACGTGTATATGTTGAATGGTGGAGCAGTAAGCTAGTGCAGCTGCAAGCAGAGCGTCGTGGCGGGATCTACATGTGAAGCGGAGTACATGGCAGCCTCGGAGGCAGCGCATGAAGCTATTTGGGTGAAGGAGTTCATCACCGACCTAGGAGTCATACCCAATGCGTCGGGGCCGATCAAACTCTTCTGTGACAACACTGGAGCTATTGCCCTTGCCAAGGAGCCCAGGTTTCACAAGAAGACCAGGCACATCAAGCGTCGTTTCAACTCCATCCACGAAAATGTTCAAGATGGAGACATAGATATTTGCAAAGTACATACGGATCTGAATGTCGCAGATCCGTTGACTAAACCTCTCTCGCGAGCAAAACATGATCAACACCAGAACTCTATGGGTGTTTGATTCATCACAATGTAACTAGATTATTGACTCTAGTGCAAGTGGGAGACTGTTGGAAATATGCCCTAGAGGCAATAATAAAAGGGTTATTATTATATTTCCTTGTTCATGATAATTGTCTTTTATTCATGCTATAACTGTATTATCCGGAAATCGTAATACACGTGTGAATACATAGACCATAACATGTCCCTAGTGAGCCTCTAGTTGACTAGCTCGTTGGTCGACAGATAGTCATGGTTTCTGACTATGGACATTAGATGTCATTGATAACGGGATCACATCATTAGGAGAATGATGTGATGGACGAGACCCAATCCTAAGCATAGCACAAGATCGTGTAGTTCGTTTTGCTAGAGCTTTTCCAATGTCAAGTATCTCTTCCTTAGACCATGAGATCGTGTAACTCCCGGATATCGTAAGAGTGCTTTGGGTGTACCAAACGTCACAACGTAACTGGGTGACTATAAAGGTGCACTACAGGTATCTCCGAAAGTGTCTGTTGGGTTGACACGGATCGAGACTGGGATTTGTCACTCCATATGACGGAGAGGTATCTCTGGGCCCACTCGGTAATGCATCATCACAATGAGCTCAAAGTGACCAAGTGTTTGGTCACGGGATCATGCATTACGGTACGAGTAAAGTGACTTGCCGGTAACGAGACTGAACGAGGTATTGGGATACCGACGATCAAGTCTCGGGCATGTAACGTACCGAATGACAAAGGGAATTGTATACGGGGTTTTTCTAATCCTCGACATCGTGGTTCATCTGATGAGATCATCTAGGAGCATGTGGGAGCCAACATGGGTATCCAGATCCCGCTGTTGGTTATTGCCCGAGAGCCGTCTCGGTCATGACTACGTGTCTCCCGAACCCGTAGGGTCTACACACTTAAGGTTCGGTGACGCTAGGGTTGTATGAATATGAGTATGCAGTATACCGAATGTTGTTTGGAGTCCCGGATAAGATCCTGGACGTCACTAGGAGTTTCGGAATGGTCCGGAGGTAAAGAATTATATATAGGAAGTGGTATTTCGGCCATCGGGAAAGTTTCGGGTCACCCGGTATTGTACCGGGACCACCGGAAGGGTCCCGGGGGTCCACCGGGTGGGGCCACCCATCCCGGAGGGCCCCATGGGCTGAAGTGGGAGGGGAGCCAGCCCATAGTGGGCTGGTGCGCCCCCCTAGGCCCACCCCCTACGCCTAGGGTTGAAACCCTAGGGTGGGGGGGCGCACCACATGCCTTGGGGGGCACTCCTCCCCCCTTGGCCGCCGCCCCCTTAGGAGATTGAATCTCCCAGGACCGGCGCCCCCCCTTGGGGGCCTATATAAAGGGAGGGGGGAGAGGGGCAGCCACACCCTGAAGTCCTGGCGCCCCCTCCCCCTGCTACACCTCTTCCTCCTCCGTCACGCGCTTGGCGAAGCCCTGCCGGAGTGCTGCTGTTCCATCATCATCACGCCGTTGTGCTGCTCCTGGAGCCATCATCATCAACCTCTCCTTCCCCCTTGCTGGATCAAGAAGGAGGAGACGTCACACGGGCCGTACGTGTGTTGAACGTGGAGGTGCCGTCCGTTCGGCGCTAGGATCTCCGGTGATCTGAATCACGGCGAGTACGACTCCATCATCACCGCTCCCTCTAACGCTTCCGTACGCGATCTACAAGTGGTATGTAGATGCAAACTCACTCTCTTGACTCGTTGCTTAGATGAACTCATAGATGGATCTTGGTGAAACCGTAGGAAAAATTTTAATTTTCTGCAACGTTCCCCAACAGTTGTTGTGGTGGAGGAACAGCACGGCGACTCTTCTTCTACATTAAGGACAAGTTATGTCTGAATTCCCGACCCCTCCATGCCGGATTCCCGCGGAGGGACGGACGTCAATCAAACACTGAACCTAAAGTCAGGCAGCGGGCCAGATTCGTCGGACAACATCCAACAACCCAATCTTCCAAGTTCGGAAACTTTTTGGCCCTTGAGTCTTAGATTGGACGGGGTTACGAACTTAATTCCACCCGCCCACCCAAACACAAGCGATCTATCCCGAATCCGGCAAGAGCCCGTTGAAACAGTACACCATTACTGGGCCAGATTCCTCCTGGTTATGGACAGGATAAAGGACTGCCGTGAGGAAAGTGCAATCTCAATTTTCTGCAATAATTGCACGGACAAGGGAATCATGAACGCCATAAGTCATTGTGAAATTACACGCTTCACCGACTTGGCGTCCATAGTATGAAAGTACTGTGCGATGGAGAGTGCCTGGAAAACCGAAACCAAATTTTGGGACAATCGGGCTCCAAACACAACCCTAGTCCGAAATAAAAGGGTGCATCATATTCAGGCACCTGGGTTAAAAACCAAAAAGCAAAAAAACCCTAAAGGGTACGGAACCGTACTGGAGGGATGGCTCAGCGGACCCTGCAAAATCCATAGTACAGAGGGCGCCACTCCAACACATAGCCTTCGAGCATGTTGGATACTATGGCAGGTGGCCAAAAGTGGCGAAGAGCTTCTAGCCCCAGAGAACCAGCCCAACAGTACAAGTACGGTATTAACAGTCTTCGAGACTTTCACATCAAATAATATGCGGAAACGAACACTCCGCAGCCTCGCCGAAGTCTACCAAGTAGCAACAATAAATCCATGGAGTGACACGGCTATTACCTTTAACGCCAGTGACGAACCTAAATTCTGAACAGCCCGAGCACCAGCCGCATTGGTCCTCAGTCCAATAGTGGACGGCTTTCACCTTACTAAGGTACTCATGGATGGCGGCAGCGGATTAAACCTCATCTACGAGGAAACCCTTCAAAAAATGGAAGTAGACTGGAGACGCATTGAGTGAAGCAACACAACCTTCAGAGGAATAATCACTAGTCGGGAAGCATGCTGCACAGGAAAAATCACACTGGATGTGGTATTCGGCTCGCCGGACAACTACAGGTCCGAGGAGATCACGTTCCATGTGGCCCCGTTCAGCAGCGGATATCATGCTTTATTAGGACGAGAGGCATTCACAATTTTTCAAGCTATACCCCATTACGGGTACATGAAGCTCAAAATGCCCGGGCCCAACGGAATCATCACCCTTGCCAGTGATCCGGACGTAGCGCTCCGCGCCGAAAATAAGACAGCCGCACTAGCCCTAGAGGCGCTATCTGAAGCCCTAGCGGCCGAGCAACTCACAGCGCTGCGCTCCATGGTGAACAGGGACGACGTGATACTTGACAAAAGATCCAAGTCCACCTCTTTTAAGCCAGCGGACGAAATAGTCAAATTCCAAGTCCATCCAACGGATCCTACAAAGACGGCCTCCATTGGGGCACAATTAAACCCCGATGTAGACGCCGCACTATGAGAATTCCTACGGGAAAATTGGGACATTTTTGCCTGGCACCCTTCAGACATGCCAGAAATCCCACGCCGGCTGGCAGAGCCCAGCCTAAATATCCTAAAAGGATTCAAGCCAGTCAAACAGGCTCTTCAGCGATTTTCCGAACCCAAAAGACAGGCAATGCGAGAGGAGCTAGCCAAACTATTAGAAGCCGGATTCATCAGAGATATAAAACATTCAGACTGGCTAGCAAACCTGGTAATGGTACCAAAGAAGGACAAATCCTGGCGCATGTGTGTCGATTTCAAGGACCTTAACAAGGCTTGCCAAAAGGAACCCTTCCCCCTTCCCCGCATCGATCAAATTATGGACGCTACCGCAGGGTACGATTCATTGTGCTTCCTCGACGCATACTCCGGCTACCATCAAATCAAGATGGCGGAGCCAGACCAAGCCGCAACGGCATTCATTACTCCATACGGTCCATTCTGCTTCAACACAATGCCCTTCGGGCTCAAAAACGCCGGCGCAACATATCAACGCATGATTCAGACATGTCTGGCAAACCAGATCGGCAAAACAGTGGAGGCATACGTAGACGATGTGGTCGTCAAATCCAAACACATCGAAACTCTAGTAGACAACTTGAGGCTCACATTCGACAATCTCTGAGCATATGACATTAAGCTCAACCCGGAAAAATGCATTTTCGGCATACCAGCCGGAAAGCTCTTGGGCTTCATTGTATCCAGTAGAGGAATTGAAGCAAACCCAGCCAAGATCCGAGATCTGTCACAATTGGATATCCCAAAAGACCTCAAGCAAATACAAAAATTGACTGGATGTGTGGCGGCTCTAAGCCGCTTCATCTCCCGCTTAGGAGAAAAGGCATTACCCCTTTATCGCCTCCTCTGGCGCACCGAACACTTCGAGTGGACGGATGCCGCCACGGCCGGACTCAAAGAAATAAAGGCCATATTGGCAACAAATCCGGTCCTGGCCGCGCCCAACTTGGGCGAACCAATGTTATTATATATCGCGGCAACACATCAAGTTGTAAGCACGGTGCTCGTCGTCGAACGAGAAACGGACGGACACAAGTTCCCTCTTCAAAAACCAGTGTACTACGTATCCACTGTCCTAACTCCATGCAAGTCCCGGTATCCACATTATCAAAAGATAGCGTACGCAGTGTTCATGGCATCCCGGAAGCTGCGACACTACTTTCAAGAGTGTTCGATAACAGTAGCCTCCGAAGTACCTCTCAATGACATTATAAACAACCGCGACGCGACTGGCAGGATTGCAAAATGGGCCATCGAGCTCCTACCATTCGACATAACCTATAAACCACGGCGAGCTATCAAGTCACAAGTTTTGGCCGACTTCATCGCTGAATGGACTGAAGCCGAACTCCCTAAAGAGTACGGCGCATACTCTAATTGGATCATGCACTTCGACAGCTCCAAAATGTTGGCCGGCCTGGGGGCTGGCGTCGTCCTGACGTCCCCAACCGGAGGCACAGTCCAATATGTACTCCAGATAATGTACACGGACTCCAACAACGTAGCCGAATACGAGGCCCTTCTACATGGCCTCCGGATGGCGGTCTCCATGGGCATTAAACGCCTAAAGGTGCGAGGGGATTCGAACCTCGCGATATCCCAAATAAATGGAGTCTTCGACGCCAAGGATCCGAAAATGGCAGCTTACCGTAACACCGTTCTGAAAATGTCAGCTCGGTTTGAAGGGCTCGAATTTCACCATATAGCCCGTGATAATAATCAAACGGCGGACGTATTGGCACGCATCGGCGCAAAGCGCGATGCCGTCCCTCCCAACATCTTCCTGGAACGGCTTTTCAAGCCATCCGTACTATGGGAAGGGGAGTCCGGAAACAACAATCCGGACCTAACCGCACCGCCCGACACCGCACATTCTGACACAATCGGTGGTTCTGCCAATGAAACAACACCTTCAGCCCATGAAATAATGGCAGTCATTTCCCCGTGGACCGAGCCATTCCTAGCTTACTTAACTAGGCAGGAACTTCCCGAGGACCAAAACGAGGCCCGCTGCATAGTACGGCGATCTAAAGCCTATAAGGTCCATGAGGGAGAGCTCTATAAGAAAAGCACAACCGGAGTCCTTCAAAGGTGTATCTCCGAAGAGGAAGGGCGAAATCTTCTGGCTGAAATTCATGCCAGACTCGGTGGGCACCACGCCGCAGCCCGGGCCCTTGTAAGCAAGGCCTTTTGTACAAGATTTTATTGGCCAACGGCCCGCGCAGACGCTCAGGATTTAGTCCAACGATGCGTCGGTTGCCAGCTCTTTGCTAATCAAAGCCACATGCCTCCCACCGCCCTGAAAACTATTCCCATCACCTGGCCGTTCGCGGTCTGGGAGCTTGACATGGTTGTACCCCTTAAAGGAGGAACCCACAAGCAAAAATACCTATTGGTCATGGTGGATAAATTCACCAAATGGATAGAGGCCAAGCCAGTTAAGACGGCCGAATCCGGACCCATGATAGACTTCATATCAGGGGTAGTACACCGTTACGGTGTCCCCACCAGCATCATCACTGATAACGGCACGAACTTCATGGCCGACAAGGTTAAACTCTGGTGCAAAAACATGGGCATCAAGCTCGACTACGCTTCAGTCTATCACCCTCAAACTAACGGTCAAGTCGAACGAGCAAATGGTCTAATCATGAGCGACATCAAACCCAGACTAGTGCAGTCCCTTAAGGAATATAACACGCACTGGGTAGAGGAGCTCGACTCCATACTCTGGGGGCTGCGGACCACGCCGAACCGCACTACCGGATTCACACCATTTTTTATGGTATACGGTGCAGAGGCAGTTTTGCCCTGCGACATAATTCATGACTCACCTCGCGTGCGCATGTACGAAGAAAGAGAAGACAAGCTGGATCGGTAGGACAGTTTGGACGCCTTAGAGGAGGAGCGTGACGTGGCAAAAGCTCGTTCCGCATTCTATCAACAGCAGGCTCGAAGATATCAAAGCAGAGAAGTACGTGCTAAAACTTACAATGTTGGCGAACTAGTTCTACGCCTGTCGGACAAGAAAAAGGACAAACTCAAGCCCAGATGGGAAGGTCCCTTCATCATCGACCAAGTCCTGACCGGCGGAGCGTACCGTCTGCGAAACGCATCGGATAACCGACTCGAGCCAAATCCATGGAACGCAGCCCGTCTCCGAAGATTCTACGCCTAGCGCCGGACTCTGAGTTCATCTCCCTCCCCCGTCCATATTTTATACTTTAACTGTCTTTTATTTTTTCCCCTCCCCCACTTTTTTTTCTCACGGGCCTTCGGTGGCTCGCCTGCGCATTATTCGCACACACTTGACGTGCGACTCGCACTCATTATACTTGGGGGCTTCTTTAACAGAAGCTTATTTATACGGGCTTTATACCCAACACATGTGTCACACTTCCGCATGTACCTTTTATTCACCATTATATGCATCGATATGACTTAAGTTTTGGCCAAGCTGGGTTGCCTGGCTCCTGTGCTTACCCCTACGTTCTCGATTGTTCGGCTAGGAGGTAAAGGGAGCACCTCTGCGATTGTTACTGCTGGGTCAGCCAGATGTGTACCTCAGACTGGGTGAAGCCGAAAGCTAGCGTTCTTAAGGAAATATTCGGTCGGTGAATTGAAAGATGATTTCTTACCTATTTATTTATCTGCCCCCAGATGCTTTCCTACTTTTTTCGCAGTCCGGACATGCACTTTAGGGCATGCCTCCCAGGGAAAGGAACCCCTAACGGAACTATTCTCCCTGGAAGATGTTTCTTACTAACCATGTAATATAACATAACTAGTTGGGCACTTGTCTGATAAAGCACTAATGACCCCTACGCCTGGTCTCCACGCATGCCCCGGTTTTTTATAACCGCGAGGGTATTCGGACACACTCCGGACTATCACGTCCCGAGGTTGAAGCGAAAAGGTCCGCAATGACAAATGATCTACAATCTGGCAAGAAGGCATTTTACATGTCATTTTAAATTACATAGTCAAATTGATTGATTGTATTCCTCTTCAATACCATCTAATAGGCTGTCTAGTTTACAGTCCCGCTGGGAATACTTTGCCGCCAACTCTACTTGGCCGTACATTAAGCTCACAGGGATCTCCTTCCCATCGGGCTCCACAGGTCCGACCTCGGCCATGTGGTTTGGGTCAGCCTTCGTGTACTGCGTCTTAACCATGGCCAGGCCTCCCTGGCGCCTTGACGGCAGGCCAATATCTTCCACAGATGGAAGCGCTGCCATGCTCCCTGCAGCTTCTATGCAAGCTCTCCAAGACCTTCGGGTAGGGAGACGGACGGCCATAAGGCCTGGGCGACGCCACTCATCACCTGCCGAACTTGTTCATGAAGTTGCAGCAGCTCGGGAAGTAGGTCACCTGTTGAACCGGGCATTTCCTCTACAGGACGACCTGTGAGCATACCTATAGACATATTCCTGTTAATCGACTTCCTCGCCAAACTCTTCTTTTCAAAAGTTCGTTCAAGCACTTACTATAAATGTCGTGACAAAGCCGCCGATTCTCCTTCACGGAGTCAGACAGCTGGGCCCGAACATCTTTTAGTTCCTCGCCCAGCTGGGTGTTAGCATCTTGGAGGTTATTTTTCTCCTGCCGCACCCTTGTAAGCACCTTCTCGCCGGCCTTTAGCTGGCGTAGTAGCTGCTGCCTGTTCGGATCTAGTCCGGCACCATCTGCAATATTATTGTCAGACCCATGCACACGCCGCACTTCACAAACTACTTATCTTTCGAAAGTATATATTACCGGAGGGGGTCTCTGTGGCTCCCCCTGTGGCGGCTAGTGCGGCCTCAAGTTGGGTCTTGCACTCTTGAAGCTCCTGGGACAGGTGGGTATTCTTCTCCGTAAGATCCTGCATAACAAATGATCCTTAAATCAGTTATTCTAACTATTTTAAGTCTCGGGGGCTACTGGCATATATAACTGTCAAAATTCCTCACCTGTATGTCTTTCACATACTGCTCCGTGGCTCTGGCTAGACCATCTTGAGCGGCACGGAGGTGCGCATCTCCCGAATTAAAGGCATTTAACGCCTCTGGGGAGAAGCATGCATCACGAAGAACTGTCCGGCGGCGCCTGTGATTCATGGCGCTCTCCATCTCAGATCTGGTGGCGGACAACCTATCGGCGTCCTCCGTTGGAGGAGCACCCGACACGCGCCTTGTGTTTGCCTCCCCCTCCGGACCTGGCGTTGGAGCCTGGCTGGCGGAGGCTTGATTGGCAATCTCTCCGGACACAGTCCGGCGAGCGCTCTTTCTCCTGAAAAAACCACGAGCGTTAATATGCCTTACAGGAATCTTTCCTGGAAACATGGTGTGGCGCCATACCGTTGCGGCGATGTCTCCATCCGTGCCACACTTCTTTTCCGCCTGCTGGGCCGAGTTGCCCCTTGTTGGTCAGCCGCCGCGGGTTCAGCTTCCCGCCTCGAAGGCACCTCCTGCGGAACACCATTGGTATACGGTGGTCAGAGATAAGCATGGATGAGTAATGGTATCAGGACTCCGGTCACAGTTACCTGGGAAACCAGAGATATTCCGGGGTAGTCGGCCGTAATGGCGACCAAAGCATTGTCGTTGCTAAGTTGGTGGAACACCCCATTGATCAGCTCCACCTTTATGTCCGGATCCTCTTCGGAGGCCGGATCGAGGGATCGTTCCGGATCCTCGGGTTGTGGAGCCAGGCTGTGTATATCCTCTATGGCCCAGCGCAGTTCCTGCGTCGAAATCACAAAGTGAGACACTTAACTTTGGGAATATGGATCGGATAGACAAATGTCCGCTTACCCAGCTTCGGGGGTTGTTCATGGAAAATCCATTCAATGGACTAGCATGAAGGAAGTCCTCCTTCTCCCCTTTGTACAGGCCGGACAGGATCTTCACCAGATCGGCGACCGATCCTGGCCCCTTGCGGCCATGACGGGTGGCATCATCCTCCCTGTTGAAATCCCACATGGTGTGGCCCCTATACTGGAGCGGCTGCACCCCTCGCATAATGCATGTGGCCATGACCCCAATCATGGTCAATCTGGAATGAGCCAATAACCTTATTCGGCCCATCAGATATTGGATGTCCCTATCATTCTTCCGTTGAGGGCTCCGCGGGCGCCAACTCAGGCGTTTCTTTAGAGGAGCGTTGCTGAACTCCGGGAGGCCGATCCGAACTGGGTCCGGTAGCGGGGCGTCTTCCATATAAAACCATTCCGAAGGCCAGTCTTCGGACACCTTCTTCGGGGTTCCGGATAGATATCCGGTCCCGGCGATGCGCCATAGTTTGGCTCCGCCCACTTGATATATCGACCCCTCATGAGAATGGGGTACGAGGCAGAATAATCTCTTCCACATCGCAAAATGGGCCTCGACGCCCAAGAACAACTCGCAAAGGGCCAAGAAGCCCGCGATGTGCAGGATGGAGGCAGGCGTAAGGTGGTGAAGCTGGAGCCCATAGAACTCCAGGAGCCCCCGGAGAAACGGATGTATGAGAAATCTGAGTCCTCTTATTAGATGAGGGACGAAGCATACCCGCTCTCCTTTGGAGGGATTGGGGACGCTCTCCGCCTGCTTTCCGCCCTTGTAGGTGGCAAGTCCGGCTCGAACCGAAACCATAAAGGCTGGGGGAAGAAATCCCTCGGCTTGGAGCATCACTAGCTCACTATGTGGGACCGAGCATCTCCCCCAATCTCCTGGCTGAGGGCTGGGAGTGCGAGAGGAGGATCTGCGTCGACTGTCCATGATGGAATGGATTTTTGGTCAGAGGCACTCCGATGAATACTCGTGGAAGGAGGATGGTGTGATTCGGATCTAGATCCTCGCCTCTCTTTATAGGTAGCTCATTCGCGCAGCTGGGGGTAGAATGTAAAAATACCCTGGCTTTTCACATTCGTACGACACGTGGAAGATGGCCATTATTGGACGTGGAAGCCAAGGAGCGCAGCATTTATAAGAAGCCGGACACCATTCGGCGAGTACATGGAATTTGAAGAAGAACCGGCCTTGCAATGCCGAAGACAATATGCGCGCCGGACTCATCGTCATTGAAGCCTGGTTCGGGGGCTACTGAGGGAGTCCTGGACTAGGGGGTGTCCGGATAGCCGAACTATCATCTTTGGCCGGACTCCAAGACTATGAAGATACAAGATTGAAGACTTCGTCCTGTGTCCGGATGGGACTTTCCTTGGCGTAGAGGGCAAGCTTGGCAATACGGATATGTAGATCTCCTACCATTGTAACCGACTCTGTGTAACCCTAGCCCTCTCCGGTGTCTATATAAACCGGAGGGTTTTAGTCCGTAGGACGAACAACAATCATTCCATAGGCTAGCTTCTAGGGTTTAGCCTCCTTGATCTCGTGGTAGATCTACTCTTGTACTACCCATATCATCAATCTTAATCAAGTAGGAGTAGGGTTTTACCTCCACCGAGAGGGCCCGAACCTGGGTAAAAACATCGTGTCCCTTGTCTCCTGTTACCATCCGCCTTGACGCACAGTTCGGGACCCCCTACCCGAGATCCGCCGGTTTTGACACCGACAACCACCGTATCACGCAAATATCCTCTGTTTTCATTTCAAGTTGTTTCTGTTACAGATTTAGAGCAATATGTCGTCTCAGGATTCGGAAGGGAAGAGCTATGTGGCTTATTACCTTGCAGACCCTAAGGTCTACAGGGACTTAGAGTATGGTGACTGGACCACTGAAGAAGAGGAAGACTATGAGCCTAAGGGAAAGGAGGAGACGAGTTCAGACGAAGACGAAGCCCCATTGCCTCAACCTGGGGACATGCATGTGGAGTTTAAAAAGTCAAGCCTCCCTGGTAGAGCAAAGAAACCAAAGATCGAGTTTATCCCTTTTCGTCTCTTGCAGGAAAATAAACAGGAACTATGCAAAAGAATATTAAGCCTTGAGCAAGAGGTCGATGACCTAAAGGAGCAAAATATTATCCTCAAGCGTAAATTGAAGAAGAAAGTCTACATCATCAACAACTCCTACTTCACCACCTCCAAGGACATAATCACATGGGTATGGGCACTCCCCTTGGCAATTGCCAAGCTTGGGGGAGGTGCCCCGGTATCGTATCACCATCACACTCCTATCTTTACCATTTTATTTAGTTTGATCCTTTTAGTAGTATTTTGATCTAGTAGATTAAAGTTTTAGTATCAAGTAGTTTTGAGTTTTGCTTTGTGATCTCTTTCTGTAATCGAGTCTGTGAGCTATCTATAATAAAGATTAGTGTTGAGTCAAGGGCTTTGCTATCTTGCTATGATCTTGAGAAAGTAGAAAGAATAAAAAGTATAATAGAGTTCATATTAATCTTATGGATAGTAATGACTTCACACATAAAAAGTATGAGGCATAAAAGTTGTTGAGAGTTGACAAACTTAGTTTTGGTCATCGTTGCAATTAATAGGAAGTAATAAGGAAAGAGAGGTTTCACATACAAATATACTATCTTGGACATCTTTTATGATTGTGAAGGACTCATTAAGTATGACATGCTAAAATAGTTGATGTTGGACAAGGAAGACAACGTAATGGTTTATGTTTTCTCACATCTCAGTTAAAGTATATTTCCATTGATCTTCCCAACATGTTGAGTTTGCCTTTCCCCCTCATGCTAGAAAAATTCCTTGCACCAAGTAGAGATACTACTTGTGCTTCCAAATATCCTTAAACCCAGTTTTTGCCATGAGAGTCCACCATACCTACCTATGGATTGAGTAAGAATCTTCAAGTATGCTGTCATGTTGCAGGCAATAAAAATTGCTCTCTAAATATGTATGACTTATTAGTGCAGAGAAAATAAGCTTTATACGATCTTGTTATGGAAGCAATAAAAGCGACGGACTGCATAATAAAGGTTCATATACAAGTGGCAATATAAAGTGGCGTTCTTTTGCATTAAGATTTTATGCATCCAACCCTAAAAGCACATGACAACCTCTGCTTCCCTCTGCAAAGGGCCTATCTTTTACCTTATGTTTTTACTTTATGCTTGAGTCAAGGTGATCTTCACCTTTCCCTTTTCCATTTTATCCTTTGGCAAGCTCCTCGTGTTTGAAAGATCATGATATATATATCCAATTGGATGTAAGTTAGCATGAATTATTATTGTTGACATCACCTAAAGGTGAATACGTTGGGAGGCAACACAATAAGCCCCTATCTTTCTCAGTGTCCGGTTGAAACTCCATAACCACAAGTACTGCGTGAGTGTTAGCAATTGTAGAAGACTACATGATAGTTGAGTATGTGGGCTTGCTGAAAAGCTCTAGTCTTGACTCTTTCTGATGTTATGATAAATTGCAATTGCTTCAATGACTGAGATTATAGTTTGTTAGTTCCCAATGAAGTTTCTGAACCATACTTGACATTGTGAATTAATTATTATTTGAGCATAAGAAATCATATGATAAAATCTATATATGTTGTTGTTATAAGAATGATCATGATGTCCTCATGTCTGTATTTTATTTTTTATCGTCACCTCTATCTCTAAACATGTGGACATATTTTTCGATTTCGGCTTCCGCTTGAGGACAAGCGAGGTCTAAGCTTGGGGGAGTTGATACGTCCATTTTGCATCATGCTTTTATATCAATATTTATTGCATTATGGGCTGTTATTACACATTATATCTCAATACTTATGGCTATTCTCTCTTATTTTACAAGGTTTACCATGAAGAGGGGGAATGCCGGCAGTTGGAATTCTTGCTGGAAATGAGTAAATATTGGAAACCTATTCTGCACAACTCCAAAAATCCTGAAACTCCACAGACGTCAGTTTTGGAATTAATAAGAATTATTGAGTGAAGAAAATACCAGAGGGGGCCCACACCCTGGCCAGGAGGGTGGGGGCGCGCCCACCCCTACTGGGCACACCCCTATCTCCTGGGCCCCCTGGTGGCCGTCCGGTGCCCATCTTCTGCTATATGAAGACTTTTACCCTGGAAAAAATCAGAAGCAAGCTTACGGGACGAAACTTCGCCGCCACGAGGCGTAATCTTGGCGGAACCAATCTAGAGCTCCGGCAGAGCTGTTCTGCCGGGGAAACTTCCCTCCGGGAGGGGGAAATCATCACCATCGTCATCACCAACGATTCTCTTATCGGGAGGGGGTCAATCTCCATCAACATCTTCACCAACACCATCTCCTCTCAAAACCCTAGTTCATCTCTTGTATCCAATCTTGTATAAAAACCACAAATTGGTACCTGTGGGTTGCTAGTAGTGTTGATTGCTCCTTGTAGTTGATGCTAATTGGTTTACTTGGTGGAAGATCATATGTTCAGATCCTTAATGCATATTACTCCTCCTCTGATTATAAACATGAATATGCTTTGTGAGTAGTTACGTTTGTTCCTAAGGACATGGGTGAAGTCTTGCTATTAGTAGTGATGTGAATTTGGTATTCGTTCGATATTTTGATGAGATGTATATTGTCTTTCCTCTAGTGGTGTTATGTGAACATCGACTACATGACACTTCACCATTGTTTGGGCCTAGAGGAAGGCATTGGGAAGTAATAAGTAGATGATGGGTTGCTAGAGTGACAGAAGCTTAAACCCTAGTTTATGCGTTGCTTCGTAAAGGGCTGATTTGGATCCATATGTCTAATGTTGTGGTTAGGTTTACCTTAATACTTATTTTGTAGTTGCGGATGCTTGCAATAAGGGTTAATCATAAGTGGGATGCTTGTCCAAGTAAGGGCAGTACCCAAGCACCGGTCCACCCACATATCAAATTATCAAAGTACCGAACGCAAATCATATGAGCGTGATGAAAATTAGCTTGACGATAATTCCCATGTGTCCTCGAGAGCTCTTTTCTCATTATAAGAAATTGTCCAGGCTTGTCCTTTGCTACAAAAAGGATTGGGCCACCTTACTGCACTTTATTTACTTTCATTGCTTGTTACTCGTTACAATTTATCTTATCACAAAACTATCTGTTACCTACAATTTCAGTGCTTGCAGAGAAAACCTTACTGAAAACCGCTTGTCATTTCCTTCTGCTCCTTGTTGGGTTCGACACTCTTACTTATCGAAAGGACTACGATAGATCCCTCATACTTGTGGGTCATCAACTACTACAACAGAAAGTACAAGTGTGCATAAGCACCTAGGTGGAAGGATGTCTGCATAACTACCTAGTAGACAACATATGTGCCGCACTAAGCCATATATTGACTTTCTCAGACACTCTTATCTTGTACATCTAAATCTGAATGAGGATTTGCGGGTTCAGCCACAACCATCCGTCAAAACACAACATAGGGATGCAGATGATAATTTATATCCTTGATCTAGATGATATCTATAGATACTGGAGCATCATGTTTTACCAACATTAAGTTTGATTTCATGGAATATTCATGCTGGTGGAAGCACTTCATTTTCAACAAACTGCAGAAGGAAAATCTGGGTCAGAGGCGTCCATGGGGTGGCATGAGAGTGACAGTTAGTGTTGATGCTAGAGCTAACATTGACTAAATGTAGTAGGTCAAAACAAAATTGAGCTATTGAACATACATCAGAACTGACCTGCAAGTTTATGGACTAAACTAAAGTTATCTCTGTAGTAGGAGAAAAACTTATACAAAATGTGCTACAAAAATATCATATTTGTTTAAAACCATATAAACAGAATCTGTATAAGGATATGAGAAGACATGTAGAAAGCAACATAGTACTAAGATGACTATGCTTCGTCACAGATCCAAGAAAGACGTCGACATGAAAGTCAATCTATAATAATTTACTCGTAGACATTATGTGTAATTTAGACATAGATCTATTCGAGTCCAAAAAGAATAGTGATGAACATCGATGCTGTCATAATTTTAATCACAATATCTGTTTAAAAGATTTGCCGCTTATACAAAAAAACAAACAAATATAACATGGTTCTTTATAAATAAAAAAACTTAGAAATATTGCTTCCAAAGATGACTCCCTCATTATGAGAATCATTGTGAAGCTGCCTTCAAGTAAACTATGATGACAAGGGGCTTTCAACCAAGAACCAGAATTCAAGTAAAATCTCTGCAGCAAACATCATTGATAGTAGAAAAAGAGGCACCAACTTGTGTGCATCTCCAAGATGTTATAGAACTGTAATATCAAATTGTGTGCATCTCCAAGGTGTTGCACTACAACAAAAAAGAGATCAATGCACCCATTTATCATACTTGCACAAGTTTTAGTTTGTAATCACAATAGTGAAACATGCTAGTCCCTAATGACCTTTTCCCACTGACTGTATGTAATGCCATAGAAATGATTCATCATAACTCATAAGCATGAAGTATAAATACACTCCCAGTCTGCAAGCATCACAAGAATACAATATGATCATCACCATGACTAACTCTGCCTCTCGTTGCACTGATAAATGGAGAAGAGAGTACAAAGATGAATCTTCTGGCGGTGGGCACAACCAATTTTGCTTCTCCGTAGGACATCAAACTAACCAAGCTTACAATGTCGTTCCCCTATAGGATTTAACAGGATATAAGACATAGAACAACACATGCTCTCTTGCACCTCGCATTGCAAGATGGTAAAAAAATGAACTGGACAAATGGACGTAATATAGTGTTAGATGAACCAAACCTGCATTTCAAGACACAAGAAAATCGAGGTTGATGAGTCCGATCCTTTTCACCGTAATATTCAGAAGCAGCAACATCCAGTCCAATGACCAACCGTCACACATGAATTAGTACACAAGGGCTGAATCATGAACTATGTATAGACAAAAAAAATCTTCTAGTGTAACCAGCCTTAGCTACAGCTGCCTTCAACAATACAAGAATCAAGATGCTCTTTATTTTTTTGCACGAGTATAAATAAAAAAGAAATCACATATGAGTATTTGGAAAGCGTTGTGAACTCAATAGTCCCATAATACATAGTATAAACAGAACCACCAGATTCACCGGATCCAAGAGTAGCCACCATATTTTACGATGTCAAGTAACCCAAATTCGTGTTCAACTACCATGCAATAGTACACATATAATGCAAAAGTGAAATGCATGTAATTATGGCAACAGTAAGAGGATACAATGCTCACTGAACCGGTGAGTTGGTCGCATCAGGGAAGTTGGTGTCTGAACCATGGTGTGCAGTTCCTCCAGTGCCCTATCAGCCATTGTGCCTTGGTACTTCAAACCTACAAATAATAATTCGGCAAATATCACAGATATCTTATGCATGTCAGGGAATGGAAACAAATTGGGGGCCGGCTGTGTGAATGGAGTTTAGGAAGATGTCTACTGCCATTGTTGGTAAATCTCCAAGTACTGTTAGTGTCAGCGAGAATGGCTGGTACTATATAATGGTGCTGAGATTTGAACAGCAACAACTACAACAAACGAATGACACATACACAAACTAAAATTCAAATAAGTTTGGAAGTACTTCTGTCTATCTCAAACTGAAAAGGAAAAGGACGACAGTGAGTTTGCTTCAGTGCAGACTGCTCGGCAAGCTCGGACAAGTGCATGCGGAGCTTGCACCACCAGCGACAGAGATTGAGCGCGGACAACAAACGCAAAAGCAAACAGAGGTGAAAATAACCCCTGCACACAGAGCAACTGGATGTCGCCTCGGGAGCCCCTGTAACAATGGGATGTGTTCCACATTTCCACCAGAGCCACCTCAAATTGACCCCAATCGCAAGGGGCCTGACGTTGCCGCTAGGACCTCACGCCATCCGGGAGATCGACGTCGTGCGAACGCCATTGGATCGGACCGGGAGGAGGGGTGGAGAGGTCCGGATCCAGCAGCAAGGACCGGATCGGCAGCATGGCGGCTGCAGCCACCTCTCCTGAATGCCATAGAGTGAATCCCCGCCGTGGAGGAAGAGCTGTGCGGGGCTGACAGTGAGGAGTGGAGAGGAGGAGAGAGATCAACGGACCTGGGGCAGTGTGTGACGGCGGCGACCTGGAGGAGGCGGTGCGTGACGGCGGCGACCTGGAGGCGGCGGCGACCTCGTTCCCCGGCGGCTGCGGCGGCTCCTCTCGGGACTGGGGCGTCTCCTCCCGGCGGCGGCGGCGGCTCCTCTCGGGGCTGGAGGCTGAGATGAAACAGATCGAGATTTAGGGAGCCTCGTTGGCTGTTTGTTTTACGTACGTGGTGAGATACAAAAGAAAAACCAAACCAAAAAAACCTAAAAAAAAGAACAAAATTGGTGGGACGAAAATTGACCGGCGGAGACTATCAATTGCTCTATTAGGAGTAGAGACTGTAAATACCAAGGAGGGCAACTCCGACTCGGATCATTAATCCATTGTATCCCTATTTATAGTAATCCTACCTGGACAAGAGTGTGTCCTTTCTCCCTATACAAATGGCGCTTCTTTTTAGTGGACGGTTTTATTAACTTAAAATGTAGTCATTCGTCCCACAATAGATTTTAACACTATACTAATGTCAAAAATATTTTTATATTATGAGACGGAAGGTGTAATATCAAGCAGATACAAAACATAAGTAGATACATAACTAAGATGCACACATCTCTCTCGCCGCTTCTTGACACCCCGGTGGATCCATCGGCGCAAGGGACAACTAAGGCACGCCGGACACGAACAAAACATTTGCCGGTTGGCTCGCCATGACGGAGTGTGCGCATAGACAAGGGCAAGACAGCGTCGACAGCAACCAAGCAAAAACAAGTGCTAATACGCAAACTATATCTGGCCAATGAAGGGGAAGTGATCGGAGACGAGGCCTTGCAGATGTATGTTAAGTTGTTTGCACGGCCACTCTCGGCCGCACATGTCGCAGTAGTTCTTGCGCTCTTCGGTTGGGAGCCATCTGTTCTCCCCATGGTGGAATTGCCAGCGGAGCTGGTAGGGGCAGCGTGATCCCACAGAAGGTGGATCATATATGCGTAGGCTTCTCCCATGACGATGCAACCTACTAAGGTACTCGTGTGGAATGTGCCCAGCCTAAACGCTCCGACACGTCGTAATGCAGTCTTTCAGGTGTGTCTAGCGGCCAACCCAGGCATTGTTTGTCTACAGGAGACGAAACTCAAAAATGTATCTGCGTCCATGGTCACCCAATGTCTGGGCAATAGATTTGACCTGTTCTTCTACCTCCCAGCTACGGGCACACGAGGTGGCATCCTCTTGGCTTGGGACCCCCTTATCATGCAACTTTCCAATCCGCATTACATGACAAACACTGTGACAGCACTTGTTCAACCATTAGGCTCCTCTGCCCAATGGTGGATCACCGGGGTTTACGGACCACACCAGCATGAGGACAAGGATGAGTTCCTACAGGAGCTAGCGGAGATTCGATACCTGCATGCTGGGCCTTGGGACGTTATGGGTGACTTCAACCTGATAGTAAATCCAGAAGACAAGAGCAACACCTAGGTTAATCGACGCACGATGGCCAGATTCCGAGCAAGACTGAATGACCTGGAACTAAAAGAAATCTACCTCAACGGCCAGAGATATATATGGTCTAATGAGAGAGGCAATGCGACTTTAGAGAAGATCGATCACGTTTTCACAACTGTGGACTGAGAAGCTCTGTACCCGACATGTTTCCTATCAGCACTGGGATCTGCAATGTCGGATCATTGGCCTCTACTACTCGACCTTCATGCGGATTTCAGAGCAGGCAGGAGATTCAGATTTGAATCCTTCTGGGAAAAGGCAGACGGTTTTCACAATGTGGTCGCGGCGGCATGGGGATCAATCCCGTCTTCGGGTAACCCTTTTGTGGTCCTTGATCAGAAGCTGAGGGCCACGGCCAAAGCTCTGCAGAGCTGGGCTGGCAGGTGGATTGGCAACGTGAAATTTCAGATAGGCCTTGCTCTCGAACTCATCAAACAGCTTGACGTGGCAGCAGAATCAAGAGCATTATCGGAGGAAGAGAGGTCCCTGCGGAGATTGCTCAAAAAGAAACTTCTCGGTCTATGTTCGCTGGAGAGAACGATAGCACGGCAATGCTCCCGCATGTTATGGCTTAAAGAAGGGGATGATAGCACAGAGTTTTTCATCAACATGCCAACCACACGCGGAGAAAGAACGCGATCATGACTATCAGTATAGAGGGAGGACTTCTCACCGGGCATGATGAGATCGCAGCTGCCGCAGATGCATCCTATGAGAACATTCTAGGAAGGGCCCCACAACGGGAATTTGGTTTGGACCTCGACGCACTTGGTATACCCGGTTTTGATCTCCATCACCTTGAAGCTCCTTTCTCCGAACAAGAGATGGGCAGCATAATCAAATCCATGCCCCGGGATAAGGCCCCCGGACCGGATGGCTTCACCGGGCGATTCTATGCCACATGTTGGGATATCATCAAAGGAGACTTCATGCGCGCATTATACTGCTACTATAGAGGAGACATATGTGGAATGCAGGCTATCAACAAAGCCTTGATCACCTTACTGCCTAAGAAAGATGGAGCTACCGAGCTGTCAGACTTCAGACCCGTCAGTTTAGTCCACGGTGCAGTTAAGATCTTAGACAAAGTACTTTCAGTAAGGGCCACTATAGGATCGAAAGTATGTCTAGAGGGGGGGTGATTAGACTACTTGACCAAATAAAAATCTAGCCTTTCCCAATTTTAAGTCTTGGCAGATTTTAGCAACTTAACACAAGTCAAGCAATCAACCTACACATGCAATTCTAAGAGTATAGTAGCGGAATGTAAATCATTGCATATGAAGGTAAATGGGAGGAGTTTGGAGGGAGCAAACGCAATGTAGACACGGATATTTTTGGCGTGGTTCCGATAGGTGGTGCTATCGTATATCCACGTTGACGGAGACTTCAACCCATGAAGGGTAACGGTTGCGCGAGTCCACGGAGGGCTACACCCATGAAGGGTCCACAAAGAAGCAACCTTGTATATCCCACCATGGCCATCGCCCATGAAGGACTTTCACTTGGGTAGATCTTCACGAATTAGGCGATCTCCTTGCCCTTACAAACTCCTTGGTTCAACTCCACAATCTTGACGGAGGCTCCCAAGTGACACCTAACCAATCTAGGAGACACCACTCTCCAAAAGGTAATCGATGGTGTGTTGATGATGAACTCCTTGCTCTTGTGCTTCAAATGATAGTCTCCCCAACACTCAACTCTCTCTCACAGATTTGGCTTGGAAAGATGATTTGAGTGGAAAGCAACTTGGGGAAGGTTAGAGATCAAGATTCTTGTGGCTGGGTTGGAATGTCTTGGTCTCAACACATGAGTAGGTGGTTCTCTCTCAGAAAATGAATGCTGGAAGTTTAGGCACATTCTGATGACTCTCTCTCAAATGGAGAGGAGGGTGGAGGGGTATATATATATTCTCCACACAAAATCTAACCGTTACACATAATTTACCAAACTCGGTGGGACCGAATAGTGAAACTCGGTGAGACCGATTCAGTTTAAAATGTGAACGTCAGGATTTTCAGTGGGACTGACATGAACAACTCGGTGAGACCGATGCGCTAGGGTTAGGGAAAAACTTGATCTCGGTTTGACCGATTACTTCAACTCAGTGAGATCGATTTCAGTAACAAGCAAACAGAGAGTTGGTCAGGCAAACTCGGTGGGACCGATCGCTCATTTCGGTGAGATCGAAACGTTATGAAAAGGAAACAGAGAGTTTGCATTGCCAACTCAGTGGGACCGATTGCTCATCTCGGTTAGAACGAAACGTTACGAAGGGAAATAGAGAGTTTGCAATCCCATCTCGGTGAAACCAAGATTCCTATCGGTAAGACCGAACTGATTAGGGTTTCTGACAGTGGCTATGTAAAGTGAACTCGGTGGCGCCAGATAGATCAAATCGGTGGGGTCAAGTTTGACTTTAGGTTTAGACTTATGTGGAAATGAGAAAGTGGTTGAGGGCTTTTGGAGCATATCACTAAGCATTTTGAGCAAGCAAGCCATTAAGCAACACCTCATGCCCTTTTAATAGTATTGGCTTTCCTATGGACTCAATGTGATCTTGGATCACTAAAATAGAAATGAAGAGTCTTGAGCTTTTGCCAATATGTGTCCTTAGCATTTTGAGGGGTCCACATCTCTTAGTCCATGCCATGCCAATCATTGAACTTTCTGAAATGATTATCTTGAAAGAATATTAGTTTAATGAGCTATATGTTGTTAAGAATTACCAAAACCATTCAAGGATTAGTTGCACTTTCAATCTCCCCCTTTTTGGTAATTGATGACAACGTATAGATCAAAGCTTCGACAAATGATAGTAAGAATGGAATACATCATCGCTTTGAGAAGTATGTGATAAGCAAGAGCTCCCCACTAAATTTGTGCATTGTTTATGATTTGCTTTTGAATGTAAATGCACAATCGATTAGGATCATGGGTTACTCTTCCATGTCACATACATCTTGGTGGAGCGCTCAAAATGATAGAATGTGAGATATGCACTCATCACCAAGACAAGATGTGAATGATCATACATGAGAGATAGAATATCATCATTCAAGCACAAACATTAAAGTGTGATATGATCAAACACATGATCATACAAGTATCTCACACACACACGTAAATAGAGTATCATCCAAACAAGCAAGCAAATAAAGTAGCAAAGTAGCAAGAGAGGCAAAAAGAAGCAAAACACACTCTCTCTCAAAGCCTATGATCTAAACACTTTCTCCCCCTTTGGCAACAAGTTACCAAAAAACTCAAAATGCATAGTGCTATACGACACTCTAAGCAAGATCTCCGGGAGCTCCGGAGTGCTGAGATGGCGGTGAGAGAACAACATCTGTGAAGACTTCTGCTGACGTCTGAGGAGCTGGAGGAGTTGCCACTGGAGGGGTGATACGTCTCCAACGTATCTAGAATTTTTTATTGTTCCATGCTATTATATTATCAATCTAGGATGTTTTATATGCATTTATATGCTATTTTATATGATTTTTGGGACTAACCTATTAACCTAGAGCCCAGTGTCAGTTTCTTTTTTTTCCTTGTTTTTGAGTATCGCAGAAAAGGAAAACCAAACGGAGTCCAATTGACCTGAAAATTGACGGATATTATTTTTGGACCAGAAGAAGCCCATGAGTGTGGGAGATGGGCCTGAAGAGTCCCAAGGCACCTACGAGGGTGGGGCACGCGCCCTACCCCCTGGGCGCGCCCCCTACCTTGTGGCTGCCTCGGAGATCCCCCTGACTTGTTCCCGATGCCAAAACCTCTTATATATACCCAAACTTCCAAAACATAACCTAGATCGGGAGTTTCGCCACCACAAGCCTCTATAGCCACCAAAAACCAATCGGGACCCTGTTCCGGCACCTTGCCGGAGGGGGCATCCCTCACCAGTGGCCATCTTTATCATCCCGGTGGTCTCTATGATGAGGAGGGAGTAGTTCACCCTCGGGGCTGAGGGTATGTACCAGTAGCTATGTGTTTGATGTCTCTCTCGTATTCTTGATTCGGCACAATCTTGATGTATCGCGAGCTTTGCTATTATAGTTGGATCTTATGATGTTTCTCCCCCTCTACTCTCTTGTAATGGATTGAGTTTTCCCTTTGAAGTTATCTTATCAGATTGAGTCTTTAAGGATTTGAGAGCACTTGATGTATGTCTTGTGTGGGATAACCGTGGTGACAATGGGTTATTCTATTGATTCACTTGATGTATGTTTTGGTGATCAACTTGCGGGTTCCGTGACCTTGGGAAACTATGCATAGGGGTTGGCACACGTTTTTGTCTTGACCCTCCGATAGAAACTTTGGGGCACTCTTTGAAGTTCTTTGTGTTGGTTGAATAGAAGAATCTGAGATTGTGTGATGCATATTGTATATCATACCCACGGGTACTTGAGGTGACATTGGAGTATCTAGGTGACATTAGGGTTTTGGTTGATTTGTGTCTTAAGTTGTTGTTCTAGTACGAACTCTATGATAGATCGAACGGAAAGAATAACTTCGTGTTATTTTACTACGGAGTCTTGAATAGATAGATCAGAAAGGATAACTTTGAGGTGGTTTCGTACCCTACAATAATCTCTTCGTTTGTTCTCCGCTGTTAGTGACTTTGGAGTGACTCTTTGTTGCATGTTGAGGGATAGTTATATGATCCAATTATGTTATTATTGTTGAGAGAACTTGCACTAGTGAAAGTATGAACCCTAGGCCTTGTTTCAACGCATTGCAATACCGTTTGTGCTCACTTTTATCATTAGTTACCTTGCTGTTTTTATATTTTCAGATTACAAAAATGTATATCTACCATCCATATTGCACTTGTATCACCATCTCTTCACTGAACTAGTGCACCTATACAATTTACCATTGTATTGGGTGTGTTGGGGACACAAGAGACTCTTTGCTATTTGGTTGCAGGGTTGTTTGAGAGAGACCATCTTCATCCTACGCCTCCCGCGGATTGATAAACCTTAGGTCATCCACTTGAGGGAAATTTGCTACTGTCCTACAAACCTCTGCACTTGGAGGCCCAACAACGTCTACAAGAAGAAGGTTGTGTAGTAGACATCAAGGGGCAACTGAGGTTGTGGCTGCAGGAGCTGAAGTTGTAACCCTAGTGTCTGTCATTGGCAGTGCTGCAGACCTCTGTCTTCTGGGCACCCTCTGATATGCATATGTGGTAGTCTTGTCACTCATATCCTCAAGCTCTTCTTGAATCTTCTCCACTGAAGTCTGAATCTCTGTGACTTTGACATCCAAGTCATGAAGCTTTGTCTCAAAGATCCTCTCAAGGCTCTCTTGATTTTGAGTCAGGGTAGCTAGTACTTTCTCTATTCTCACAGTGGCCTCAAGAAGATAGCTGAGTTGGTCCTGCTTGGTCTTGAGATTGATTGCAGAAGGATCTGGAATCCTTGAAGCTTTTTCAGCTTGTGCCTTTTCTCTCTTCTCTTGAGCCCCAACATAAGTAGGATCCATCACAACAGTATTATCCTCAAAATCAGGCCTCAAGGGAAGTTGCTCTTTATCCAACAGATATGTGCCTATGCCCATCTTGGAGTTTATGAGCATCTGAATGTGTGGAGCATACCCACATGATCTCTTCTGATCTATTGCAGTTCTCTTGATAGTCTCAACAATCAAACTCGTCACTTTAAATTTCTGTGGCACATCAAACATCTGAAGCAAGTTGATGGAGTGGCCTCTAATCATCATGTGATCTCCTGACTTGGGCAACAAAGTATGCCTGAATATAGTGTTCATGGCGGCCAAACCAGACAACAAATAGTACACTGAGCCTAGCTTGTGTGTCTCCAAGGCTTTGTCAGGTATCTCCTTGTACATATTGGCCATGGAGTTGTGATCTTTCTTGCGCTTGGCATAGACATCAGTGTCATCCTCATGCTCTTCAGGGGCAGTGATAAGCTTGGCCCACTCAGCAACTGTAGAATGGTACCTAGTACCCTCAGTCATCCAGACAATCTTCCCATCTGGGTAAAAGTGAGCAGTAGAGTAAAACTGCATGATTAGGTCATCATTCCATTTTGTCAATTTCTGACCAACAAAAGTGTCAACTCCATTGAGTCTGAAGCTCTCATGAACTCTAGGAAAGTGATCTTCATTGTTGTCAATGTATTTCCAGTCCAGCCATTTCATGTCACACACAATGGGCTTCTTGTCCAAGAGGACTGCCTCATAGAAGTCATGTTGTTCCTTAGTGTGAAACATGTAGTCCACAGTAGTTCTTCTTCTCACAGCATATGGGTCTGACTGTCTCCACAATTTGAGACCTGCATCTTTTCTTTCCTTCATATTCTCAGCAACTGGATGATTGTCATCATGATCAGTAATCTTTGGTTTGAGTTTTCTAAGCACTTGGGGCTCTTCTTATTCTTCCATTTCAGGCACCGGGGCCTTGTTCTTCTCAGCAGCTGGTATGTTTCTAGTTGACCTCTTTGGTGTTGTATGCTTAGAAGCTTGAGAAGTAGCCTTGGGGGCAGTCTTGGGCTTTGATGGAGCAGCCCCTGACTTGATGGCATTCCCCATCAACTTATGTGTCTTAGGAGCTGGTGCAGCATCCTCTTCATCATCTTCCTCATCAGATGAGTGCTTCTCAAATTCAGTCATAGGTTCAACAAGCTTGCAGCATCTTCCTCTCTTCCTTTCCTTCTTTTCCTTTGCAGCTCCACTTGCTGGCTGAGCTTTCTCCTGAGTAGATGCTCTGGCTTTTGACATTAGCATTCTCTTTGCAGGAGCTTTCTTGTGCAACCCAGGCTTGGTTGCAGCAGCAGCAGCGTATTCCTTTTTCAACACTTTCTTCTTGGAGGTGACTTCCTCCTCAACAACAACATAGTCCTCATCTTCAAAATCTGAATTTCTCTTCCTCCTTGTCCTGGTTGAAGCTTTTGGCAAGTTGCTTGGGGTGCTTCTTCTACCCTCATCATAGCTTCTAGAGGGACTGGTGCCCTCACTCAGGTTAACCTATTCCGCAGACTTGTTCTGGCTGTCACTGTTGTCTGACATGACTGAAACTACAAGCTGACACTGAAAGTTGTCCCTGTGAATAGATATAGTTGAGATAGAGTGGATGAGCATCACAAAGTACAGAGATTTTGCAAAACAAATGAGTCAAAAACTTAGTTTTAGTTTTCTACAGAAAGCATTTTGGAGCTACCGATTTGTTGAACTCGGTGACACCGAAGCAATATTAGAGTCTAAACTAGTGGAATCGGTCAGACCGAGACACAGTTTGGTAACTCCGAGATTGCTAGGGTTTCACTGAGAATCGAACTCGGTCACACCAGTTTGTAAGTTTTGGTCAGACCGAAAATCACAAGTGCAATGGCTTAGGCCAAATCGGTGAGACCGATTTCTACAACTCGGTCGGTCCCAGATGAATTCGGCAGAAACCTAACCCTAAATTTTCGAATCAAAACTAATCTAAAGGAAGTTTTTGCTGGATAGAACAATCTCAAACGTGGCAAGAATCATGGCATTTTCTTCATGCTAAGAATCAGAGTGAGAAAGCACAAAGGATCAAACTCATACCCTAACTTGGCGATGAGCTCGCTACGGCGACAACGGTGGCGGAGATATCCGTTGACGGCAGCAGAGACCAACGGCAGGGGGTCGCTGGCAATGAGGAGATGATCTGAAGACCTCGAGTCGGCTGAGCTGGATATGCGCGGGCGAAGGGTTTCAGAGGAATTTCGAAAATTTGACCCGTGGGTATATATATCCAGACCCTGTCGGTGTGACCGAGTGGAACGACTCGGTGGCACCAAGATGTAGAATCCCAAGCGGTTACTGCAACTCGGTGTGACCAAATTGTTCAAATTGGTTGCACCGAGATTGAAACCTAGATCAACTCAATCAACTTGGTATGACCGAAAGTAATGAATCAGTCAGACCGAAATACACTAAGAGGTTTTGGAAGTTTAAGTATATGACGAATCGGTGGCTCCGAGTGCTCCTCACCCAGAGGGTTCGAATCTGACTTGATAAAACTTTGTGATGTAGCATGAATAGAGTTTGAGACGAGAAAAGCATAGATACCTAGAGGGAGTTCTTAGGCATTCTTGTCCATCCATTTGGCAAAACAAAAGACCAAACAATCAAAGCAACAATTGGATGTCCTCAAATGAGAAAAAATATGCATCCGACATGATCACACAATAAGATGGCAAATGAAATATGTGGCAAAGCATGCACAAACACTCTAGCATCTATCAAGCAATTGGTGATGACTAGGTCATCTATATATGAGTATATTGACTGAGGAGTCAAATGAGAACATTTGATTGTAGGTCATACTCATCGTTTAAGCACAAGTGGGGTTACCACTTTTACATAAAGCATTGTTGTGTTCACACCATTAGCGTTGCTTTGGCTCAATTCTTTAGAGTAAAGCTCCCCCTAGATGTGATATCCCCCCTAGGAGGGATGAACTAACCTTGGGTTTTGTCAATGATGACTTCATGTAGGTGTTGAAGATGTAGATGCTCAATGTTAATGTAGATCATTTGGAGCAATCCATTGGAGTGAGTTGCTCTTTCAATACCTACATGGGTTAGTCCCACAATGAACAAACAAGGATATCCATAGACATAGAGTGAAGTACACACAAGATGATGTCCATGAAAGCAATAGGTTACCTTGTCCCTTGACTTACCAACAAGAGGGTTTGCGACTCCTTGAACTAGTGCAAGATGTGAAAGTTGATTGCACTTGTCCTTGCCAAAATTAATATGAGTGAAGTATGTTGGTGGAGTCACCCTCAAGAACTCTCTAGTTCTTCATCTTTAGGATTCACATCATCTTGAAGGGAATCCTTGGAGTTGTACTCGTACTTGATGAAGTAGAACTCGATGTTGTCTTGGGAACCCACTTGACCAAGGCCTTAGGAGCTTCTTAAAATGCATCAATCTCTTCTTGAAGCTTGTCCTTGCCTTTTAGCTTGTGGTCTTGTGGTGGAAGATCATCTTGAGCTTGTGTCCCTTGAAGGAAGTGGAATCATACTTCTCTTGTTGAGGAACAAACTTCGTCTTGGGGTATTGATCTTCTTCCCACTCAACTCCATTGGCATTGAACTTTCGTTCAAATCCAACACCTTGATTCTTCCAGTGCCTTCCTTGCTTGTGTACAATTTCCTCAAATTGCTTACTGATACGTCTCCAACGTATCTACTTTTCCAAACACTTTTGCCCTTGGTTTGGACTCTAACTTGCATGATTTGAATGAAACTAACTCGGACTGACGCTGTTTTTAGCAGAACTACCATGATGTTGTTTTATGTGTAGAAAAGAAAAGTTCTCGGAATGTCCTGGAAATCCACGGAGGCACTTTTTGGAATTAATAGGAATTTTTGGCGAAAGAATTAATGCTAGGGGGCCCACAACTTGTCCACGAGACAGGGGGGCGCACCCCCCCCCCTAGGGCGCGGCCTCCTATCTCGTGGGCCCCCTGGACCTCCTCCGACCTCAACTCCAACTCCAAATATTCACGTTCGGGGAGAAAAAAATCAGAGAGAAAGTTCCATTGTGTTTTACGACACGGAGCCGCTGCCAAGCCCTAATATCTCTCGGGAGGGCTGATCTGGAGTCCGTTCGGGGCTCCGGAGAGGGGGATTCGTCGCCATCGTCATCATCAACCATCCTCCATCACCAATTTCATGATGCTCACCGCCGTGCGTGAGTAATTCCATCGTAGGTTTGCTGGACGGTGATGGGTTGGATGAGATTTACCATGTAATCAAGTTAGTTTTGTTAGGGTTTGATCCCTAGTATCCACTATGTTCTGAGATTGATGTTGCTATGACTTTGCTATGCTTAATGCTTGTCACTAGGGCCCGAGTGCCATGATTTTAGATCTGAACCTATTATGTTTTCATGAATATATGTGTGTTCTTGATCCTATCTTGTAAGTCTATAGTCACCTATTATGTGTTATGATCCGACAACCCCGAAGTGACAATAATCGGGATACTTCTCGGTGATGACCGTAGTTTGAGGAGTTCATGTATTCACTATGTGCTAATGCTTTGTTCCGGTTCTCTATTAAAAGGAGACCTTAATATCCCTTAGTTTCCGTAAGGACCCCGCTGCAACGGGAGGGTAGGACAAAAGATGCCATACAAGTTCTTTTCCATAAGCACGTATGACTATTTACGGAATACATGCCTACATTACATTGATGAATCGGAGCTAGTTCTATATCACCCTATCTTATAACTATTGCATGAGGAATCGCATCCGGCATAATTATCCATCACTGATCCATTGCCTACAAGCTTTTCACATATTGTTCTTCGCTTATTTACTTTTCCGTTGCTACTGTTACAACTACTACAAAAACCCAAAAACATTTATCTTTACTTTTGCTACCGTTACCTTTATTATCATACCACTTTTGCTACTAAATACTTTGTTGCAGATACTAAGTTATCCAGGTGTGGTTGAATTGACAACTCAACTTCTAATACTCAAGAATATTCTTTGGCTCCCCTTGTGTCGAATCAATAAATTTGGGTTGAATACTCTACCCTCGAAAGCTGTTGCGATCCCCTATACTTGTGGGTTATCAAGACTAATTTCTGGCGCCGTTGCCGGGGAGCATAGCTCTGTTCTCTGAGTCACTTGGGATTTATATCTATTGATCACTATGAAGAAGTTGAAAGACGCTAAAACCAAGATTTTGCCCTCAACTACGAGGGGAGGTAAGGAACTGCCATCTAGCTCTGCACTAGATTCTCCTTCCATTATTAGTAGGCTTGCGACACCTAAACCTGCTACTGCTATGAATTCTGATATGTCGCATGTTATTGATGATGCCACTTCTGCTATGCATGATGGAACTAGTTCTGTGCGTGATACTACTTTGCCATTAGGTGAATTTCTTGATGAACAACTTGCTAGAGTTAGGGGGAATGAAAATATTGAAGAACCTATTATTGATGATAGTGATGATGAAGGTTCCCCCAATGATTATGTATTACCTGTTGTTCCTAAGGGTTATGTTATGAATGAAGCAGCTGCTATGGAAATTCTTGCTTGTAATGATAGAAATGATCTTAAGAAATTATTAGCTAAATGGAAGCAGCAGTCTCTTAATGCTAGAATGAAACCCGATCCTGCTTTTGCTACTTCACCTATCTGTGTTACTGATAAGGATTATGAATTCTCTGTTGATCCTGATATTATTACTTTAGTTGAATCTGATCCTTTTTATGGCCTTGAATCTGAAACTGTTGTGGCACATCTTACCAAGTTGAATGATATAGCCACCCTATTTACTCATGATGAGAAGTCTCGCTATTTATACATCCTTAAGATATTTCCGTTCTCATTAAAGGGTGATGCTAAGACTTGGTATAATTCTCTTGCTCCTGGTTGTGTGTGTAGTCCCCAGGATATGATTTATTACTTCTCTGCTAAATATTTCCCTGCTCATAAGAAACAAGCTGCCTTGCAGGAAATATATAATTTTGTGCAAATCAAAGAAGAGAGTCTCCCACAAGCTTGGGGGAGGCTTCTCCGGTTACTTAATGCTTTGCCTGATCATCCTCTTAAGAAAAATGAAATACTTGATATTTTTTATAATGGACTAACCGATGCTTCCAAGGACTACTTGGATAGTTGTGCTGGTTGTGTTTTCAGGGAAAGAACAGTCGACGAAGCTGAAATACTATTGAATAATATGTTGACTAATGAAAATAATTGGACTCTTCCCGAGCCAGTTCCTGAAGTAATTCCTGAACCAATTGAGCCAACTCCCGAGCCTATTCCTAAACCCACTCCGAAGAAGAGAGGTGTTTTATTTCTCAGTCCTGAAGATATGCAAGAGGCAAAGAAATCAATGAAAGAAAAAGGTATTAAAGCTGAAGATGTTAAGAATTTACCTCCTATTGAAGAAATACATGGTCTTAATTTTCCGCCTGAAGAACCACATTGTCTTGATAACCTGACACAGGTAGTAAAGGTAAATTCTCTTTATAGATATGATAAAGTTGAAATACCCTCTACTAAATTTCATAGCCCATGCTTAAATGAATTTGATGACTTTATGGCTAGACAAGAAAGTTTTAATGCTTATGTTGGTAGAGAGTTAAAGAATATGCTTTCGAGATAGGACGCGTAGGCGATAATCTAGCTAGAGTTAAAGATGAACTTCATCACGTTAGCAAATATGCTTCTATGGTTGCTACTCAAGCTGAGCAAGTACTTAAAGCTCAAAATGATTTGCTTGATGAATTAAAATAAAAATGACTTTGCAGTTAGAGTGGCTACTAGAACTGGTAGAATGACTCAGGAACCTTTGTATCTGTAGGCCACCCAAACCATCCAAGTCAAAGGATGATGAGGATTTTGAGAGCTTTGCTGAAATGATTAGACCTATTTTCTTACGTATGCGCTTAACTGATATGCTTAAAGTAAATCCTTATGCTAAGTATATGAAGGATATCATTACAAATAAAAGAAAGATACCAGAAGCTGAAATTTCCACCATGCTTGCTAATTACACTTTTAAGGGTGGTATACCAAAGAAACTTGGAGATCCGGGTGGACCAACTATACCTTGTTCCATTAAAAGAAATTATGTTAGAACTTCTTTATGTGATCTTGGAGCTAGTGTTAGTGTTATGCCTCTCTCTTTATATCATAGACTTGAATTGAATAAGTTGACACCTACTGAAATATCTTTGCAAATGGCTGATAAATCAACTGCTATACCTGTCGGTATTTGTGAGGATGTGCCTGTTGTGGTTGCAAATGTCACTATCTTAACGGACTTTGTTATTCTTGATATTCCTGAGGACGATAGTATGTCTATTATCATTGGTAGACCTTTTCTTAATACTGCAGGGGCTGTTATTGATTGCAACAAAGGCAATGTCACTTTTCATGTTAATGGTAATGAGCATACGGTACATTTTCCGAGGAAACAATCTCAAGTTCATAGCATCAATTCGATTGAAAAAGTTCCAACTATCATTTTTGGAGGTTTTGAATTTCCTCTTCCTACTGTCAAGAAAAAGTATGATATTCTTATTGTTGGGGATTTTCATATCCCCGTTGAGGTAACTTAGTGTTATTCGAAATTTCTCCGGTTCCGTGTTATTCGGAATGAGTTTGTTAACAAGACTTGATCAACCTTGTTAGTGGGTTCATTTTGATGATCACGAGATGGATGAAACTAGAAGGCACAACCTTCTGTACCCTCTTTTTACTTTCTATTTTTTAGAATAAATAAAGCAAAAATAGTATTATCTGTCTGTTTTCTGATTTATCCGTGCATTAAAAAATAGTCCGAAAATAAAAGTGCTCCAAATGCCCTGCAAATTTAGTATGATTTTTTCTGGAATATTTGAGGATTTTAGGCACTGAAAATACTGCAGGAGGGGCAAGCACCAGGCCACGAGAGAGGAGGGCGCCCCCCCCTATAGGGCACGCCCCTTGTCTCGTGGGCCCCTGGTGGCTCCCCTCCACTTATGCCAGCACCCACACACTTCATCTTCTACCCAAAAAAATCCCCATCCAGCTCAAGCACGAATTATAGCTCTTTTTGCAGCGATTTTCGATCTCTTAGCTCAAAGCTCCTTTCACAAAGCTGCTTTGGGAGATTGTTGCTTGGTATGTGACTCCTCCATTGGTCCAATTAGTTTTTGTTCTAGTGCTTTATTCATTGCAAATTTTTGTTGCATAGGTGACCATGTTCTTGAGCTTGCATGTTAAATTTTTGAGGTCCCAAGCAATTCCAATGCATGATATAGGCTCTAGGCACTTGTAGGAGTAGTTGCTATCAATCTTGTTTAGTTTTATTCACTTTTATTTTGAAGTTACTAAAATTTCAGAAATTTTCAGAAAAGAAATATGCTTAGAAGAATGTACCCAGGTGGTTCCTCAGCAAAGAAAGGGCCAAGGATTGCTATACGTGAGCAAGATGTTAAACTGCCGAGGGACGCGTATGTACGGGCTTGTGAGTGGCCATCCGATGATTTTATGGTCGAAGCAGGCTTCAAGGAGGAATTTGACGCGTATGTGCGTAATGCCGAGCTGGAGGACTTCTTACAAGATAAGTGTCCTCAATATTATCAATTGACTGGTTCCTTTGTGCGGAGGTTCGAATATATTTCTGCGCGTAATTCTCCTAGTGTCATGTTTGATATTTATGATACATCTTATACCATGGATTTAGAGGATTTCACAACTGCTTGCAAACTCCTGCAATGGGGTAATATTAATGATCCTCCCAAATCTGAATTTAGAGATTTTCTTGCTAGTATTACTGTGGGAGAATCTAGGGACATAACACAAGCTACCATAGGGAGCATTCATTTTCCTGCCATACATTATTTTGCTCTCTTTATTGGTAGATGCATTAACGGCAAGGACGAGGCATGTCACATGGGTGTCCCTGATCTTTGTGTCCTCAAGAGTGCAGTGTCAGGTTTTAAAGGTTATAACTTGGGGGCAATAGTTGCACGTAGGTTGCAGAATAATAGTAGAAGGGGAGATTTCTTTGGAGGAATTTATGCAACCCGTGTGGATAATTTTCTTAATATAGCTCCACGAGAGGGGGATATGATTGTACCTCCTGTTTATTTGGATAAATAAGCTATGTTTGATCATCATTTTCTTGAGAGGAATGAACAATTCCTCCATTATCGACTAATCTATGACAGACGCAACGTCGTCCCTGTTACTCTTCCTGCTCCCTACCTTTTTGATTATCAGGCAAAAGGAAGATATGTTGTCACCAGGGAAGAAGCAACTGAGTATGAGAGGCGAATGGAGGCAGCTCGCCAACATGCTACTACTCAGGAGGCGGTCGCCTCTGCATCTCAGTACTACCCCAGTTTTACTTATGGATATCAGCCAGGCGGTCATTGGTATTAAACCAACTTAGGCCAAAAGCCTAAGCTTGGGGGAGTACATATTTCTCACCGACTTTACATTCATGTTCACACACTAGTCGTCGGTGCTCATACTCTTTCATTGTATTATCCATGTTAGTTTAAATTTCTTTTTCTAGTTTTCTTCTTGTGTGTTTGATAAACCTTGAGAAAAACCAAAAAAATAGTTAGTTTAAATTCTATGCTTGTAGTAGAATTAAAATGAAAACCCAAAAAGATTTCTAGTTCTTCTTCTTACTTGTTGGGAGCTTTCCCGTGTAAATAGTTTTATTTTCTTTTCTTTCCTTTGGGGGTCGAGAAGACTATATTGAAAATGTTTAGTGGCTCTTATATGCATGATTGTTTATTTAACTTAGAGCCCGTATTACTTGTCTTCTCTCTTCAGTTGAATGCTTGCAGATTCCAGCTTAGTCCAATGCACGTGCACTCCTATTATTATACACATCGTTCGGTCGTGCAAGTGAAAGGCAATAAGGACAATATATGATGGACTTATTGGGATGAGAAAAGCTGGTATGAACTCGACCTCTCTTGTTTTTGTAAATACGATGATTCATCGTTCCTGAGTCAGCTATTACGAAGTAAACATATTTGCAATGACATTTAGAGATTATAGTTGCTTGTGCCATGCTTGATTAGCTATGAGTTATAATGGTTTACCTTGCGTGCCAACATGCTATTAGAATGATTACGATGTGGTATGATGGGATGGTATCCTCCTTTGAATGTATTAAGTGACTCGACTTGGCACATGTTCACGCATGTAGTTGAATCAAATCAACATAGCCTTCATGATATTTATGTTCATGGTGGATTATATCCTACTCATGCTTGTATTCGGTGTGAATTAATTTTAATGCATGTTTACGACTGTTGTCGCTCTCTCAGTTGGTCGCTTCCCAGTCTTTTGCTAGCCTTCACCTGTACTAAGCGGGAATACTGCTTGTGCATCCAGACTCCTTAAACCCCAAAGTTGTTCCATATGAGTCCACTATACCTACCTATATGCGGTATTTACCTGTCGTTCCAAGTAAATTTGTATGTGCCAAACTCCAAACCTTCAAATGAAATTCTGTTTTGTATGCTCGAGCATCTCATGTTACAACTAGGGCTGCCTATATCTTCCATGCTAGGTGGGTTATTCTCACGAGGAGTGGACTCCGCTCCTCATTCACGAGAAAGGGCCGGTAACCGGGATGCCCAGTCCCATGATCCAAAATGATCAAAGCAAATCAAAATAATTAAACAAAACTCCCCCAGGGTTGTTGTATGTTGGAGGCACTCGTTGTTTCGAGCAAGCCATGGATTGATGCTTGTTGGTGGTTGGGGGAGTATAAACCTTTACCATTCTATTTGGGAACTGCCTATAATGCATGTAGTATGGAAGATACAGCCATCTCATAGTTGTTGCGTTGACAGCAAAAGTATGCCACTCAAAATGTTATTCAATCTCTATTTTAAAATCGAGCTCTGGCACCTCTACAAATCCCTGCTTCCCTCTGCGAAGGGCCTATCTATTTACTTTTTATGTTGAGTCATCATCCTTCTTATTAAAAGCACCTGCTGGAGAGCACACTGTCATTTGCATTCATTATTATTGGTTTATATTGGGTATGCCTTGACTGGATCTCTTTTACCATGAATTACAATGTTTAGTCAGTCCTTGATCTTTAAAGGTGCTCTGCATTTATGTTTTGCGGTTTCAGAAAGGGCTAGCGAGATACCATTTTGTTATATCATGTTATGATTATTTTGAGAAAGTGTTGTCATCCGAGTTTTACTATTATGGCTCGTTAGTTGGTTATGCTATTGATATGAGTAATTATGAGACCTATGTGTTATTGTGAGTATGGTTAGTTCATAATATTTGCTGAAACTTGAATGTTGGCTTTTCATGTTACAACAACAAGAGCAAACAGAGTTTTAAAAGTTTTTTTAGCACTTTTAGTTTATCAACTGAATTGCTTCAGGACAAGCAAAGGTTTAAGCTTGGGGGAGTTGATACGTCTCCAACGTATCTACTTTTCCAAACACTTTTGCCCTTGTTTTGGACTCTAACTTGCATGATTTGAATGAAACTAACCTAGACTGACGCTGTTTTCAGCAGAACTACCATGATGTTGTTTTATGTGTAGAAAAGAAAAGTTCTCGGAATGTCCTGGAAATCCACGAAGGCACTTTTTGGAATTAATAAGAATTTTTGGCTAAAGAATTAATGCCAGAGGGCCCACAGCCTGTCCACGAGACAGGGGGCACCCCCGCCCCCTAGGGCGCAGCCTCCTATCTCGTGGGCCCCCTGGACCTCCTCCGACCTCAACTCCAACTCCATATATTCACGTTCGGGGAGAAAAAAATCAAAGAGAAAGTTTCATCGCGTTTTACGACACGGAGCCGCCGCCAAGCCCTAATCTCTTTCGGGAGGACTGATCTGGAGTCCGTTCGGGGCTCCGGAGAGGGGGATTCATCGCCATCGTCATCATCAACCATCCTCCATCACCAATTTCATGATGCTCACCGCCGTGTGTGAGTAATTCCATCGTAGGCTTGCTGGACGGTGATGGGTTGGATGAGATTTACCATGTAATCAAGTTAGTTTTGTTAGGGTTTGATCCCTAGTATCCACTATATTCTGAGATTGATGTTGCTATGACTTTGCTATGCTTAATGCTTGTCACTAGGGCCCGAGTGCCATGATTTCAGATCTGAACCTATTATGTTTTCATGAATATATGTGTGTTCTTGATCCTATCTTGCAAGTCTATAGTCACCTATTATGTGTTATGATCCGACAACCCCAAAGTGACAATAATCGGGATACTTCTCGGTGATGACCGTAGTTTGAGGAGTTCATGTATTCACTATGTGCTAATGCTTTGTTTCGGTTCTCTATTAAAAGGAGACCTTAATATCCCTTAGTTTCCGTAAGGACCCCGCTGCAACGGGAGGGTAGGACAAAAGATGTCATACAAGTTCTTTTCCATAAGCACGTATGACTATTTACGGAATACATGCCTACATTACATTGATGAATTGGAGCTAGTTCTATATCACCCTATGTTATAACTATTGCATGAGGAATCACATTCAGCATAATTATCCATCACTGATCCATTGCCTATGAGCTTTTCACATATTGTTCTTCGCTTATTTACTTTTCCGTTGCTACTGTTACAACTACTACAAAAACCCAAAAACATTTATCTTTACTTTTGTTACCGTTACCTTTACTATCATACCACTTTTGCTACTAAATACTTTGCTGCAGATACTAAGTTATCCAGGTGTGGTTGAATTTACAACTCAACTGCTAATACTCAAGAATATTCTTTGGCTCCCCTTGTGTCGAATCAATAAATTTGGGTTGAATACTCTACCCTCGAAAGCTGTTGCGATCCCCTATACTTGTGGGTTATCACTTACTTTCGGCAAGGCTCTTGTAAACACCTTTCTCTATAATTCCCTTCAATAAGCTATTTTCTTGCTCAAGTGTAACTTGTCTAAGAGAATCATTAGTGGAATCAAGAGAACTACTAGAAGCAACAATATTGGCTTTAGCATGATTATGTTACTACTAGAAGAAGAATCTTTCTTACTCTTATTGCTAGATTTAACTTGTGGCATGTAAGTAGACAAGATTAAACGCTTGACAATGTAAGAAAAACTTTTCTTATGAAGATCATCATTCATTGCTTTTAAGAACCCATGCTCTTGCTCTAGATTGAGCTTTTGAAAGCGTAGCTTCTCACAAGTCTTTAAAAGCTCTCGATGATCTTCTAAGGTAGTTTCATGAGCTAACTTAAGAGTGTTTAGTTCTTTAGTTAGACACTCAATCTCCTTCTTATCATCGTCATTCGTTTCATCATTAGAGTTGTCAACAAGTAAATCATCATCACCTAGCAAATCATCTTCATCACTATTGAAATCAACATACTCGGGGTGTGATACCTTTGGGCCTTTAGCCATGAACCATCTTCCAATCCCTTCATTTGGTGAGTCAAATATGTCATAGGAGTTGGTTGACACAAGTGCTAGACCGACAACGCCTTCATCTTGAGTATATTCAGATTCAGAGTGATAACTTCTCTCGGAGTGGTGGTCGGAGTCGGAACCGGATACCCATTCACCAACATGAGCTTGATGTCTTCGTTTTGTACAGCTCCTTGATGACTTGTCCTTCCTTTCCGAATCCTTTCTTCTGCGACTGGTTCTTCGTTCATAACGATCATCTCTACTCCTTCTCTCTCTTTGATGTGATTCTTCCCTTTTGCTTCTCCTTTTAGGTGAGTCTACTCTTCTTTTGTAGAGAGCCGCACACTCATTGGAGTAATGTCCGGGTCTTCCACAATTGTAGCAATTACGTTCATGACTAGAAGATCTTTTTTCATTGTAGGACCTTGACTTGGAACTTCTTTCTTTGTTTCTACTCTTATAGAACTTGTTGAAGTTCTTTACCATTAAGCTCAGTTCTTCATTGAAGACTTGTTTCTCACTTGATAATGTACGAGCATCACATGAAGCTTTATAAGCACCACTAGACTTGTTGTGAAGCTCTTCTTTGTCCTTGAGTGACATCTCATGAGCAACAATTCTACCAATGACTTCTGTTGGCTTGTGATATTTGTAATTGGGCATCATTTGGATCAATGTGCAAACAGTGTCATATTTTCCATCCAAGGCTCTTAGGATCTTCTTGATGATGAATCTATCGGTCATCTCTGCACTCCCTAAGCCGGCAATCTCATTTGTGATGAGAGCAAGCCTAGAGTACATTTCAGCGACACCTTCACCATCCTTCATTTTGAACTTGTCAAGTTGACTTTGAAGCACATACAATTTGGATTCCTTGACGGAGTCGGTACCTTCGTGCATATCAATCAAAGTATCCCAATTTCCTTTGCATTCTCAAGACGGCTAATTTTGTTGAATACTTCAGGGCATTGTATTGTAACATATTCAATTTTTCAGCGGTAGATTCACGATTCGATTCCCTTCCATCAAAGAATTCACCTTGCAAACTAATACACACGATAACCCAAACGGCAGGGTTATGTCCAAGAATATGCATTTTCATCTTATGCTTCCAACTAGCAAAATTAGTACCATCAAAGTAAGGACCTCTACGATGGTAATTTCCCTCGCTGGACGCCATACTCTCCTAGGTTGTGAAACCAAGGCTATGATCACCAAAGCTATGGAAATCAAGGAAAATGGAGACCAAAGCTCTGATACCACTTGTAGAATCGAAAGTATGTCTAGAGGGGGGTGATTAGACTACTTGACCAAATAAAAATCTAGCCTTTTCCTGATTTTAAGTCTTGGCAGATTTTAGCAACTTAATACAAGTCAAGACATCAACCTACACATGCAATTCTAAGAGTATAGCAGTGCAATGTAAATCATTGCATATGAAGGTAAAGGGGAGGAGTTTGGAGGGAGCAAATGCAATGTAGACACAGAGATTTTCAGCGTGGTTCCGATAGGTGGTGCTATCGTACATCCACGTTGATGGAGACTTCAAAGCATGAAGGGTAATGATTGCATAATTCCACGGAGGGCTCCATCCATGAAGGGTCCATGAAGGAGCAACCTTGTCTATCCCACCATGGCCATTGCCCATGAAGGACTTGTCTCACTTGGGTAGATCTTCACGAAGTAGGCGATTTCCTTGCCCTTACAAACTCCATGGTTCAACTCCACAATCTTGACGGAGGCTCCCAAGTGACACCTAACCAATCTAGGAGACACCACTCTCCAAAAGGTAATAGATGGTGTGTTCATGATGAACTCCTTGCTCTTGTGCTTCAAATGATACTCTCCCCAACACTCAACTCTCTCTCACAGATTTGGCTATGGTGGAAAGATGATTTGAGTGGAAAGCAACTTGGGGAAGGCTAGAGATCAAGATTCTTGTGGTTGGATTGGAATGTCGGTCTCAACACATGAGTAGGTGGTTCTCTCTCAAAAAATGAATGCTAGAAGTGTAGGCGCATTCTGAAATGGAGAGGAGGGTGGAGGGGTATATATATAGCCTCCACATAAAATCTAACCATTACACACAATTTACCAAACTCGATGGGACCGAATAGTGAAACTCGGTGAGACCGATTCAGTTCCAAATGTGAACGTTAGGATTTTCGATGGGACCGACATGAACAACTCGGTGAGCCGATGCGCTAGGGTTAGGGCAAAACTTGATCTTGGTTGACCGATTACTTTAACTCGGTGAGACCGATTTCAGTAACAAGCAAACAGAGAGTTGGTCAGGCAAACTCGGTGGGACCGATCGCTCATTTCGGTGAGATCGAAATGTTACGAAAAGGAAACAGAGAGTTTGCATTTCCAACTTGGTGGGATCGATCATTCATCTCGGTTAGACCGAAATGTCACGAAGGGAAACAGAGAGTTTGCAATCCCGTCTCGGTGAGACCAAGTCCCCTATCGGTAAGACCAAACTAATTAGGGTTTCTGGCAGTGGCTATGTCAAGTGAACTCGGTGGCGCCGGATAGATCAAATTGGTGGGGCTGAGTTTGACTTTAGGTTTAGGACATATGTGGAAATGAGAAAGTGGTTGAGGGCTTTTGGAGCATATCACTAAGCACTTTGAGCAAGCAAGCCATTAAGCAACACCTCATCCCCTTTTAATAGTATTGGCTTTCCTATGGACTCAATGTGATCTTGGATCACTAAAATAGAAATGAAGAGTCTTGAGCTTTTGCCAATATGTGTCCTTAGCATTTTGAGGGGTCCACATCTCTTAGTCCATGCCATGCCAATCATTGAACTTTCTGAAATGATTATCTTGAAAGAATATTAGTTCAATGAGCTATATGTTGTTAAGAATTACCTAAACCACCCAGGGATTAGTTGCACTTTCAGCCACCATTGATTTGCCGAAGCTAGTGGAGATGCACCAGAGCGCATTCATATGTGGGTATCGCTCCATGACAACTATATGCTCGTCCAATGTATGTCCAAGAAGCTATATGCGTTGAAGCAGCCGACTGCACTGATTAAACTTGACATATCGAAAGCTTTTGACACTATCCAATGGGCTTTTATCATGGAGGTTTTGAGGAAACTGGGCTTTGGCCAGAGGTGGATGTCCTAGATTGCTGGCCTGTTATCTACTACATCCACGAGAGTACTAATAAACGACATTCCAGGAGCGCCAATTGGCAACCGTAGGGGATTGCGACAAGGTGGATCCTTCTCTCCCATGCTCTCCATCATGATGATGGAACCACTCCGCCGCTTGTTCTCCTTGGTAGACAAAAGGGGACTACTCACACCTCTCACCAGTCAGGGCTCAAGCCAGCGGGTGTCATTCTTCGCGGACGATGTCGTACTCTTCGTCAAACCGGAGGCAACTGATATCCACATATGCAAGTCAATCTTTGAGTTGTTCGGTGGAGGATCTGGCCTGCAGATGAACATGGCAAAGACTACCGGCATGCCAGTTAGATGCTTGGATGAACTGACGAAGCGAAACACCACGATTTTGGGCTGCCGGACTGGAGCATTTCCTTGTCGCTATCTCGGCCTGCCGCTAAGCCTGCGATGACTCACTGCAGCTCAACTTCACGATCTGGTCAACCAAGTGGCCGTCAAATTGCCAACTGGAGAGGAGCATCACTTCCGATCAGCAGCAGGCTCATCCGTGTAAAGTTCATGCTATGCGCAATCCTGATCAATGCCATGCTAGCTCCGAGCCTTTCCCAAAGATAATTAAGGCCATCATCAAGATCTATAGGGGTTTTCTCTGGTGCGGGAAGGATGAGGCCAATGGTGGACAATGCAAGGTGGCTTGGAAGAGTGTTTGCACGCCCAAATGGGCTGGAGGCCTAGGCACTCCGGACCTACACTGACTCAACTTTGCACCCCAGGGCCGCTGGTCATGGTTACAACGTACCGACAGCTCACGACCATGGAGAGGTTTCGAGATCAGAATTTCAGATGAAGCGCGATCAATCTTTAGAACAACCACGATCGCGCATGTGGGCGACGACAAAGATGCGCGTTTTGGGAGGACCATTGGCTTCAAGGTTTTAGGGTTCAAGAGTTGGCCCCAAGATTATATGCGAGGATCATGCGGCGTGTTCGGGAGGTCAGAACATCCTCTGATGCAATACAAGGTGGATATTGGGCGCTTGAGGTAGGCCCGGACATGGATGAGGAGACACTGCAGGAGTTTTTCCTCCTTTGGGACAGGACGCCGACAATCATGCTCACCACGGATACACAAGACCAGGTTCGATGGGCTTGGGAGGATGACGGCAACTACTCGGTGCGATCGACGTACGCCTCCAAGTTTTGGGACCTTGAAGTGGCTGCATATGCAGGTATGGCATGGAAATCTAAAGCCCCATTGTAGTGCAGGTTTGATACGTCTCCGTCGTATCTATAATTATTGATTGTTCCATGCCAATATTATTCAACTTTCATATACTTTTGGCAACTTTTTATACTATTTTTGGGACTAACATATTGATCCAGTGCCCAGTGCCAGTTCATGTTTGTTGCATGTTTTATGTTTCGCAGAAACCCAATATCAAACGGAGTCCAAACGAGATAAAAACAGATGGAGAATTATTTTGGAATATTTGTGATTTTTGGGAGGAAGAACCAACGCGAGACGGTGCATGAGGGGGCCACGAGGCAGGGGGCGTGCTCCAGGGGGCAGGCGCGCCCTGGACCCTCGCGGGCACCCCATAAGGCGGTTGACGCTCTTCTTTTGCTGCAAGAAAGCTAATTTTATGAGAAAAATCTAGGCGAAAGATTCACCCCAATCGGAGTTACGGATCTCCGGATATAAAAGAAACGGTGAAAGGGCAGAATCCCAAAACGCAGAAACAGAGAGAGACAGAGAGACAGATCCAATCTCGGAGGGGCTCTCGCCCCTCCCACGCCATGGGAGCCAAGGACAAGATGGGAAACCCTTCCCCCATCTAGGGAGGAGGTAAAGGAAGAAGAAAGAAGAAGAAGAAGAAGAAGAAGAAGAAGAAGAAGAAGAAGAAGAAGAAGGGGGGCTCTCTCCCCCTTGCTTCCGTGGCGCCGGAACACCGCCGGGGGCCATCATCATCACCGCGATCTTCACCAACACCTCTGCCATCTTCACCAACACCTCCATCACCTTCCCCCTTCTATATTCAGCGGTCCACTCTCCCGCAACCCGCTGTACCCTCTACTTAAACATGGTGCTTTATGCTTCATATTGTTATCCAATGATGTGTTGCCATCCTACGATGTCTGAGTAGATTTTTATTGTCCTACCGATGATTGATGAATTGCTATGATTGGTTTGAATTGCATGTTTTATTATTGGTGCTGTCCTATTGTGCCCTCCGTGTCGCGCAAGCGTGAGGGATTCCCGCTGTAGGGTTTGCAATATGTTCATGATTTGCTTATGGTGGGTGGCGTGAGTGATATAAGCACAGACTCGAGTAAGTAGGTTGTTTGCTTATGGGATAAAGGGGACTTGATACTTTAATGCTATGGTTGGGTTTTACCTTAATGATCTTTAGTAGTTGCGTATGATTGCTAGAGTTCCAATCATAAGTGCATATGATCCAAGAAGAGAAAGTATGTTAGCTTATGCCTCTCCCTCAAATAGAATTGCAATAGTGATTACCGGTCTAGTAAAGTAGTCAATTGCTTAGGGACAATTTCACAACTCCTACCACCACTTTTCCACACTCGCTATATTTACTTTATTGCATCTTTATCTAAACAGCCCCTACTTTTTATTTACACGCTCTTTATTATCTTGCAAACCTATCCAACAACACCTACAAAGTACTTCTAGTTTCATACTTGTTCTAGGTAAAGCGAACACTAAGTATGCGTAGAGTCGTATCAATGGCAGATAGGACTTGAGAGGATATTTGTTGTACCTTTAGCTCCTCGTTGGGTTTGACACTCTTACTTATCGAAAGAGGCTAGAATTATCCCCTACACTTGTGGGTTATCAAGACCTTTTTCTGGCGTCGTTGCCAGGGAGTCATAGCGTGGGGTGAATACTCTCGTGTGTGCTTGTTTGCTTTATCACTAAGTAATTTTTATTTGCTGTTCTTAGTTGTTTTCTATCTTTAGTTATGGGTAGGAAACACAAAATACCAAAAAAATAGTTGTACCTATTACACCAATGGTTGAAGAACCACTCAAAATCTATCACACTCCTGAAGCTTTTTTACTTGGATCATCTTTGATCCCTATGTGCTCATGTTGAAACCCCAACTAGCTTAGTTGAGGGCAAATCTTTACATGAGCATGCTTGTTATGTGTGACACCGTATATCTAAAAAAGGGAAACTTTTACTGGATCAAATTCATCATTTGCAATGCTATGCTTGGAATTTATGTGAAATATATGATGTTACTTGTTGTTCTGAAAACCCTAAGAAACACCTTCCCTACCAATGTGAGTTTATTGATAATGGGATCTTATCTTTCTATGCTAAGGGTGTTTATAATTACTATGATGTTCAACAAATTGAAGAATTTGTTGCTTTTAAGGGTGCTTATGAAATTGCTTCTTTGATTGAAAAGTATGATGCTACTCTTTACAAATCTGAAAATTTTGCCACGGTTATGATAATTATGCTTCTAATGCCTATGTTAAACTATATATTGAGGACTTCTCCGCTGTCCAAGAAGAGACTAATATTTTGCAGGAAGCTAGGGAAGAAGAAATTGATGAAACTGTGAGCTCATTGGATGAAAAAGATGATGAGGAGAGCGAAGAACAAAAGGAGGAAGAGCAGATTAGCTACCCGTGCCCACCTTCTAATGAGAGTAACTCTTCAACTCATACATTGTTTAATTCCCCTTCGTGCTTACCGAAGGATGATTGCTATGATGATTGTTATGACCCCGTTGATTCTCTTGAAGTATCCCTTTTGCTATGCTTGTGGTCAAGATGCCAACATGAGTTATCCTTATGGAGATGAACTAGCTATAGTTCCTTATGTTAAACATGAAATTGTTGCTATTGCACCCACGCATGATAGTCCTATTATCTTTTTGAATTCTCCAAACTACACTATATCGGAGAAGTTTGTGATTATTAAGGATTATATTGATGAGTTGCCTTTTATCGCTACACATGATGATTTTGATAGATATAATATGCATGTGCTTCCTGCTCCTACTTGCAATTATTATGAGAGAGGAACTATATCTCCACCTCTCTATGTTTCCAATACGATGGAATTGCAAGAAACTGCTTATACTATGCATTGGCCTTTACTATGTGTGCATGAATTATTCTTTTATGGCATGCCGATGCATAGGAAGAGAGTTATACTTCGTTGTTGCATGATATATGTTACTTTGTGTTCACTATTAAATCACAAATCATTGTTAATTAAAATTGGCTTTGATATACCTTGGGATCCGAGTGGATTCATTACTTGAGCACTATATGCCTAGCTTAATGGCTTTAAAGAAAGCGCTGCCATGGAGACAACCCGGAAGTTTTAGAGAGTCATTTATTTATGTTGAGTGCTTTTATTTATTTTTAAAAGCACAAAAATAAAGAGGGGAACCCAAAACTTTTCAAAAAGGAAAGTGAACGTGAGAGAGACAAGCATTGTTGAAGTGGGAGAGCTCCTTGAACTTTGTTCATGCTCACGGAAACTTTGTGAATCTTAATTACAGGAACTTTTCATCAAAAATAGTTATCCCCTTGTACGATTCCATTGTAATAATGTGCCAAGGTTTGCCTTTAGGATGTTTACAATGCTTGTTCGTTTGTACGGTGCAGGACAGAAACTTTGGCTGTAGTGCGTGATTTTACATTTTTTACTGGAACGTCAAATGGTTATGATTCTTTTTGCACTGTCTCTATATACAACTTTTTTATTTTTCCTAATATTGGTAGAATTTTTGGGGTACCATAAGTATGGTGAGTGTTCAGATTGCTACAGACTGTTCTGTTTTCGACAGATTCTATTTTTGATGTTTCGATGAAACTATCAATTTCTATCAGTGGATTAAACCATGAAAAAGCTATATTGCAGTAGACACAATGCAAAAACAAAATATGAATTGGTTTTCTACAGTACTTAGAGTAGTTATTTGCTTTATTATACTAACGGATCTTACCGAGTTTTATGTTGAAGTTTTGTGTGGATGAAGTGTTTGATCGAGGAGGTCTCGATATGAGGAAAAGGAAGAGAGGCAAGAGATCAATCTTGGGGATGCCCGAGGCACCCCAAGTAAATATTCAAGGAGACTCAAGCATCTAAGCTTGGGATGCCCCGGAAGGCATCCCCTCTTTCTTCAACAAGTATCAGTATGTTTTCGTATTCGTTTCGTTCATGCGATATGTGCAAGTCTTGGAGCGTCTTTTGCATTTAGTTTTCATTTTTCTTTTATGCACCATGCTGGTATGAGATAGTCCTTGGTTGATTTATAGAATGCTCATTGCACTTCACTTATATCTTTTGAGTATGGATTTATAGAATGCTTGATGTGCTTCGCTTATATTATTTGAAGTTTGGATTGCCTGTTTCTCTTTACATAGAAAACCGCCATTTGTAGAATGATCTTTTGCTTCACTTATAGTTGTTAGAGCATGGGCATATCTTTTGTAGAAAGAATTAAACTCTCTTGCTTCACTTATATCTATTTAGAGAGATGACAGGAATTGGTCATTCACATGGTTAGTCATAAAATCCTACATAAAACTTGTAGATAATTGAATATGATATGTTTGATTCCTTGCAATAGTTTTGCGATATAAAGATGGTGATATTAGAGTCGTGCTAGTTGAGTAATTGTGAAATTGAGAAATACTTGTGTTGAGGCTTGCAAGTCCCTTAGCATGCACGTATGGTTAACTGTTATGTAACGAAGTTGGAGCATGAGGTGTTCTTTGATTGCTTTCCTTATGAGTGGCGCTCGGGGACGAGCGATGGTCTTTTTGTACCAATCTATCCCCCTAGGGGCATGCGTAGTAGTACTTTGCTTCGAGGGCAAGTAGACTTTTGCAATAAGTATATGAGTTCTTTATGACTAATGTGAGTCCATGGATTATACGCACTCTTACCTTTCCGCAATTTGCTAGCCTCTACGGTACCATGCATTGCCCTTTCTTACCTCGAGAGTTGGTGCAAACTTCGCTGGTGCATCCAAACCCCGTGATATGATACGCTCTATCACACATAAGCCTCCTTATATCTTTCTCAAAACAGCCACCATACCTACCTATCATGGCATTTCCATAGCCACTCCGAGATATATTGCCATGCAACTTCCATCATCATCATATACATGACTTGAGCATTCATTGTCATATTACCTTGCATGATTGTAAGATAGCTAGCATGATGTTTTCATGGCTTGTCCTTTTTTTGATGTCATTGCTACGCTAGATCATTGCACATCCCGGTACACCGCCAGAGGCATTCATATAGAGTCATATCTTTGTTCTAGATATCGAGTTGTAATATTGAGTTGTAAGTAAATAAAAGTGTGATGATCATCATTATTAGAGCATTGCCCCAGTGAGGAAAGGATGATGGAGACTATGATTCCCCCACAAGTCGGGATGAGATTCCGGACTTTATGAAAAAATAAAAGAGGCCAAAGAAGCCCAAATAAAAAAAAGAGGCCAAAGAAGCCCACCAAAAAAATGAGAGAAAAAGAGATAAGGGGCAATGTTACCATGTTCTTCATATAGAGAGTCTCTTGAGTTATCACTTTCATATACTAGTGGGAATTTTCATTATAGAACTTGGCTTGTATATTCCGATGATGGGCTTCCTCAAATGTCCAAGGTCTTCATGAGCAAGCAAGTTGGATGCACACCCACTTAGTTTTTAGTTTGAGCTTTCATATACTTATAGCTCTAGCGCATCCGTTGCATGGCAATCCCTACTCCTCACATTGACATCAATTGATGGGCATCTCCATAGCCCGTTGATTAGCCGCGTCGATGTGAGACTTTCTCCCTTTTTGTCTTCTCCACATAACTCCCATCATCATATGCTATTCCACCTATAGTGCTATGTCCATGGCTTGCGCTCATGTATTGCGTGAGGGTTGAAAAGGCTAAAGCGCGTTAAAAAGTATGAACCAATTGCTCGGCTTGTCATCGGGGTTGTGCATGATTTGAATGCTTTGTGTGGTGAAGATGGAGCATAGCCAGACTATATGATTTTGTAGGGATGAGCTTTCTTTGGCTATGTTATTTTGATAAGACATAATTGCTTGGTTGGTATGCTTGAAGTATTATCGTTTTTATGTCAAATGATAGACTATTGCTTTGAATCACTCGTGTCTTAATATTCATGCCATGATTAGACATATGATCAAGATTATGCTAGGTAGCATTCCACATAAAAAATTATCTTTTTTATCATTTACCTACTCGAGGACGAGCAGTAATTAAGCTCGGGGATGCTGATACGTCTCCGTCGTATCTATAATTTTTTATTTTTCCATGCTAATATTATTCAACTTTCATATACTTTTGGCAACTTTTTATACTATTTTTGGGACTAACATATTGATCCAGTGCCCAGTGCCAGTTCCTGTTTGTTGCATGTTTTATGCTTCGCAGAAACCCAATATCAAACGGAGTCCAAACGGGATAAAAACGGACGGAGAATTATTTTAGAATATTTGTGATTTTTGGGAGGAAGAATCAACGCGATACGGTGCCCGAGGGGGCCACGAGGCAGGGGGGCGCGCCCTGGACCCTCGTGGGCACCCCGTAAGGCGGTTGACTCTCTTATTTTGCCGCAAGAAAGCTAATTTTATGAGAAAAATCTGGGCGAAAGATTCACCCCAATCGGAGTTACGGATCTCCAGATATAAAAGAAACGGTGAAAGGGCAGAATGCTAAAACGCAGAAACAGAGAGAGACAGAGAGACATATCCAATCTCGGAGGGGCTCTCGCCCCTCCCACGCCATGGGAGCCAAGGACCAGAGGGGAAACCCTTCCCCCATGAAGAAGAAGAAGGGGGGGCTCTCTCCCCCTTGCTTCTGGTGGCGCCGGAACGCCGCCGGGGGCCATCATCATCACTGCGATCTTCACCAACACCTCTGCCATCTTCACCAACACCTCCATCACCTTCCCCCTTCTATATTCAGCGGTCCACTCTCCCGCAACCCGCTGTACCCTCTACTTAAACATGGTGCTTTATGCTTCATATTGTTATCCAATGATGTGTTGCCATCCTATGATGTCTGAGTAGATTTTTGTTGTCCTACCGGTGATTGATGAATTGCTATGATTGGTTTGAATTGCATGTTTTATTATTGGTGTTGTCCTATTGTGCCCTCCCTGTCGCGCAAGCGTGAGGGATTCCCGCTGTAGGGTTTGCAATATGTTCATGATTTGCTTATGGTGGGTGGCGTGAGTGACAGAAGCACAGACCCGAGTAAGTAGGTTGTTTGCGTATGGGATAAAGGGGACTTGATACTTTAATGCTATGGTTGGGTTTTACCTTAATGATCTTTAGTAGTTGCGTATGCTTGCTAGAGTTCCAATCATAAGTGCATATGATCCAAGAAGAGAAAGTATGTTAGCTTATGCCTCTCCCTCAAATAGAATTGCAATAGTGATTACCGGTCTAGTAAAGTAGTCAATTGCTTAGGGACAATTTCACAACTCCTACCACTACTTTTCCACACTCGCTATATTTACTTTATTGCATCTTTATCTAAACAGCCCCTACTTTTTATTTACATGCTCTTTATTATCTTGCAAACCTATCCAACAACACCTACAAAGTACTTCTAGTTTCATACTTGTTCTAGGTAAAGCGAACACTAAGCATGCGTAGAGTCATATCAGTGGCAGATAGGACTTGAGAGGATATTTGTTCTACCTTTAGCTCCTCGTTGGGTTTGACACTCTTACTTATCGAAAGAGGCTAGAATTATCCCCTACACTTGTGGGTTATCAAGGTTCTTCACTTGGCTTGCCTCGCGGAATAGATGTTGGATCTCAGATCACTTGGCGTGGCGCGGCCTTCCATATCAGCCAGCATGTCCTTTTTGCGACGAGGACATGGAGACGATCAACCACATTTTACTGTCTTGCGTCTTTGCAAGGTCAGTGTGGCATATGGTTCTGGAGGCCCTAGGCAAGCCTCAGTGGATGCCGACACCTGATGAGGAGTTGATACCTTGGTGCAATTCTTGCAAGGTGACAGATATCAAAGCCAAGGACAGTCGCACCATTCTCTCTCTAGAGCTGCGGGAACTATGGAAGCATCGAAACGCCACGGACCCATAGGTCTACAATGAACTACTCACGCATCATCAGAGAGGCACCAATGAACATGATGGACCCCTCCATGGTGGTGTCTAGATTGGATATGGTAGTCATGGAACTTGCGGCGGCTAGAATTGATTTTCGTCGACTCCCCTAGGGTTTTTGGAATATTGGGGTATTTGTAGAGGAAAGAGACAATGCAAGAGGCCACCAAGGTGGGCACAACCCACCAGGGCGCGCCTGGGTGTCCAGGCACGCACTGGTGTCTTGTGCTAACTTCGGGCTCCCTCTTTGGTACTTCTTTGGCCCACTGGATGTCTTCTGGTCCAAAAAAATCCACAAAAAGTTTCGCTGTGTTTGGACTTCGTTTGGTATTGATTTCCTGCGATGTAAAAACATGCAGAAAACAACAACTGGCACTGGGCACTATGTCAATAGGTTAGTACCAAAAAATGATATAAAATGATTATAAAACATCCAAGAATGATAATATAACAACATCGAACAACGTATCACTAAGCTCTAATACCTAGATCTATTCTTAGCTCCCTAAAATGGAGGAGAAGGAGGGATATATATATAGGTCCAAGGCAAGGAAGGGGTAAGTGAGGGCGAAAGGGTAAAGTTACATGGGCCTTGCCCAAATTCGGCCCGTAGATGCACTACCGGACAATCCAGTACGGGGGAACGGATAGTCCGATGGAAATAGAAACTTTTGAGCGTCCAGAAATTGTACTACCAGACTGTCTGCTTGGGGGCGGACTGTACGGTAGTGCAATTTCTGCATAGACCAAAACTACTCTCTGGATGGACCGGACAGTCCGGTTGGGCGACCGGACAGTCCGGTTGCGCGACCAGACAGTCCGGTAGTGGAAATTTTGCACCGTCTTCTTCCGTCATCGCTTCCAAGCTTCCCTTGCAGACGGTGTAGGCGTACACTTGCTCTTGCACTCCTCCTCGTCATCCGTGGTGCTACGATGATACCTATGCATGCACATAAGAGGAGTGTCAAGTAGTATACCATCCTCGATGGGGTCAAGTGAACACGTGTAAAGGAGATGATTCACCTTTGTGTATGTGAAGTAGATTTCGCATGTGTCACTCGCCAAACGGACTCTTGACATGGTGATGTCTGTAGGATGCTCTGCATCACTTTGCGTATCCAAAGTCCGACCTTACCTGATTACCATGTCAATGCTATCCCGGAGCATGACGGTGGTACTCAAACATCAACAAGAACATTGGTAGCATAATGCTAAATGTTTCTTGATCAACTATCCAAACACCATTGTATGAGTAACATCATGAGTTTCCTCGCCCCTTTCCCCTAGATGGTTATCTACTTGCTGTCCTGTCATGTATATCCTGCTCTGCTTGTTCTTGTGAAGGATATACTCTTGATACTTGTGTTTACACATTTACCTTTCCATTGTTCTGTTTAAATATGATAATCACTTTTCCTTTACATTGGTTTGTTTAACCCTTCTTGTGATCTATATGATATAAGCAGTAATAAATCCTTGCTTAAGTAAGCACCTCGGTGTACAACTCTGTCAGTAAGACCATGTTACTATTGTTGATGGCATTCCGATAACCACTGATGAGCAAGAACTTTGCCTATTGGTCCGCCTCGTTCAACAAGCAGGAAAATGGTTCTCTTTGTCCCTCGCCCTTGGTACCAATGTTGTTGCCGACATAACTAACAGGTTATTCTCTGACATGCCTTGATATCATGGTCGTGCAAGATGTCAGCGCCCTTCCTACTTTTAACCCACATGGTGGGCCCATAACCCACAACTCCACAGGATCGAAACCTGACTCTCCTGTGCATCCCTGTTTCCAAGGTTATTCTACCCACTTGGCTTCATATGAGATTCATGAGCCACCTTCCTAGAGATCTATTCTGGTTTCAGCCGCAATACTTATTCATTGCTCTGAACCCCTTTCACGCTCTGTTTCAGTCATTAAACGGTTGTATATCTGCTTGAAACTTCTTATTGTGCCTTCTTATTTTGCTCTCGATGTTTTTCTTAAGTTCGATTCGAGAGATACTTCCTACCACATTCCGTCAACTATCTACCGGATAATCAACCTTGTAGTGGACCATTCTTCCGAAGCTACACCTTGTCCTTTCGTAAGTACGATGAAGACCCTGAATAAATGTTGACAACTTCATCATGATGACCTGAAGCAGAGGAATGAAGACGTCAACAGAAAGGATCGACTTCTTTGAGAAGAGCAACCCAAAACGAAAAGATTCGTTAGAATTTTGTAACCAGAACTTTCCTCCTTACTCCACCTCTTAAATCTCGGGACGAGATTTCTTGTACTGGAGGAGATTTGTAACACCCCGGTAATCAAGCTACGGTGACCTTCCTCTAATTATACCAAGTCATCATCATTAACTTACTAATAGTCTTTAAGACCCAAAGTACATTCCAATACAAAATTCAATTGGTGGGTAAAAAAAAATTATCCAATTAAATAAACAAAAGTGTTCATGTTATTGCAAATATTCACTTCTATTTTTCATGCATAGACCAACATTTTTTGGATATTTTAAAATGCCCTTGACCTCTTTAAAACAGCGCCAACAACACTCGTTTTGCCCATTTAAATACACACTTAAATTAAATGAATTCATTTAAGTCCCAAACTTTTTTTGCAGTCCAATAATAGTACCTAGTATTATTGGGCCAAGTTTCAAATTTAACTAAAATCATTTGTTCACTCAAATAAATCCCTTAAAAAGTCTCAAAATGAAACAAAAATAAAAATAAAGAAAAATTGGAAAAGTGCCCTATGCACTTTGGCCCAACAAGTGCACAGGCTGGACTGACCCGCCTAAGCCTGCCTTTCCTTCCTCCTCTCACTACAGGGAAGGATGAGCACGCCATGGCCGCACACGTCGCAAGATGGCCACATGCAGAGCATCCGCCGCCTTCCCGCCAACGCCAACGCCTACATGACCTCGTCAACCCCCCTGGCAAACCCTAGCTACCCCATCCCCTCCCCCTATGTCACAACCTGTGTCGTCATTCGCCGCGGTCGGCTCTGCCTCACCCCGGATCTCCACCACCGGCGACAGCAGGACCTCCCGAGCTCGTCCTCGAGCCCTGCGGTGAGGCGCTCGCCCAATCCCCTTTGTTTCCCGTCGAACTCATCGCTGTTTGGCGCCACTGTCACCGTGCCATGCCCGCGCCCTGTCCGCCCTCTCGTGCACTGATTGCTTGTATCTGCATTGGTATTTCCTCGAAAAGGAGAGGATGATGCAGGACAGCAACGGTAAGTATTTCCCTTAGTTATGAAACCAAGGTTATTAATCCAGTAGGAGAACCAAGCAACACTATGTAAACAGTACCTGCACACAAATAACAAATACTTGCAACCCAACGCATAAGAGGGGTTGTCAATCCTTCATCGGTATTGAGATAGATAAAATTGTATGAGATTGGATAAATAGATCTGACAAAAACATAAAATAAAATAAAAAAAGTGCAACAAGGTATTTTTAGGTTTTTGGAATAATATATCTAAAAATAATATGATAGGAAATAGACCCCGGGGCCATAGATTTCACTAGTGGCTTCTCTCGAGAAAATAGCATACGGTGAGTAAACAAATTACCGTTGGACAATTGATAGAAGAGCAAATAATTATGATGATATCCAAGTCAATGATCATGTATATAGGCATCACGTCCGAAAAAAGTAGACCGACTCCTACCTGCATCTACTACTATTACTCCACACATCGACCGCTATCTAGTATGCATCTTGTGTATTACGTTCATGGAAAAACGAAGTAATGCAATAAGAACGATGACATGATATAGACAAGATCTATTCATGTAGGAATAGACCCCATATTTTTCTCCTTAATAGCAACGATACATGCGTGTCACTTCTCCTTCTGTCACTGAGATTGAGCACCGCAAGATCGAACCCATCACAAATCACCTTTTCCCATTGCAAGAAAAATCAATCCAGCTGGCCAAACCAAACCAAAATTTCGTAGAAGAAATACGACGCTATAAAGATCATGCATAAAAGAGTTCAGTGAAGACTCAAATAATATCCATAGATAGATCTCCAAGATCATAAACTCGCAATTCATCCGATCCCAACAAACACACAACAAAAAGTCATTACATCAAAAAGATCTCCAAGGACATCGAGGAGAACATTGTATTGATGATCAAAGAGAGAGAGGAAGCCATCTAGCTACTGAGTACGGACTCGTAGGTCTGTGATAAACTACTCACAATGTTGGAAATATGCCCTAGAGGCAATAATAAAATGGTTATTATTATATTTCCTTGTTCATGATAATTGTCTATTGTTCATGCTATAATTGTGTTATCCGGAAATTGTAATACATGTGTGAATACATAGACCACAACATGTCCCTAGTGAGCCTCTAGTTGAGTAGCTCGTTTATCAATAGATGGTTACAGTTTCCTGACCATGGACATCGGATGTCATTGATAACGGGATCACATCATTGGGAGAATGATGTGATGGACAAGACCCAATCCTAAGCATAACACAAGATCGTGTAGTTCGTTTGCTAGAGCTTTTCTAATGTCAAGTATCATTTCCTTAGACCATGAGATCGTGTAACTTCCGGATACCGTAAGAGTGCTTTGGGTGTACCAAACGTCACAACGTAACTGGGTGTCTATAAAGGTATACTACAGGTATCTCCAAAAGCATCTGTTGGGTTGACACGAATCGAGACTGGGATTTGTCACTCCGTATGACGGAGAGGTATCTCTGGGCCCACTCGGTAATGCATCATCATAATGAGCCCAAAGTGACTAAGTAGTTGGTCACAGGATCATGCACTATGGTACGAGTAAAGTGACTTGCCGGTAACGAGATTGAATGAGGTATTGGGATACCGACGATCGAATCTCGGGCAAGTAACGTAACGATTGACAAAGGGAATTGTATACGGGATTACTTGAATCCTCGACATCATGGTTCATTCGATGAGATCATCGTGGAACATGTGGGAGCCAACATGGGTATCCAGATCCCGCTGTTGGTTATTGACCGGAGAGTGGTCTCGGTCATGTCTGCGTGTCTCCCGAACCCGTAGGGTCTACACACTTAAGGTTCGGTGACGCTAGGGTTGTAGAGATATTAGTATGCGGTACCCCGAAAGTTTTTCGGAGTCCCGAATGAGATCCCGGACGTCACGAGGAGTTCCGGAATGGTCCGGAGGTGAAGATTTATATATAGGAAGTCCAGTTTCGGCCGCCGGGAAAGTTTTGGGGTCACCGGTATTGTACCAGGGCCACCGGAAGGGTCCCGGGGGTCCACCGGGTGGGGCCACCTATCCCGGAGGGCCACATGGGCTGAAGTGGGAGGGGAACTAGCCCCTGGTGGGCTGGTGCGCCCCCCTTGGGCCTCCCCTGCACCTAGGGTTGGAAACCCTAGGGGTGGGGGCGCCCCACTTGGCTTGGGGGGCAAGTTCCCCCCTTGGCCGCCGTCCCCCCTGAGATGGGATCTCTAGGGGCCGGCGCCCCCCCAGGGCCCCTATATAAAGAGGAGGGGAGGGAGGGTTGCGCACCCTACCCCCTGGCGCCTCCCTCTCCCCTTGTAACACCTCTCCCTCTCGTTGTGCTTGGCGAAGCCCTGCCGAGATCACCGCTGCTTCCACCACCACGCTGTCGTGCTGTTGGATCTCCATCAACCTCTCCCTTCCCCTTGCTGGATCAAGAAGGAGGAGACGTCATCCCCAACCGTACGTGTGTTGAACGCGGAGGTCCCATCCGTTCGGCGCTAGGATCATCGGTGATTTGGATCACGACGACTACGACTCCATCAACCCCGTTCTCTTGAACGCTTCCGCTCGCGATCTACAAGGGTATGTAGATGCACTCCTCTCTCTCGTTTCTAGATGACTCCATAGATTGATCTTGGTGATGCATAGATTTTTTTTTTATTTTCTGCTACGTTCCCCAACAGTGGCATCATGAGCTAGGTCTATGCGTAGTTTCTATGCACGAGTAGAACACAAGATTGTTGTGGGCGTTGGTTTTGTCAATTTTCTTGCCACTACTAGTCTTATCTTGTTTCGGCGGCATCGTGGGATGAAGCGGCCCGGACCGACCTTACACGTACGCTTACGTGAGACAGGTTCCACTGACTGACATGCACTAGTTGCATAAGGTGGCTAGCGGGTGTCTGTCTCTCCCACTTTAGTCGGATCGGATTCGATGAAAAGGGTCCTTATGAAGGGTAAATAGAAATTGGCATATCATGTTGTGGTTTTGGCGTAGGTAACAAACTTTCTTGCTAGGAACCTATAGCAGCCACGTAAAAACATGCAACAACAATCAGAGGACGTCTAACTTGTTTTTGTAGCATATGCCTTGTGATGTGATATGGCCAAAAGGATGTGATGAATGAAATATATGTGATGTATGAGATTGATCATGTTCTTGTAATAGGAATCACGACTTGCATGTCGATGAGTATGACAACCGGCAGGAGCCATAGGAGTTGTCTTTATTTTTTGTATGACCTGCGTGTCATTGAATAATGCCATGTGATTACTTTACTTTATTGCTAAACCGTTAGCCATAGAAGTAGAAGTAATCGTTGGTGTGACAACTTCATGAAGACACGATGATGGAGATCATGATGATGGAGATCATGGTGTCATGCCGGTGACGATGATGATCATGGCGCCCCGAAGATGAAGATCAAAAGGAGCAAAATGATATTGGCCATATCATGTCACTATTTGATTGCATGTGATGTTTATCATGTTTTTGCATCTTATTTGCTTAGAACGATGGTAGTAAATAAGATGATCCCTCATAATAATTTCAAGAAAGTGTCCCCCCTAATTGTGCGCCCTTGCGAAAGTCTGTTGTCTCGAAGCACCACGTGATGATCGGGTGTGATAGATTCTAACATTCACATACAACGGGTGCAAGCCAGATTTACACATGCAAAACACTTAGGTTGACTTGACGAGCCTAGCATGTACAGACATGGCCTTGGAACACAAGAGACCGAAAGGTCGAACATGAGTCGTATAGAAGATACGATCAACATGAAGATGTTCACCGATGATGACTAGTCTGTCTCACGTGATGATCGGACACGGCCTAGTTGACTCGGATCATGGATCACTTAGATGACTAGAGGGATGTCTATCTAAGTGGGAGCTCATTATATAATTTGATTAGATGAACCTAATTATCATGAACTTAGTCTAAAATCTTTGCAATATGTCTTGTAGATCAAATGGCCCATGCTAATGTTGCCCTCAACTTCAACGCGTTCCTAGAGAAAACCAAGCTGAAAGACGATGGCAACAACTATACGGACTGGGTTCGGAACTTGAGGATCATCCTCATAGCTGCCAAGAAAGCATATGTCCTAGATGCACCGCTAGGTGAAGCACCCGTTTTCCCAGCAACTCAAGATGTTATGAACGCCTGGCAGCCGCGTAGTGATGATTACTCCCTGGTTCAGTGCGGCATGCTTTACAGCTTAGAACCGGGGCTCCAAAAGTGTTTTGAGCAGCACAGAACATGTGAGATGTACCAAGAGCTGAAAATGGTTTTCCAAGCTCACGCCCGGGTCGGGAGATATGAAGTCTCCGACAAGATCTATAGTTGTAAGATGGAGGAGAATGGTTCTGTCAGCAAGCACATACTCAAAATGTCTGGGTTGCACAACCGCTTATCTCAACTGGGAGTTAATCTCCCGGATGACGCGGTGGTCGACAAAATCCTCCAGTCGCTCCCACCTAGCTACAAGAGCTTTGTGATGAACTTCAATATGCAGGGGATGGTAAAAACCATTCCTGAGGTGTATTCAATGCTGAAATCAGCGGAGGTGGAGATCAAAAAGGAGCATCAAGTGTTGATGGTCAATTAAACCACTAGTTTCGAGAAAGGCAAGGGTAAGAAGAACTTCAAGAAGGACGACAAGGGAGTTGCCGCGCCCGGTAAGCCAGTTGCCGGGAAGAAGCCAAAGCATGGACCCAAACCTGAGACTGAGTGCTTTTATTGCAAGGGAAGCGGACACTGGAAGCGGAACTGCCCCAAATACTTAGCGGACAAGAAGGCCGGCAACACCAAAGGTATATGTGATATACATGTAATTGATGTGTACCTTACCAGTACTCGTAGTAGCTCCTGGGTATTTGATACCGGCGTGGTTGCTCATATTTGTAACTCAAAACAGGAGCTGCGGAATAAGCGGAGACTGGCGAAGTACGAGGTGACGATGCGCATCGGAAATGGTTCCAAGGTCAATGTGATCGCCGTTGGCATGCTACCTCTACATTTACCTACGGGATTAGTTTTAAACCTCAATAATTGTTATTTAGTGCCAGCTTTGAGCATGAACATTGTATCTGGATCTCATTTAATATGAGATGGCTACTCATTTAAATTCGAGAATAATGGTTGTTCTATTTATATGAGAGATATGTTTTATGGTCATGCCCCGCTTGTCAATGGTTTATTCTTAATGAATCTCGAACGTGATGTTACACATATTCATAGTGTGAATACCAAAAGATGTAAGGTTGATAACGATAGTCCCACATACTTGTGGCACTGCCGCCTTGGTCACATTGGTGTCAAACGCATGAAGAAGCTCCATGCTGATGGACTTTTGGAGTCTCTTGATTACGAATCATTTGACACATGCGAACCATGCCTCATGGGCAAAATGGCCAAGACTCCGTTCTCCGGAACAATGGAGCGAGCAACCAACTTATTGGAAATCATACATACTGATGTGTGCGGTCCAATGAGCGTTGAGGCTCGCGGAGGCTATCATTATTTTCTCACTCTCACTGACGACTTGAGTAGATATGGGTATGTCTACTTGATGAAACACAAGTCTGAGACCTTTGAAAAGTTCAAGGAATTTCAGAGTGAGGTAGAGAATCAACGTGACCGAAAGATAAAGTTCTTACGATCAGATCATGGGGGAGAATATTTAAGTCACGAATTTGGTACGCACTTAAGGAAATGTGGAATCGTTTCACAACTCATGCCGCCTGGAACACCTCAGCGTAACGGTGTGTCCGAACGTCGTAATCGCACTCTATTGGATATGGTGCGATCTATGATGTCAGTCACCGATTTACCGCAATCATTTTGGGGATACGCTCTAGAGACAGCTACATTCACTTTAAATAGGGCACTGTCTAAATCCGTTGAGATGACACCATATGAATTATGGTTTGGGAAGAAACCTAAGCTGTCATTTCTAAAAGTTTGGGGATGCGATGCTTATGTCAAGAAACTTCAACCTGAAAAGCTCGAACCCAAGTCGGAAAAATGCGTCTTCATAGGATACCCTAAAGAAACCATTGGGTATACCTTCTACTTAAGATCCGAAGGCAAGATCTTTGTTGCCAAGAACGGGTCCTTTCTGGAGAAAGAGTTTCTCTCGAGAGAAGTAAGTGGGAGGAAAGTAGAACTCGATGAAGTACTACCTCTTGAACCGGAAAGTAGCGCAGCTCAGGAAGATGTTCCTGTGGTGCCTGCACCGACTAGAGAGGAAGTTAATGATGATGATCAAGGTACTTCGGATCAAGTTGCTACTGAACTTCGAAGGTCCACAAGGACACGTTCCACACCAGAATGGTATGGCAACCCTGTCCTGGAAATCATGTTGTTAGACAACGGTGAACCTTCGAACTATGAAGAAGCGATGGCGAGCCCAGATTCCAACAAATGGCTTGAAGCCATGCAATCCGAGATAGGATCCATGTATGAAAACAAAGTATGGACTTTGACAGACTTGCCCGATGATCGGCGAGCGATAGAAAATAAATGGATCTTTGAGAAGAAGACGGACGCGGATGGTAATGTTACCATCTATAAGGCTCGACTTGTCGCTAAGGGTTATTGACAAGTTCAAGGGGTTGACTACGATGAGACCTTCTCACCCGTAGCGAAGCTGAAGTCCGTTCGAATCATATTAGAAATTGCCGCATACTATGATTATGAGATATGGCAAATGGACGTCAAAACGGCATTCCTTAACGGCTTTCTTAAGGAAGAATTGTATATGATGTAGCCGGAAGGTTTTGTCGATCCTAAGAATGCTAACAAGGTATGCAAGCTCCAGCGCTCCATTTATGGGCTGGTGCAAGCATCTCGGAGTTGGAACATTCGCTTTAATGAAATGATCAAAGCGTTTGGGTTTATGGAGACTTATGGAGAAGCCTGCGTTTACAAGAAAGTGAGTGGGAGCTCTGTAGCATTTCTCATATTATATGTGGATGACATACTTTTGATGGGAAATGATATAGAACTTCTAGACAGCATTAAGGCCTACTTGAATAAGTATTTTTCAATGAAGGACCTTGGAGAAGCTGCTTACATATTAGGCATCAAGATCTATAGAGATAGATCGAGACGCCTCATAGGTCTTTCACAAAGCACATACCTTGATAAGATATTGAAGAAGTTCAATATGGATCAGTCCAAGAAGGGATTCTTGCCTATGTTGCAAGGTGTGAAATTGAGCTCGGCTCAATGTCCGACCACGCCAGAAGATAGAGTAAAGATGAGTGTCGTCCCCTATGCCTCGGCCATAGGGTCTATCATGTATGCCATGTTGTGTACCAGACCTGATGTAAACCTTGCCGTAAGTTTGGTAGGAAGGTACCAAAGTAATCCCGGCATGGAACACTGGACAGCGGTCAAGAATATCCTGAAATACCTGAAAAGGACTAAGGATATGTTTCTCGTATATGGAGGTGACGAAGAGCTCGTCGTAAAGGGTTACGTCAACGCTAGCTTCAACACAGATCTGGATGACTCTAAGTCACAAACCGGATACGTGTATATTTTGAATGGTGGGGCAGTAAGCTGGTGCAGTTGCAAGCAAAGCGTCGTGGCGGGATCTACATGTGAAGCGGAGTACATGGCAGCCTTGGAGGTAGCACATGAAGCAATCTGGATGAAGGAGTTCATTACCTACCTAGGGGTTATTCCCAATGCATCGGGGCCGATGACTCTCTTTTGTGACAACACTGGAGCCATTGCCCTTGCCAAGGAGCCTAGGTTTCACAAGAAGACCAGACACATCAAGCGTCGCTTCAACTCCATTCGTGAGAATGTTCAAGATGGAGACATAGATATTTGTAAAGTGCACACAGATCTGAATGTCGCAGATCCGTTGACTAAACCTCTTCAGCGAGCAAAACATGATCAACACCAGAACTCAATGGGTGTTCGATTCATCACAATGTAACTAGATTATTGACTCTAGTGCAAGTGGGTGACTGTTGGAAATATGCCCTAGAGGCAATAATAAAATGGTTATTATTATATTTCCTTGTTCATGATAATTGTCTATTGTTCATGCTATAATTGTGTTATCCAGAAATCGTAATACATGTGTGAATACATAGACCACAACATGTCTGTAGTGAGCCTCTAGTTGACTAGCTCGTTTATCAATAGATGGTTACGGTTTCCTAACCATGGACATTGGATGTCATTGATAACGGGATCACATCATTGGAAGAATGATGTGATGGACAAGACCCAATCCTAAGCATAGCACAAGATCCTGTAGTACGTTTGCTAGAGCTTTTCTAATGTCAAGTATCATTTCCTTAGACCATGAGATCATGTAACTTCCGGATACCGTAAGAGTGCTTTGGGTGTACCAAACGTCACAACGTAACTGGGTGGCTATAAAGGTATACTACAGGTATCTCCGAAAGCATTTGTTGGGTTGACACAAATCGAGACTGGGATTTGTCACTCCATATGACGGAGAGGTATCTCTGGGCCCACTCGGTAATGCATCATCATAATGAGCTCAAAGTGAATAAGTGGTTGGTCACGGGATCATGCATTACAGTACGAGTAAAGTGACTTGCCGGTAACGAGATTGAACGAGGTATTGGGATACCGACGATCGAATCTCGGGCAAGTAACATACCGATTGACAAAGGGAATTGTATACGGGATTACTTGAATCCTCGACATCATGGTTCATTCGATGAGATCATCGTGGAACATGTGGGAGCCAACATGGGTATCCAGATCCCGATGTTGGTTATTGACTGGAGAGTGGTCTCGGTCATGTCTACGTGTCTCCCGAACCCGTAGGGTATACAGACTTAAGGTTCGGTAACGCTAGGGTTGTAGAGATATTAGTATGAGGTAACCCGAAAGTTGTTCAGAGTCCCGGATGAGATCCCGGACATCACGAGGAGTTCCAGAATGGTCCGGAGGTGAAGATTTATATATAGGAAGTCCAGTTTAGGCCGCCGGGAAAGTTTCGGGGTCACCGGTATTGTACCAGGACCACCGGAAGGGTCCCGGGGGTCCACCGGGTGGGGCCACCTATCCCGGAGGGCCACATGGGCTGAAGTGGGAGGAGAACCAGCCCCTGGTGGGCTGGTGCGCCCCCCTTGGGCCTCCCCTGCGCCTAGGGTTGGAAACCCTAGGGGTGGGGGGGTGCCCACTTGGCTTGGGGGGCAAGTTCCCCCCCTTGGCCGCCCCCCCCCCCTGAGATGGGATCTCTAGGGGCCGGCACCCCCCCAGGGCCCCTATATAAAGAGGGGGGAGGGAGGGTTGCGCACCCTAGCCCCTGGTGCCTCCCTCTCCCCTCGTAACACCTCTCCTTCTCGTTGTGCTTGGCGAAGCCCTGCCGAGATCACCGCTGCTTCCACCACCACGCTGTCGTGCTGCTGGATCTCCATCAACCTCTCCCTTCCCCTTGCTAGATCAAGAAGGAGGAGACGTCATCCCCAACTGTACGTGTGTTGAACGCGGAGGTGCCGTCCGTTCGGTGCTAGGATCATCGGTGATTTGGATCACGACGAGTACAACTCCATCAACCCTGTTCTCTTGAACGCTTCCGCTCACGATCTACAAGGGTATGTAGATGCACTCCTCTCTCTCTCGTTGCTAGATGACTCCATAGATTGATCTTGGTGATGCGTAGATTTTTTTTTATTTTCTGCTACGTTCCCCAACACACGCATCATTGGAGGAGCGCCAGTGAGGATGATGAACCCCTCCGTGATCGTTTCCCCCTCCGGCAAGGTGCTGAAAAAGGGCTCTAGATTAGATCTCGTGGTTCTGGGTCTTGCGGCGGCCGAAATTGTTTTTCGTCGACTCCTTTAGGGTTTCTAGAATATCTTGGTATTTATAGAGTTGAGAGGCAATGGAGAGGACACCCGTGGGCCCCACTACCCACCAAGGCGTGCCAGGGGCCTCTGGCGCGCTCTGGTGCCTTGTGGGCCCCACAGGCCTCCCCTTTGGGCGGGGCATGCCATGGTGGATGGCCGCGGGTGGAGGTGCAGAAACAGGAGATGGGATCGTAAGGCACGGTCATTTATTTTTCTTTTCTCCGACACTTACCGGTTCGTGTTGACTTTTTATAAGGAGTGCGGGTTTGTCACGCCCCGGCGGTGGATCGGTAGCGAGAGGGAAAGGGGATCGGGGGTGAGGAAGGAGAACAAGGCTAGGTGAGGGAAGCGTGAGGGGAGGAGTCGACAGCAAGGAATAGTTCAATTGATTTTTTGATGCCCTCATCGTCCACACACAGGCATACAAGTAAGCAGCGCCAGCTGGCCCACACACACACACCTACTCCTGACCCTTGGGCCCGGCTCGGTCGGCTGACCCAGTCATGCCATTGCGGGTTCAGACTCTGAACCTGCACTCTTCAGTCCGCTGCTGATCGATCAGTAGGCATGACATTTGCCCCCGCTCGAGCAGCGGCTTCTTCTTCCTCCCAAAGTTGCGCGTTGGGGTAGCGTTGACGTAGGACGGCGTAGTCTTCCCAAGTTGCTGCTGCGGGCAACATGGAGCTCCATTATACTTGTACCTGCACCACGGGAGCGTTCCCCTTCTTCATCATGCGGCGGTCCAGGATGGCCACCGGATCACGGTCGTCAGAGGTGACGTCTGGAACCTTGGGCAGCTCGGAGAAGACCAAAGTGTAGTCGGGGACGAACGGCTTGAGATGGGAGACGTGGAAGACCGGATGGATGCGGCTGTCTGGTGGCAATTCCAGACGATACGCCAGGTTGCCCACGCACTCCAGGACGGTGAACGGCCCGAAGAACTTGAACGCCAGTTTCTTGCAGGGGCGATTGGCGACAGAGGATTGTGCGTATGGCTGAAGCTTGAGGAGAACTTGCTCGCCCACATCAAACGCACGCTCTGCGCGATGATGATCGGCCTGCTTCTTGAAACGAGCTTGGGCACGCTCCAGCTGGGCGCGAAGCAGCTCGGTGTTGGTCGCCCAGTCGATCTCGTTGGCAAGCGCATCGGCGGGCATGGTGAAGCTCGCCCCCGGAAGGCCTCCTAGATTTGGTTCCCGCCCGTACAGAGCCTTGAAGGGGGAACCATTGAGCGAGGCGTGGTGGGAGGAATTGTACCAAAACTCCGCCGCGGAGAGCCAGCATCGCCATTGCTTGGGCGTGTCGTGGACGACGCAATGAAGGTACATCTCGAGGCACTGATTCACACGCACCGTCTGGCCGTCGGTCTGGGGGTGGTACGCCATGGAGTACAACAGCTTGGTGCCCGCTGCGGCCAGAATCTCGCGCCACATTGCGCTGGTAAACACCTTGTCGTGGTCGGAGACGATGGTGTGCGGCACCCCATGGAGCTTGATGATGTGGTCCCAGAAGGTGCGCGCGACCTGGACCGCAGTGAAGGGGTGCTTGAGAGGGATGAAGTGCGCATACTTGGTGAGGCGATCGATGGCCACCATGATCGCGTCGTAGCCGTCAGACTTGGGCAGCCCTTCGACAAAATCCATGGTGATGTCGTGCCACGGTTGTTGCAGAATTGGAAGTGGTTGCAGCTTGCCCGCTGGATGGTTTTGCTCGTGCTTGGCATGCTGGCATATGCCGCACTGCTTGACGAATTCCTCGACCGCGCGCTTCAACCCCGTCCAGGCGAAGAGCTTGCGGACGCGTTGGTTAGTGGCGGTGGCGCCCGAGTGTCCTCCCATAGCACTGTGGTGGAGCTTGGCGATCAGCTTGGTTTGGAGCGCGGTGTTGGCGCCTATCCAGAGCCGCCCGCGCTGGCGGATCACCCCTTGCTGCAGAGTGCGGCCTTGGTCGTCGGTGTCGCAGAGGGCCAACTTGGCGAGCAGTTCCTGGGCGTCTGCATTCGTCTCATACAAGGTGGCCACTTCCTGGAGCCACTGGGGCTGGCACACGGAGAGCGCGTCGAGGGCCAGTAAGTGCCCCACCCGGGAGAGCGCGTCAGCCGCGCCGTTGTCCGTGCCCTTCTTGTAGCGGAACATGAACTGCAGTCCCACCATCTTGGACATCGCCTTGCGCTGCAAATCCGCGATGAGCTGCTGATCGCCCAAGGAACACAAGCTCTTGTGATCGGTGACGATCTCGAACAGTGCACGCTGGAGGTATGGGCGCCACTTGTCAATGGCCATCATCACTGCGAGAAATTCCTTCTCGTACACCGAGAGCTTCTGATTCCGCACGCCCAGCACCTTGCTCAGGTACGCGACGGGGTGGCCGTCCTGCATCAGTACGGCGCCCACGCCGGTGTCGCATGCGTCGGTCTCGATGGCGAACGTCCGCTTGAAGTCCGGCAGCGCCAGCACGGGCATGCTCACCATCGCCTTCTTCAGCAGCTCGAACGCGGTTTGCGCCTTGTCGTCCCATAGAAATCCTTTCTTGGTGAGGAGATGCATCAGTGGCTTCGCGATAATGCCATAGTGTGGCACGAACTTGCGGTAGTAGCCTGTGAGGCCGAGAAAGCCGCGGAGCTCGGTGTGCGTCGTAGGCACCGGCCACGCGCTCATGGCGCTGGTCTTGCTGGCGTCAGTGGCGACACCGTTCTTGGAGATGACGTGCCTGAGGTACTCGATCTCCTGCTGCGCGAACGAACACTTGGAGGCCTTGGCGTAGAGTTGGTGCGCCCGCAGCAGGTCGAGGACCGTGCGCAAATGTTCTTCGTGTTCCTGCAAATCGATGCTGAAGACCAGGATGTCATCTAGGAAGATACTAATGAACTTGCGGACATGGCGACCGAAAATGGAGTTCATGAGGCACTGGAAGGTTGCCGGCGCGTTGCAGAGGCCGAACGGCATCACTCTGAAGTGGTAGTGGCCATGGTGCGTTTTGAAAGCCGTCTTTTCTTCATCCTCTTCCCTCATGCGTATCTGATGGTAGCCCGCTCGCAAGTCTATCTTGGAGAAGTAAGCTGCTCCACCCAGTTCATCGAGCAGCTCGTCCACTACTGGCAATGGGAATTTGTTCTTGACAGTGGCTGTGTTCAATCGCCTCAAATCCACATAGAAACGCCACGAGCCGTCCTTCTTCTTACTAACAACACTAGTGCTGCATATGGACTCAGGCTGTGGGCGATGACACCCGATTTCAGCATCTCCTGAACCTGCTTTTCGATCTCATATTTCTGTGCCGGCGAGTAACGGTAGGGCCTGGTGTTGGTAGGTGTTGTTCCCGGTTCCAGATTGATTGCATGATCGTACTGTCGTTTAGGGGGCAGTACCTTAGGTTCAGCGAGCACGTCGGCATATTCAGACAGAAGTTTCTGAATTCGGGGAGGTGGAGGTGCAGGTTCAGGTTTGTCAGTCCATTCGACTGTGACCAGTGTTGCGGTCCAGATGTCGTTAGCTATCTCCATGCGATGCAATTCATAAGCATCCAGTTCGGTGATAGGGGGTAAATCTGAAGTTCGAACGCCTTGCAAGTGCACTTGTTTGCCCTCTGTTTCAAACGCGATCGTTTTCTCCTGCCAGTGACAGTTCATGGGGCTGTGAGCTGCCAGCCAGTCGATTCCCAGAACGCCATCGTAGGCGCTGAGTGGCATCACGCGAAGATCGGTGTGGAAGGTGTGGCCAGGCACTTTCCATTCCAAACCTCTCACTATCTGGTTGCACTGCAGTCTCTGCCCGTTAGCGACGCGAACTGAAACCGATGGTAGTTTCTCTGTCTAAATGTTCAGTCGCGCGAGAAATGTTTCATTGATGAAACTGTGGGTACTTCCTGAGTCCACCAACAGAAGCATGATCTGATCCCCCACTTGTGCTCGTAAGCGAATCGTGGAGGGTGTTTCCTCGCCTGACAACGCCTGTTGTGAGAGTGAGCAGCACTCCGGCTCTTGATCTGCAGGTGCATCCAGTAATTGCAGAGCGTGGACGGTGTCGTCAGACAAAATTTCGCCAAAGTCGCCCACCTCGATCATCAGAATCTGGCCTGTACGTTTGCACGGATGCTACCTCGAGTATCTGTCCCCACAGCGAAAACAGAGGCCGTTTGCTCTGCGGAACTCTCTCAGTTGTCTTTCCCGTGCATATTCGTCGGCCCCTTGCCGTGGCACGGCTGCAGCGCGAGCTGGAGCAGCAACTGCTGGCGATGCGAGTGATGGTGGTGGAGGCCGTCCTACTGGTGTGACACGCTGACGCGGGGTGCGTTGTTTCTCCAGTTCTTCCTCCTGAATGCGAGCGAACACCGCAGCGCGAGTGATGCTGCTTGGTGCTTGCAATCGCACTCCCAGGCGCAGCTCGTCCTTGAGACCAATCAGGAACTGAGATATGAAGAATTTGGAACTCAAGGTTGGGTCCAGGGCCAGCAAATGGTACATCGCTGTCTCAAATTGCTGGCGATATTCCTGAACACTGCCGGTCTGACATAACTGAACAAAATGGTGCATCTGAACCTCGAACTCTTCTGGACCGAATTCCTCCTGCACAGCCGCTCCGAAAGCTTGCCACGAAACCCCTGGGTGAGTCTGTCGATAGGCCTGGAGCCACATCGCGGCCAGGCCGTCCATGTACAACGCCGCCGTGGTGACCCAGCTGTGTTGTGGCACCCGGTACAGCTCGAAGTAGGTAGTGCAGCGGTCCAGCCAGATGCGCGGGGCGTCGCCGTCGAACCATGGAAAATCATGCTTGGGCGGCTTGATGTAGTGGTCGCCGTGGCGATCTGGCTCCAGGGGCGGCGGTGATCGCGCGGGTAGCAGCAGTGGTCCGTGGTTGACGAGGCGGGCGAACGGAAGCTGGGCCGCGCCATCCGTGTAGAGGGGTAGTGGCGGAGGACGCGTTGGTGGTGGCGGGGGTGGTGGACGGAGCGCGGAGGAGTCCCCCGTGTTCGTGACGCCCGATGGGGATGCGCCGCCAAAGACGGTGGCCGCCGGTTCGACGGTGGGCGCCGCCTTGCGCGCCTCATCCACGTCGGCTTGCATGAGGTCGATTTGCTTGGAGAGGTGCTTGATCTCGGCGAAGACCTGGTCGTTGTAGGCAATCTGCGCCTGGTGGCGCTCGTCGGCGGTCTTCTGGCTTGCGTCGAGGCGGCGGATGACGGACTCGAGCAAGCTCTGCAACTTGTCTGTGGTCTCCCACATGGCGTCGAGCACGCGGCGGGTCTGGGCCGAGGGCTTGGATGGTGGTGCCGTGATTACGTGCTAGATCCGATCGAACCCCGGGCAAGATTTTGTGCGAGCTCGCCGGAGCGACGCGCACCTAACCCGGTGGATGTTACTGATCGATCTCGAGCAACGGTGATGGGGAAGAAAATTTTGGGCTCTGAATACCAGATTGTCACGCCCCGGCGGTGGATTGGTAGCCAGAGGGAAAGGGGATCGGGGGTGAGGAAGGAGAACGAGGCTAGGTGAGGGAAGCGTGAGGGGAGGAGTCGACAGCAAGGAATAGTTCAATTGATTTTTTGATGCCCTCATCGTCCACACACAGGCATACAAGTAAGCAGCGCCAGCTAGCCCACACACACACCTACTCCTGACCCTTGGGCCCGGCTCGGTCTGCTGACCCGGTCAATGCCGTTGCGACTCTGAACCTGCACTCTTCAGTCCGCTGCTGATCGATCAGCAGGCGTGACATGGTTGAATACTTAGAACCTCAGGGCCTTTTCTGCAAAAACGCCGACGACGTAAAGACCAAAAGCAACAAACGATTTTTTATTAGGGAAAAATATAATCTCCACCCCATCTGTACCAAACCAAAACCAAACCAAAACCGATACACACGAGATTTGATTTGAAAGGGCCTGGTCACCGCACGCCACACCGCCCACCCGTAGAACAAATAAAAAAGAAAAGGGGAAAAAATCGCATCAAACCCTCTTCCGCATCCTTCTCCTCGGTGGCTCCCGGTTCGTGAGGGGATCTCCGGCGGCGGCGGCGGCGGCGATGGCCCGAAAGAGAAAGACGGACGCCGCGCCGCGGTTGGACGAGGCCGACCGCACGCTCTACTCCAGCTTCTGCGGCGCCGCCAATTCCCTCTCCCAGCTATACTCCCAGGCCATGGCCCAGCAGAAGCTCTCCTTCCAGGCTGGCGAGCGGCACGCCCTCGTCAGTAACCCTTCTCTCTCCGTCCTCCTCTTTTTCTCTCTTCGGTCGGTTGTGTGTAGGAATTTCGATTGGCTCCGCGTTTAGTTTACAGCTATAGATTGGTCTGGTGGTCGGTGAGGGCATACGTTGGGCTTGACAGTGGATACAGCGACATCAGATTTGGCCATCCTTAGGGGATACCATGTAAGAATTGGATGTGCAACCAAAGCCTCAGAGAATGAAATGTCAATGTTCAGAGGTTGTAACTGATCCCTTGAGCAGTCGTAATTCAATGTTTGTTCCCTTTTGTGACTTGTGTTGCAGTCTTTTACAAAAAAGCAAGGGTATCAAAGTATGAAATTTTGTTCGCCCTGGATTTTCAAGAGAAACAGAAAGGCATCAATAAGAATGGAGAAATATGTATCTTGTTGTTAAGATTTAGACAGTTAGTACCCATTTTGTTTCTAGACAAAATATGAGAGTAATCTGTAATCGTAGTTCTTACAGCTTGTATGTACCTTTTTTTTTCTAGCTCGTATTACGTAGGGGAGAAAATGTACTTTCGCTAGCGATACTAGATTCGAACACTGCATGGAAATGTACCCTGGCTAAATTTCAATTTAATCATACAGGAAAAGCTCCACCAATGGATCTTGAGGAAGCATGATGAGGAGTCGAGGCTTACTGTTGCGGACATAATGTCACACATCCAGGTTCGATCTTAGAACTCCCTGATTTACGTTGCTGCCTCCATTTCTGATAATATTGAATTTTGTGTTGTTTTTTACCGAACATCACGATGTATGAATCATGACCTTCTCAGTGTATAGGTGTATGTCTTTTTAACTTTCACTATTTAATATCTATTGTGTTGGGTTCAATGGTTCTCATATGTATTATAAGCAATTTAACCAATATTTGGTATATTGTTGCTTTCTTTTATAGCATGAGATTGACTATGGAGGTACTGATGCACATGTATCCCCAAGGGTACATCAGCATCCCATGAGTGTGAATCCGTTTACAAGTATCCAACCCTCAGCTGGGTCGTACGCACAAGCAACATCCGGGCATGCTCCCAGACCCAGCCTCAGTGACCAGTCAAAGAATACAATATTCTCAAATGCATTATCAAGCCCGGTCCGCAGGAGCCTCCAGACGTATCACTTAACCCAAGGTGCTGGTAATGGAGGACGGAACACTGAAGCAAACTCAGCCGGGCAAAACCGAGAGGCCAACTCTGCAAGCTCCAATGACACCTCCATGGACATGGTTTCAGACAGCGCAGGAAATGGGTACTACTAAGTCAGTTTGTGGAAACATGTTGCATGCACAACCAGGAAGCGTCGAGTGCCAGTATTTTCTCTGGTTTTTGTATGTTATGTATTTTTCCTAAAGCTCATGCACTGTGTGGCTTTATAGTTGCACACCTGGCAATTCACTTAAAAGTTATTGGATTTGTTTTGTTTTGTTCAAGCCTGTTTGGAGAGAAATCTATATGTATGCCTGGTTCATGTCTTATATCCCAACAATTTTTTTGGGGCTTTGCCATGAAGATTTTGAATGTAAATGAAAATTGCTATGATATAGCAAAGAGTTCACGTGCTTAATACAATGAGAGGGTTAAGTTATGATGTATCGGCATTCGGCAATGGTAACAAAAATTATCATTGATCATTCGGTTATCGCATTATCAGGATGTGCCATCTTCGAATTCTTTTGGCTCTGTTATGCTTGAAAGTTCATTACATATTTTAGTGGTGATATTACACCCCCCACCCCCCCCCCGGCCTTACTCCTGGGTTTTATTATCTGTATTCAAGGAAATTAATATAAAATATCTCTTTTTTAGCAGGCTTCTTGTTTCCGTCACGCACTATGAAGGTGCCAGGGTCGTCGTTGTGGTTGCTTCTACGGGCCAACCAGCTATCCTCCCTTGCACAGAATCGGGTCATTAGGGAGGCGAGAGCCGCACTATGAAGGTGCCAGGGTCGTCGTTGTGGTTGCTTCTACGGGCCAACCAGCTATCCTCCCTTGCACAGAATCGGGTCATTAGGGAGGCGAGAGCCGCCATGGTTTTCGACTTGTCCTGTCTGAGTTGTCGCGCCAGCCATTTATCGCGAATGTTGTGTCGTAAGGCGGCAATTGCTTCTACATTGGGATAGCCTACTATTTGGTTCTTCTTAGTTGTCACAACCATAGAATAATTGAGTGTAATTAATGCATTAGAAGCATTCATGCATCATACTTAATTTCGGAGAAACTTGAATTGAGGGAATTTTCAAGCCTCAGAAAATATTAAATAAAGGGCAAGAACCCTGAAAATTGCATTCTCTGAACCCAAGATGCCTTCATTAATGTTTGATATTTTTGGCAAGCGTTTTGGTCCAGAAAAAAATTAATGAACATTTTTAAGGATTAATTTTGGTCACTGAATCTAAATCATGTTGTAGATGAGTTTGAAGTTATATTCATATAACTAGAATATATTTTCAAATGCTTCTGAAATAATTTACGTGCCTTTGGGAAAGGTCCGTGAAGCAACATAAAAATATTTAGAGGATTTTGACATTGTTTGAATTCAAAACAGTGGCAAAAGAATTAAATTAAATAGAAAACATAATTAATAGAAATGCAGAGAGAGGGACATGACTTACCTGCCACAGCCCACCAGGGGTAGCCTTGTCTTCCTCCTCTCGCCAGTAGGGAGGGGAAGCAGCGCACGGTGCTCACACGCGCCGGCACGCAGCTGCCTGCCTGGCCCTCCCTAGGACAGCGTGACGAGCGGGTTAACGTCATCGCCCCCGTCTGGACCCCCGCTCACTCCCTCCTCCCCCTCGCTCCCTCGCATGTTTGCCGCCATGGCCGAAGCCATCGAGGCGACGCCGTCGTGAACCCTGTGGCCACCGGCCCTCCCCCGCCCAGCCCGCTTGTCCATCGGCCCTCCGCATCCCTGCACGCCACCCCGTCGAAGAACCCGAGCTCGGACGCACCGCAGCGATGGCCTCGAGCTCATCTTCCCCGCCACAGCCGACGACCTCCGTTCTTCCCCGGCCTCTCCAGCAGCACCGTCAGACCCGTGGTGAGCCACTGAACCATTTCACCCTTGCCATGTCGTCCATCGCACCCCCTAGCCGTCCTTTCCGTCGAAGCCGAATTTTGGCCGCCGCCAAACCTCGTCGCTGGCCGCTACAGGGCACCCCGCGACCTGCTGCTGCCTCGGCTAGATGCGCAGGAGCACGGGCTACCTCCCGGTGCCTTCCGCCGCCGCTCCCATGGCCTCCCGGTGTGTTTCCGCCGTGACCACAGGTCACCGACGACTAACCGTCGGCGTACCCGGTCATTAGGGCCTAACACGCTGCTAACTAACCCTCCTAGACCCAGTGACAGTGGGCCCAACCCTGTTAATCTTTTAGATTAGATTTAACTTAAAACCTGTTAGTTAACTGTTTCAATGACATGCGGGGCCCACCGGTCACATTTGACCGGGGTCAGGGCTATTGAACTGCTGACGTAACGCTTACACAATGCTGACGCGGACACATCTCGAATCAGGGCGATTTCCCTCTCTCTTGAGCAGGCGCGCTTCCCTCTCCTCTCCGTCGTGCGCTACTCTGGTGCCGGCATCCACCTCACCCCGCCGCGGGTCACTCCAACCGCAGCGTCCACCCTTCTACTCCGCCCGCCGCCCGCCATGGCTGGCAGCCCGGGTTTCGTTAACTCGTCCTTCAGGCCCAGTGGTGAGCACCCGGTCGTGTCGGGCTTGGGTATCTCTTAGAGCTCGGGGTCGTCCCACGCCCAAGGCTCACCACTCGCCCACCCCCAGGGCCCCTCCCCCTCCTTCCCAGGCGGTGGTGGCGCCGCCGAGCGCACCGTGGAACCAGCCAAGGCATTCCCGGAAGAAGCTCTGGAGGCGGCGGCACTCTCCGGACGCGCTGGGTCCTCACCACGCCCCGCAACCGCGGGCTCGCCGGGAGATCTCGCCGGGCACGGAGACGCTCTGCTTCAAGTGCCTCCGGGAGGGCCACTTCAAGGCCGACTGCACTAACGATATCGTCTGCTTTTGTTGTGGTCTTCCGAGCCATGGCGCTAAGGACTGCAAGCGATCGCAGAGCCTCTCTCCGGTCAAGGATCTTCGGTGCGTGGGGCGGCGAGGGTTGCGCGCACAGACCTGGCGCCCTCCACCCGGCTGGCCGGCCCCAGTTCCCCTCCGCCACCGCTGCTGCTCGCAGACCAGGCCACGGCCCCGGTGTGGCTGCGGCTCACGGCACCCCGGCTGCAGCCCCCCTACGAAGAGATGCTCCCCTCGGAGCTTTGTTGCTCCTGGTCTATGGGTGAATTGGAGAATCGATCGTAGTATGCCATGGTCGCTTATGTGGGTGGCGCAAGGTGCGACATTTCCCCTGAGTTCCTCCTGTATGCTTTGGCGGCGGAGGATGGCATTGACCTGGAGTGGGTTTCGGTGCAGGACTTCAAGCCGGAGGATTTCCTTGTCCTCTTTGCGCGTCCTGAGCATTGAAACAACATGGGTGCGCGCCCGTTCATCCTGCATCAGGGCGTGCGCCTCTACTTCAGGCAATGGACTCGGCAAGCTCATGCGGTTCATGCCGTGCTCCGGTACAAGGTCTCCCTGGTCCTTGAGGGCATCCCTTTGCATGCCTAGGACCGGGAGGTGGCAGAGGATCTCCTCGGGTCGGCTTGCCTGGTGGACACGGTGGCTACGGAGACATACTCCCGCTGCAACATGTCATCATTCAACCTGTCGGCATGGACGGGGCACTCGGAGTCCATTCTCATGGAATACCACTAAAAACCTAGTTCGTTCTCAAATAAAAACCTAGTTCACTCGCTAAAGCATCCATGGCCGAATGGTGAAAGCGCCCACCAACCTAGAAAGGCAAAATGGGTCAAAAAGTAGGTTTGATTCCTGCCGGATGCACTGCCTCTTAAAGACAGAAACATAGGAGGGAAAGAAGGTAGTATAGGTAACTTGCTTTTGGATTCTTATCGAAAGTGAATCCCTCTAACACTTCTGTTAGTGTTTGAGAAAATCTTTTATAGACACAACAAGTGTGAAAATCCTTAGTCACTAGGCAAGAAAGCTTGATGGGAACAAAAAGGATACAATTAGTTCAGAATAAAAAAATGTACAATTTCAAAGGAAAGAAGGAATGGCAAGTTTCCCTGCATTGAACATCAATCAATCTAGAAATAGGTAAAGGAAGGCGTATCACAGGGGTATTTTTCTTTTTTCTATTCACTTCCGTGGGGTTCTAAATTGAAAACATGAACACAAACGAAATCGTATTGAAATTACATAAAAAGAAAAGGGAGGACTAGCTCTTGGTTTATAGAAAAGGGAGGAGATGGATCGAATTCAGTCTTTTTCATTTCTTTGATGATCTTCAACACATCTATTTGAATTCCCTGCGAGTGAAGGATTTCTCATATGGATAAAAACCTCTTGAGCGCTATCTGATCTTATTTTTGTATTTCAAATATGAGACCTGCCTTTTTAATGGGACATCCCGGCAACAGGCCTACTCATGCATGTGGCCAAGTACTCGACCAATCCTCGGAGCGAAGGTATGAACAAATTCTTGAGGTCTGATTCATTGAGGTTATCATCACATGAAACCTTTAGCACTTTTGTTCAATATTGGATGGAGTATGGTTGGAAGGTCAGCCTAGCTAGTCTTGTCAATCGGCCCTGACTCGCCTTCTCCTTGGTACCTACCGCTATTGAACTTCGGTACCTATATTCCTAAAACAAGACAGACCTTCATGAAGACCTTCTATTTTGGAATAAGATCGGACATTTCCACATCGAGGTGAAATTACATATGAGGAAAATAATCCTGGACTACGAAAGCTGCCCTTGTGTGGTAGAACCAGGTCTTCCACCGGGCGGTCAGCCAAGTACTGAAGCCCCTATCTTGATATAGAATAGAAGTGAGTTCACACTAAAAATAGAAGAAGCCCTATGATTTTTTAGCCCTGCTATCAATCACTTCGGTAAAGGGATCGAAAGATTATGGTCTGAAATAGAGATTTGAGAGTCCCTCAAGTGAGGACGTGCTGAAGAGCAAGGAGTGAAAGTGTGTTCATCTTTCTTTCTGCTAGTTGTTTCCTGCTAATAGTGATTAGTGAGTGCCCCATACATAGCCAATGCCCGCCTGTGTTCACATCCAGTCTTCTCTGTACAATAGTGCAGCTTCCAGCTCTATGCTATGTATGGCAGACGTTTGACTCGGGAATCCTTGATAAAAGCTTTTAGTCCGTGCCTGGTAGTTTCAGCCGTGGTCTAGTCCAGCAACCTCTTTTTGATCCAAGAGTCGCATGAGAAGAAAGCTTCCGGTTGCTTCAGTTAGTGTTAGTTAAATAGAACGAGAACCTCATAACTATGCCAAGCCCGATCTTGGTCCCAATGCTGCAGAGAAAGCTTTTGGGTAAAAAGAAGGCCTTTATCCTGGTGCTGCGGAGACCGGTGTTGCTGATCGAACTCATTTTCTTTCAAGGAGATCCAAAATCTCTGAATTTCTACTAAACAAATGTACATATTTATTGTGAGGGGCTTTGAAAAGCGAAAGGATGAAGGCTGATTTAGATCCTCTGAAAGCGCGGGAAGTATGCCTTTTGAGCTTTTTCTCCACCCACCTCTGAGCATCCTGTTGGAATGGTCCTAGGAAAGACTACGTACGAGAAATCATTCTCACAGCCAACTTTCCTTCTTTTGAGCAAATAAATGTAGTATTTAGTCCGACCAATCATTGGTGAATCTATGTCTTTCATGATAAGTGGAGTATTTGTGCCCAAGATCTTTCTATTCCCTTTAGTAGGTGCACACATCTCATATGGTAAATATACCTTTGTGCCCTATAAGGTAAGCTGGCTATCCCCGAGCCGGGTCTCATTGATCCCCTGGTGGAGCCTGTGCTGCTGTAGTACAAGGTCTTGGTTCACCTTGATTTGGTGTTAGAGTTTAGAGATTGGGAGGAGCTGTTGTTCTTTGGGGCCTCGTCCGATAACGGCTAGAGCAGCATCCAGACTCGGATGGAGGACCGTTTGGTGGCTCTGGTGGTGGTGCTAGTGGCAGGTTTGTCAGACTCGTGATTTTGAATCGGATTGGAGCTCCGATGGTAGGATCGCAAATCATAGAATCTTCACTATCAGGATCGTAGAAACATAGATTCTATGAACTAAAATCATAGAATCATAAGGGTTAGTTTGGATCGTAAAGTCGTAGAATCGTATAGCAGAGTCGTGATTCTGACAACCTTGGCTGGTGGCACTGCGTCTGCCCGCCACCTGCCATGGTAGTTCGGTGTTCGCAATAGGCGGGGCTCGCCGAAGCTGGGCTTGCCACCACTGGCAACGGCACGTTGGTGGATGGGGGCAGGGCTGGACGGGAGTGGCGCAGCCGCCAATGACTTCTCGATAGCTGGCGACGTAGGTGGGATCTCCAATGACAGTTCAGCACAGGCTATCTATCAGAAGCTCTGCTTTTGACTAGCTGACGAGAGATGTGGGTCCGGTGGAAGTTTCTGGGAGGAGGACGGATAGGATTTTCAACGCGCAAGGCAACAATGACAGAGCTCAGCGTGGGGACAACGCGCCGCGCATGAGGGCCGAGGCAACATAGGGGGATGGGGCTCTAGTTCTCACCAAACCCGCTAAGACAGATGGCCAGAGGGGGCCGGACGACCATCATCCCACCAATGGTGTGACAGATGCTGAGATTGGGCAGACGCCTACCATGTGCCCATCGGGATCTAGGATGGGACAGCTCTCCCCATATCGGGTCCCACAGAACGCATGTGAGACAAGGCTGGATCCACAACCAATCATGCAGGAGGATCAGAATACCCCCACCACCGCGCGCATCCCAAATGATCTGGTGGGACAAGGCGTGCCCCTGGGCTGACAGCTAGCTGCGGAGCGGGACAGTGGAGAGACGACCCCACCCTACAGTGTGATAGCACTAGCCAAGAGTGTGCCGAAGGTGGTGGGCCCTGCTGGGGCCCCTGATGGGAATCATGCCCATGCACCATGCAGCAACGTGAGCACGCTCCTACTTCCGGGCCCAGTACTCCATTCCGGTGCTGTACCTGCTGAGCGCGAGAGTATAGCAGGCTTGGCGTTGCCCGGTACTGACGGTTTAGATGCTGCTCTGGAAGTGGATCATGGGGGATGCGGCACGGAGACGGGGCATGCAGAGCCCGCTGATGACCCACAAGTATAGGGGATCAATTGTAGCTCTTTTCGATAAGTAAGAGTGTTGAACCCAACGAGGAGCAGAAGGAAATGACAAATAGTTTTTAGTAAGGTAATGTCTGCAAGTGCTAAAATTGTAAGTAGCGGAGTAGTTTGATAGCAAGATAATTTGTAACGAGCAAGTAATAATAGTAGTAATAAAAGTGCAGCAAGGTAGCCCAATCCTTTTGAGGCAAATGACAGGCCAAAATGGTCTCTTATGATAAGCAAAGCGGTCTTGAGGGTACACAGGAATTTCATCTAGTCACTTTATCATGTTGGTTCGATTTGTGTTCGCTACTTTGATAATTTGATATGTGGGTAGACTGGTGCTTAAGTGCTGTTCTTACTTGAACAAACCTCCTACTTACCATTAACCCTCCCACAAGCATCCGCAACTACGAGAAAAGTATTAAGAATAAATTCTAACCATAGCATTAAACTTTTGGATCCAATCGGTCCCTTACGGAATAGCGCATAAACTGGGGTTTAAGTTTTTGTCACTCTTGCAACCCACCAACTAATTGCTACTCCACAATGCATTCCCTTAGGCCCAAATATGGTGAAGTCTCATGTAGTCGATGTTCACATGACACCACTAAGGGAATCACAACATACATACTATCAAAATATCGAACACATATCAAGTTCACATGATTACTTGCAACATGATTTCTCCCGTGACCTCAAGAACAAAAGTAACTACTTACAAATGATAAACATGCTCATGATCAGAGGAGTATTAAATAGCATATTAGATCTGCACATATAATCTTCCACCAAATAAACCATATAAACTACAAGATGTAATCAACACTACTAGTCACCCACAAGCACCAATCTATATTTCTGGTAAAAAGATTGAACACAAGAGATGAACTAGGGTTTGAGATGAGATGGTGCTATTGAAGATGTTGATGGATATTTCCCTCCCCAAGATGGGAGAGTTGTTGGTGATGATGAGAACGATGATTTCCCCCTCCGGGAGGGAAGTTCCCCCGGCGGAATCGCTTCACCGGAGGGCAAAAGTGCTCCTGCCCAAGTTCCGCCTCGAGGTAGCGACGCTTCATCCCGAAAGTCCTCTCCTAATTTTTTTCAAGGTCAAAATGACCTATATACCAGAAGATGGGCACCAGAGGTGGGCCGAGGAGGGCACAACCCACCAGGGCGCGCCTGGGGGCCCTGGCGCGCCCAGGTGGGTTGTGCCCACCTAGTAGGCCCCCTCTGGTAGTTATTTTCTCCAATAATTCTTATATATTCCATAAAAAATCCCCGTGAAGTTTCAGCTCATTTGGAGTTGTGCAGAATAGGTAGCCTGACGTAGCTTTTTCAGGCTCAGATTTCCAGTTGCCGGAATTCTCCCTCTTGGTGTGTACCTTGTAAATTATGAGAGAAAAGGCATTAGAATTACTCCAAAAAGCATTATTATGGATAAAAACATTATAAATAACAGTAATAAAACATGATGCAAAATGGACGTATCAACTCCCCAAGCTTAGACCTCGCTTGTCCTCAAGCGAAAACCGAAATCGAAAAACATGTCCACGTGCTTTGAGAGAGAGGTGTCGATAAAAACAAAATACGGGCATAGAAGCATCATGTTGATTATTATAACAGCAACAAAATTAAACATAGGACTTTTATCATAGAACTTTTATCATATATTTCTCATGAATAAGTAATAGTTCATCACACAATCGAAGTATAAAGCAAAAACTCTATTAGAAACCAACAAACTATGTTCCCAGTCAACTTTGCAACTACAATTCATTATCTTTTCAGGAAGGGTCACGCGTCGGAGCCTTTAGGCAAGTCCACATACTCAACCATCATATAGTATTTTATGATTGCTAACACTCACCTAGTACCCATGAGCAAAACGTTTCAACCGGACACATATAAAGATAGGGGCTTATAGTATTGCCTCCCAACATATTCACCTCAAGGGTGGTGTCAACAATAATAACTCATGCTATCTTTATTCAACTGGACATATGTGCCTAGATCTTTCCTCACCACATGATGCTTGCCAAAGGAGAAAAATAAAAAGGAATAGAAGGAAAACTTTGACTCTTTGCATAAAGGTAAATACGTAAAAGTAAAAGATAGGCCCTTCGCAGAGGGAAGCAGAGGTTGCCATGCGCTTATTTGTTTGTATGCGCAATGCCTTAGTGCAAAAGAACGTCATGTTACATTGCCCCTTGTTTTAGCGACCTTTATTATGTAGTATGTCGCTTTTATTCTTCACCATCACAAGTTCATGCAACGCTCAATTTTCTCTTACACTAAATGATCTCACACTTTTAGAAGCAATTTTTATTGCCTTTTTGCACTGATGACAACTTACTTGAGGGATCTTGCTCAATCCCTAGGTAGGTATGGTGGACACTTGAAAATAAGGTTTGGGTTTAAAGGTTTTTGGATGCACAAGTAGTATTTCTACTTAGTGCGGAATTTTTGGCTAGCAAAGATAGGGGGCAAGCACCACATGTTGAAGGATCTATGACAATATGACTTCTATGTGAATATAAACAAACATAAATCATTACGTTGTCTTCCTTGTCCAACGTCAACAATTTTGGCATATAATATTTTGACGAGGGCTCACAATCACAAAAGATTTCTAGAATAGTATATTTATATGCGAATCTTCTCTTCCCTTATTTATTCTTTCATGAGTTGCATCATTGACTAGTGCTATGTTTGTCAGTCTCTAATAAAATTTCCTACTTATACTTTTCCTTATGTGGTGCCATCACCTACCATAGGATTAGTATATAATCTTATTGATTTATTTCTTTCCTTTCACTTATTTCCTTTCTCTTTCTCTTTCTTTCTTTCTTTTCTTTTATTTGCAACATGGAAATAAAGAAAGAAAAAACTCAAACTAAACTTTATTATATAACTTGCACACGATTACAAGGATAGATCACTAAGCAAACTCTCAAAGAAGAAACGATCAAACTAAACTTTTATTCATCTAATGCAAAAGATCGAACTAAAATAAGTAAAAGCGAAAAGATAGTGGGATGATACAATGCCGGGGCACCTCCCCCAAGCTTGGCAGAAGCCAAGGGGAGTGCCCATACCCGATACTCAATTCTCCTTTGGTGGTGAAGAAGATGATGGTGATGATGAAGTAGTATTCTCCAATATAGCCATGAGTAAATCCTTCAAACCTTGAATCTCCTGAAGGGCTTGATGAATTAATTCACTGTTTTTCTTCACCTCAGCCATTATGTGTTTATTCTTAGGGCCCCAAGGTTTGGTTCCTGCACTGTTTTCTCTTGGCCGAGATATATCCCAGTTGGATGGTATGTTCCAACGAGGAGTGTTCTCGAACCCATAATTGTGAATCAAATTATGAAAATTGTTACAATGTAACCTGTGTAAATAACCGTAAGAATGCCATAGGACAATTCCCTTTCACTTATCTGGGATTACCATTGGGTATTTATAAACCAACTGTGGACCAGTGTTTGCCTATAGTTAATAGAATTGCTAAGAGGATTGCTGGTATTTCCACTTTCATGACTCAGGCAGGGAAGGTGTTGTTGGTTAGATCTGTGCTGGCATCTTTACCAGTATACTTTATGTGTTGTCTGGACATTCCTATCACTATAAAGCACCAGATCATTAAATATTTAAGGCACTGCCTCTGGAGGAGTCCTGATATGGAAGATAGGAGACCAGCATTAGTGGCATGACACAAAGTTTGCAGACCAAAAAATCAGGGTGGTTTGGGAGTCATGGATATCTTCACACAAAATAAAACTCTGCTCATGAAAAATCTTCATAAATTTTACAACATACATGATATTCCTTGGGTGAATTTAATTTGGGAAACTTACTACAGTAATGGGCAACTCCCAGGGGATCAAAAAGTGGGCTCTTTTTGGTGGAAATCTAATTTGGCACTCATTGATCAATTCAAAGCTATAGCAAGGTGCAATGTGGGTGATGGCAAAAGTGCTTTATTCTGGGATGATATGTGGCATCAATTTATTCTCAAGCACAAATTTGATCACCTGTATTCCTTTGTTAGAGATCCTCTCACAAGTGTACAACAAGTGATCAACATAGAATATCTTCAAGATCTTTTCCATTTGCCTCTCACTACACAAGCATATGAGGAATTCCTAATAATGGAAGACATGTGCATTTCCATAAGGCAATCAGAATACTTAGATGCACTGGATACTTGGAGTTACATATGGGGAAATGAACTCTATTCATCAATTAAAGCTTACAAGGTGTTAATTGGGCACAAACAAACTCCACCACACTTCTCATGGATTTGGAAAAGCTCCTGTCAACCCAAGCACAAAGTTTTTTTCTGGATGTTACTGCATGACAGAGTAAACACAAGAAATCTTTTAAGGAATTTTTTTGAATTGGAAGTTTACAATTGTGCAGTGAGGGATTGTTAGCAGGAAGAAACTTTGCATCATCTCTTTTGGGGGTGTCCTTTTGCAACCAGATGTTGGGATTTCATCTGTCCATCCAGGACACCAAATTTGTCTGTTCTGGAGGCATATCAAGACCTCAAAGACAATCTCAACTACCCTTTCTTTATGGAGATCATCATATTGGGATCATGGGCCATCTGGATATCTAGAAACAATATTTTTTTTGAGAATATCAATCCATCATTTCATGGCTGGAAGTTTATATTCACAGAAGAGCTCAAGCTTCTCAAATACAGGATCAAGAAGAAATATGAAGTGCAATTCTCTGCTTGGTTGGAACCTTGTAGTAATTATTTATAGTTTTCCTAGTTCTTTTTTCCTGTTTTAGCTAGCAATAGTTTTTCTTAGTTCTTTTTGTAGTTTCTCTTTTGTTCTTCTTTTAATTTCTTTTGGGCTGATCTCAAGCCCTCCAGACTTCTTGTGTTCCATTTCTATTTATTTAATAAAAGTTGCAGTGGGGTGTTTACCCTACTGTTTATAGTCAAAAAATAACAGTAAGAAAATATGATGCAAAATGGACATATCACCCGCTGGCGTGGTTACGTCCCTGGAGGTGGGGTTGGTGACTACACATGGTTGTGATGAGGACGAGGTGGAGGGCAAGACTACCCAGGAGGCGGATGCTTATGCCAAACTGAAGACCTTCTGCTCAAATATCATCAAGAAGCTTGCGCCCCCACTTCTCAAAGAGGTGGAGGCCTCCAAGTTAAGGCTAGATGCCACGCCTTTCACGCCAAAGCGCACCACCAGGGCCGCAAAGAAGAGCTTCACCGCCAACCTTACTAAGGAGAATCTTGAGGAGAATGTGTTGTTGCATGCACTAGGACTAGTCCTGAACGACCTAGCTGTGGATGGGGTGGTACAAGAGCTTAAGGCGCTATTTGATTCACCGCTAAAAGAACAACATGTCCGGATTATCGCTGACCTTTTTGGCAAGACCATTCCAGTGGTCGAGGCATTGTAGGAGAGCAATGCGGTGGTGATCTGCACCAACTAGGTGCTTACCCCTGGTGTTGGTGTGCTCTATCCTCCATGGATATGCACCCACAATTTATCTGCTGGAATGTTAGGGGCCTTAACAATCCAGCTAAGCGTAAGGCCGTTCGGGATTTTGTTAGCATGGTGAAGGTGAACTTGGCGTGTCTGCAGGAGACAAAACATGATGTAACTCATCACTTTGTCGTAATGCAATGTTTGGGGCCATCTTTTGATGGCTATGCTTATGTGCCGGTGATTGACATACGGGGTGGGATTCTGCTGGTATGGGACAACACGGTTCTCACGTTGGATAATGTACATCTCAACGGTAACTTCCTCATAGGGATGCTGCACAGAAAAGTTGGGCAACCCTGGTGGATCATGGTGGTATATGGGCCATAAGGGGATGAGTTTAAAACCCAGTTTTTGGAGGATCTCAAGAACCAGAGAGTAGGGTAACTCGGGTCGTGGATGGTATTGGGTGACTTTAATATGATCATTAGAGCGACAGATAAAAATAACACTAACATCAATAGGAGGATGATGGGCAAGTTTCGAGATTTTGTGGATGATCATGAGCTCAAGGAGATGTACATGCACGGCCGGAGGTATACGTGGTCTAGTGAGAGGGATGCATCGACCTTGACGAAAATAGACAGGGTGCTCACCACGGTAGATTGGGAGCTCGACAACGCAGAATACCTACTTCAGGCACTGTCTACAGGGGTTTCGGATCATGCGCCTCTTCTGCTGACTACGAGTGTTGGGTTCAGCCCTAAGCGTAGATTCAGGTTCAAGATGTTCTGGACTAAGTTGGATGGCTTCGAGGAGGCGGTTACTGAAGCATGGGTATGCAATCCGGATAATGTGGATCCATATGAGGCTGGACACATTATTGCGCAATACCGCGCATCACTTGCAGGCCTAGGTCAGCGAAAAAAGGACAACGTTAAGCTGCTGATATGTGTGGCACGATGGGTGATACATAGACTTGACTATGCATAGGAGAGTAGAACTCTAGAGCATCATGAGATATGGCTTCCGCAGACTTTGAAGCACGTGCTGCTGGGATTGGCGGATTTAGAGCGCACCATCGATCAGCAAAGATCTCGGATGAGATGGCTTAAGGCGGGGGATGCCAACACCAAACTGTTTCAAGAGGTGGTGAATGGACGTCGATCTTTATCACCCACGCACTACTAGGAAAAACCTTACCAGTAGCGTCGATTTTTTTCATACCAGTAGCGTGGGTGCCGGCGCTACTGCTACGGCGCTATAGCTAAATATTAGCAGTAGCGCATTTTCTACCCCATGCTGCAGATATGCTAAGTACTAGTAGCGCTTCTTTCTACACACACGCTACTACTATCGTATATACTAGTAGCGCCGCTTTCTCCACCCCACGCTACAGCTAATTAATTAGAAATTAAAAATATATATTCAAATGCAGTATTCATGGATGGAAATTCAGATGCATTTGCTTCACCAACAATGATTAGTAGTAGCATCAACATAGCCTCTAATTCAGCATAGGAGTTACAAGTAAGGGAAAATTACCACCGACACTACTAGCTAATAATCATCATAGCTAGTCATTACCACTAACATTGTCTAATCATCATAGCTACATAGTGTAGCACATCATCATCATCTTGAAATTCATTCTAGCTAGCTAATCACTCCTACTAATCTCTCTCAGGAAAAATAGCATAGAACATGTGGAGCGCTCCTAATTCACCATATTGAAGCATACAGATGAACTTGTCTCCTAATTGTGGGCTATGCTTCTGATTGCTGCCCCCTAGTACTTCTCTCCGATCCTTCACAACTTTGTTCCAGTCTTTGACTATTAAGACTTGCTCGCTTCTAGAAATCCTGAATGCACTCATGTGCAATGTAGGAAGTCTTGGCCGTATGCTAACCATGGACATCCGACCTTTATCTTCGATCCACTGAGGCACAACTATCATCGGGAGTCCCTATTGAAGAACATCATAGTAACATACTTAGCAATGGAGTTTAGCTTAAAAAATAATGTATGCAAAAGATGCACTGAGGACAAATAGTAAAAATCTTACCATCTTTCCTAAATAGATGTGACCGTTGTTCAGTACGAACACTATTGTTCACACGTTTTGAGTACTAACATTTCTAAGTCCAGGAAAATAATTTGTCTTGACAATATGAAGATCCTCAAGCCATGAAACATAATGACTTGTCTCCTCGCAGTTTAGTTCAGCCCCGGGACAGTAGTAGGTCATGTCTACCAAGCGCCGGACATGTTTGCTTAAACGGAAATAAGCTGTCAATAGAAATTAGTTGTCAACTATTTTTAAATAAACAATATCCAAGACATAAATATGGTTGAGAAACTTACATAAAGGTAGAACTGGAGGCGTCTGCACATCGACCCAGGTGTCCATATTATCTTCAATATCATCTTCCGGACTAATATCAAAGGTGATAAGCATATCAGGCTCAAATGCATAAGCCTTGCATAGTGCTCTCCATTGTTTGCATTCAAAATGGGTGTAGGTGTCTGTATTGTATAATTTTGCGAGAAAACTATAACCATGCTCGGTCCTCAAGTTAACTCTTTTTACCTCCATAGTTTCCATAGTACTGAAACCAATCTTATCCAAGACATATATTCTTGCATGTCAGGGGATACATTAGTAGAATAGTAAAAATAAATATAAGTTGAAGCAAAAGAAGCAGAAGTCATGCTTAATTATGAAAAAAGACTTGTCATTGTGACTTACTGTATGCACTTCGAAGTTCTCATCCAGCTTGATGCTGAAGCGCCTACCACCAACTAGGTGAGGCCTGTCGCACTGGCCGCGCTTGTCTTCGCAGTATTCGCACATACCCAATTCCCTTTCGCTATCGTCGCAGACATTTCCTATGTTCATATAGTTGAAACAGACGTGCATTCAATAAGCAAAACTAAATCATAAAATGACTTAGTATTCAAATTAGCATGCGTTCAATAAGAAAACTAAATCATCTCTTGCGTCCGTACATCATCGAATATTATCACTAATACATCACGAATTGTATCATACATATAACATCACTAATACAGCTAGAACCCTAGCGAACGACGGGTATCGGCGCGGGTAGTGGACACCCAAAGAGAAGGAACCATCACAGGATCATAGCTCCAGTGAGATCCCTGAAGAACCATCCAGGTACTGTCGGACCTGCCCTCCAACGCAACCATGTAGCGATGGACGTGCTCATCCTCCTCGCTGCCACGGTGAGATACCACCTCTGCGGTGGAAGAAGGCCTCCCCACCATCACTGGCCCACGCGACCACCACCAAATAAGGTCCGGGTTGACGACGGGATGCCTCCTCACCAAGCTGCACGCCCCGGAAGGTAGCACCTCCCAGTACCAGCCAGGCGAAGCCCAGTCCCGGACATGGCCCCTATAATCAAGCAAGCCTCCTCCGCCGAGTCAACGACGAGGATGCGGGCTAGGCATCATCGACATCGAGAACAAATGCTTAATTATGAAAACAAAATTAATAAACACTTAGCAAAATTCAGCATGACCTTTGCTAAAAACATGACATATCGCGTGCCTGAAATTTGCCATAACGTAAAAATATGGCAAAACATAGGCCACTCGGAAAAGTATGACATGTCCAAAATGTGACATGTTCAAACTATGACATGTCCACTGCAAATTTGCATATAACAGGAAAAATTGCTTTAACTAAAAAAATAACAACAATTGCTTTAACTAAATAAATACCTAGAATTTGTTAGCTACACCTAAAACAACTAAAACACCTAGAATTATGTTAAATACACCTAAAACACCTAAATTCTATTAACTACACCTAATTAAAAACCTAGATAAATTTCTGTCCTAATTTAAAAACCTAGATAAATTTCTGTCCTAGTTTTAGAACCCAGCTAATTTAAAAACCTAGGGTTCATACAAATTAACTAGGGTTCATACTACCTAATCTGTCCTAGCTAGGGTTTGATCATAACCTACATTATTCTAAGAACCTACATATTTTCAACTATATAGGATTCAAAATAACTACTCTCTAATAATTATAACTAGGGAGGGAGGGAGGAGCACCTCTCGGTGGAGGATGGCCGGCACGGGGGAGGGCGGCCGGCGCGGGAGAGGGCAGCCGGCGAGGAAGGAGGGTCGACACGGGGGAGGGCGGCCGGCGGGGGAGGAGGGCCCGCGCGGGGGAGGGCGGCCGACGTTGGACACGATGGCGGCGGCCGGAGCGGGGGATTGAGGGGCGCGTGAGTGTGAGAGTGAGTGAGAGAGCGCGCGCGAGCCAGAGGGAGGAAGCAAAGGTGGGCTTAGCAGCAGCATGGGGGAGGACGCCCAGCGCTATAGCTAAAGCTGCAACAGTGGGCCGAGTGTGTGGCCCACTAACAGCAGCGCTGACCTGGAAAACATGCGCTACTGGTAACGTGCACTTGCAGCGTTGGTTTTGGCCGTCGCTGCTGCTAAGTAGCAGTAGCGTGGGGTATATAACCAACGCTACTGCTAAATGTCTACCTATAAGCATTTTCCTAGTAGTGACGTCAAGAAGGATGGGGTGCTGATCATGGATCAAGAGCTCAAGGAGAAGGCTTTTTTTACGCATGTGAGAGATTGATTGGAGCCGACCAAGCTAGAGAGCACTATAGGATCGAAAGTATGTCTAGAGGGGGGGGGGGTGATTAGACTACTTGACCAAATAAAAATCTAGCCTTTTCCCAATTTTAGTTCTTGGCAGATTTTAGCAACTTAGCACTAGTCAAGCAAATCTACACATGCAATTCTAAGAGTATAGCAGCGGAATGTAAAACAATTGCATATGAAGGTAAAGGGAGGAGTTTGAGGAGGCAAACGCAATGTTGACACGGAGATTTTTTATCCGTGGTTCCGATAGGTGGTGCTATCGTACATTCACGTTGATGGAGACTTCAACCCACGAAGGGTAACGGTTGCGTGAGTCCACGGAGGGCTCCACCCATGAAGGGTCCACGAATAAGCAACCTTGTCTATCCCACCATGGTCGTCGCCCACGAAGGACTTGCCTCACTAGGATAGATCTTCACGAAGTAGGCGATCTCCTTGCCCTTACAAACTCCTTGGTTCAACTCCACAATCTTGATGGAGGCTCCCAAGTGACACCTAGCCAATCTAGGAGACACCACTCTCCAAGAAGTAACAAATGGTGTGTTAATGATGAACTCCTTGATCTTGTGCTTCAAATGATAGTCTCCCCAACACTCAACTCTCTCTCACAGGATTTGGATTTGGTGGAAAGAAGATTTGAGTGGAAAGCAACATTGGAAGGCTAGAGATCAAGATTTATGTGGTAGGAATGGAATATCTTGACCTCAACACAAGTGTAGGTGGTTCTCTCTCAGAAAATGTATGTTGGAAGTGTAGGCATGTTCTGATGGATCTCTCCACGAATGAAGAGTGGGTGGAGGGGTATATATAGCCTCCACACAAAATCTAACCACACTACAAGAGATCGGACCTACTGTGACAAGCTCAAAAATGTCACGTAATAGCTAAAAACGTCACAAAATACTCACGTGTGACATTTTTCAGGCGTCACGAGCATCGTCACGAAATCCCCGTCACAGATTACTCCTAGTGACGTGGCGCGCAAAAAAGGACACCGGATATGGGACCTTCGGTGACGAAAGTGTCGTCACTAGATTTTTGGTAGGCCAATGCGCACTGGATTTCCAAATGGGCCAAGCCCAATAATTCAGTTGATTTTTTCTATTTCTAGTTTTTTGGTGGATCATAGCCTATTTATAACTCAATTATGGTTGATCCAGCCCGCCCTTTTTTATGGAGTAGTTGCCATTTTCCGCTAGCCTTTTCACGGATTATTTTCTTTATAGTTTTTGCCTGTAATAATACCTCAACATTGTGTGATTCAAAACATATTGTGGGCTTGTGGTCTGTTTAAGCCCATCTTTCCATTGACCAATTTCACATCACATTACAAGCTAACTAGTCTCTAAACAATGTGCATATCACGCATCACAGTTACATGCCCCATGCAAAGTAACCCAAGCTACATAACCATCGGATACGTCTTTTTTAACTTGGTGTGACTCGTAGCTCCCGCCTTCATCAAAACTTGGAATTTAGTTGGATGCCTCTTCTCGTGACTTCTTGAAGACAACTAGAGTTGTTCTGATCCTCCATTGTCCATATCAACTTCTTGAAAGATGACTTACGAATCAGCCTATTAGAAACAAAGACATAAATATAACATTATGAATGAGTTATAGAAACAACCTACAATTGCGACAAAGAACAACATCCAAGTAACTCGGAGCTCTAGGTTGGAACCTTAACAAAAAAATAGATGTTAGTAATTGTCTAATAATTGATATGATCAAAACTAAACATGTCGTATTCATGAGCAACAAAGGTCATCTGAAATATTAGATTGGAATAAACACATATCAATACATTAGAAAAGAGAACTATTGGTAAGCGGACATGCTTAAATAATAGCTCAACACAAAGTTTGAAATCCTGAGAGGAACAAATTAGCATTTGTAGTAGGTACTCCTTCACAAATTAAAATGGTGCAAAAACAGAATATTCGACAAAGCCTAAAAGGAAGAAACCTCAAAGCAGCCTGGACGGTGCAGGAAGCATGAAAAACTTTTGCATAGCTTAGTTGTTGTCCTGCACATATAGTGTGATCAATAAGAAATTTCCATCTGAAAATAAATTACATACAATTATGCTATGGTCACAGGCCTAAAAATCTCGTTTAGGCTTTGATCTTTAGTTGTAAAATTGTCATATATCTGCTTACTTGGACAGTAATCTGCATTAACATATGGTCACTATCACTTCAGATTGCCTAAACCAGTTCAATGAATTAGTTCTCCATTAGTAATTTGCCAAAATCATGTTGAATCGCTCATAAAACTACCACTGTAGTTCTACAACAACAATTCACTTGCAAATCTCTTCACATTCCCTGAAACAGAATTGCCACGAGATCAGAACTACAAAATAATACTATAACAATACTGGGGGAGCATCAGCATAATGAAAATATTTTACTGCAGCTAATTATTTAATTACTAACCCATTTCACATGTACTATCTAGGTTCTCATAATAATTTCTCTAAAAGATAAATCAGAACATGGAAAATTCAGTTTACAATTTTCAACTTAGTGACAATATAAACTAGCTTCCATATTCTAGCTCAACACTACTGACAGTGTGGCACAAAAGATGACTATCAAACCTAGCAAATATTACTATAGAAGCATCTCATGATTGACCAATAAGAACTCACAAACAGGGAGGAACAAAACAAAACTGATATCTCAACCAATCCCCGCATGTAAGCGGTTCATCTAAATTGAAAGCGGATAGCTGAGCGCCGTACACATGTTAACCCAGCCACCCAGGTTGTTGGTCGAGCTTGACGGACCTCCCGCAGAACTCCGGCTTGCCCCTGTGGTCTGTGCTCAATGTAAATCTGTCGGACAAAACCAAAGAAGAAGAAAAACAGAGGGTCAACGAGATGTATCTGATAAGTGTGGAAGGTGGGACAACTATGTGATGACTCATTAGTTAATCATACCCCAGTGGCGGTAGTCCCTACGAAGGTGATGTGTAGGCGAACCCGGTGGTCCACTCAAGGAAGCCATAGCCAGTACCCACATCACCATGACTCATCTGTCCTCTACCTCATTTGCTCCGATGGAACTGAGAAGTCTACGGAGTGGCACCATAGAGTGAGAGTTCAGTCCCAGCAATCACATGAGAGGGATCGGAGGATGCACGCACGCAGGCACTCACACTAATAATGCACGTCGCACACGCAGGCTGGGCCGCGGCCGTGCGACCAGGCTGGTCCGGCCGCGGCGCACACTGGGTCCTCCGCTGCGCGCCATGGAGGGACCTGATGCAAGTAGCAGCTTCTGCAGCAGTGCGCCCTCGAGGAACCCGACGGGAGAGGGAAGAGAGAGAGCAGCTACTCCTGCCGCCGTCGTCGTGTTTGGTTGCCTCCGATCTACCACCGCCGCCACACAAGCGAAAGAAAAGGAGATCGAACAGATAGGGTTTCGCTCGGGGAGGGGAGAAGGTGGACGAGGGGAACAAAATTCGCTGTTATGTGCGGTTGAGCTGGCTTCGGCCCACGTATATAGAAAAATCTAAAGATAGGGCGTTTTGCTGGGCTTGCCAGGCTATGGGCTGTGCTACGCCCGTCACATACGAACTTATGAATAGCCGCCAGCCGGAACCATGCTGCCTTGCCGCAACGTGACGCCTGCTAGAACCCGGAATAGATGAACAGATGGATCATACACCCCCAGGGAAGAAATAACTAACCAGCTTGCCCTAAAAAAATTTAACCAGCTAAGTGCTGTAGGCGTATATATACAGTCCAGAGCCATATTAAATATTTTTAGTACAATATTATTTTACCCGGGTTCAAACTCCCTATAGCAACTTTTCCCCATTAACTTGTATATCTATTTTTCAAATAGCATCAGCTCACGAACGCATGGATTCCTGTTTTTTTTGCCCGACAAGTGTCTATTTATATTCGATGGAACAAAATAAGCTTTTCCCCGGCCATTACCTATCTAATATTAGATGGAATAAAATAATATGGTGCTTAGTAGATTGTGAAAAACTAAGGTGGGTCCTACTGCCAATACTAGTATGCAGATCCTACCGCTCAATAACCCGTGAACCAGTTATGGCGGGTCCCACCGATAGACATTACAAGACAAACAAATTATTATTTCATATTCATTATATTAATTCGATGACTAGTCGGTTCATCATGGAAATTACCAAACCATCATAGAAATTGGTAGCCATGTGCGCTCAAAGTCTGAAGCTGACTCGTGATGTCCATCATCACCGACTTGCGGTAATCAGTGACGCCACCTGCAGAAACATCACACATTAGGTATTTCCATGACGTTGTCCATCTTCGTCACCAGGATTTTCGTCACAGTATGTCAGTTTTCTTGTAGTGCCATTACACACAACTTACCAAACTCAGTGGGACCGAATCGTGAAACTCGGTCAGACCGATTTAGTTCATAATGTGACCGTTAGGAATTTCGGTGGGACCGACATGTCAACTCGGTGGGACCGATTTCATTAGGGTTAGGGCATAAAGTAATCTCGGTGAGACCGATTACACAAACTCGGTGAGACCGATTTTGGTGATAGACACAAAGAGAGTTGGTCAGGCAAACTCGGTGGGACCGATTCACTCATCTCGGTTGGACCGAAACGTTATGAAAGGGAAACAGTGAGTTTGCATTGCAATCTCGGTGGGACCGATCGCTCATCTTGGTTTGACCGAAATGTTATGAATGGAAACAGATAGATTACAATCCCATCTCGGAGAGACCAAGATCCCTATCGGTGAGACCGAAAAGACTAGGGTTTCTGGCAGTGGCTATGTCAACTGAATTCGGTGGGGCCGGATAGAAAGTTTCGGTGGGGCCGAGTTTGACTTTTGGTTTGGGACATATGTGGATGTGAGAAAGTAGTTGAGGGTTTTTGGAGCATATCACTAAGCACTTTCAGCAAGAAACTCATTAAGCAACACCTCACCCCCTCTTGATAGTATTGGCTTTTCCTATGGACTCAATGTGATCTTGGATCACTAAAATGAAAAATGTAGAGTCTTGTGCTTTGAGCTTGAGCCAATCCTTTTGTCCTTAGCATTTTGAGGGGTCCACGTTTCTGATCCATGCCATGCCAATCATTGAGCTTTCCTGAAATATTTATCTTGAAATAGCATTAGCTCAATGAGCTATATGTTGTTAGGAATTACCAAAACCACCCAGGGATAGTTGCACTTTCAATCTCGCCCTTTTTGGTAATTGATGACAACATATAGATCAAAGCTTCGACAAATGATAATAAGATTGAAAAACATTGTCGCTTTGAGAAGTATGTGATAAGCAAGAGCTCCCCCTAAATTTGTGCACTATTTAGAATTTGATTTGGACTACAAATGCATAATGTGTTAGGATCATGGGTTACTCTTTCATGTCACATACAACTTCGTGGAGCACTCAAAATGATAATAATTTAACACATGCACTCATCACCAAGCAAAGTGAATGATCATATAAGGATATGAGAAGTAATATCATCCAACAAGCATTAAGGATAGCATATGATCAAACACATGATCATCCAAGTATCTCATAGAAGACATAGTGTATCAAGCAAGCACACAATAAAGAAGTTCAACCACCAAAAACAAGAGAGATCAAAAGCAACACTCTCTCTTGAAGCCTATGATCTATACATTTTCTCCCCCTTTGGCAAAAAGTTACCAAAAAGTCCAAAGGATGCATAGTGCTAAACGACTCTCAGGCTTGGTCTTCATGAGGTGGTGTAGAGATGACTCCAAGGATGAAAGCGTCTGTAGATGTAGCTGGAGCTGGTGGAGTGGCTGCTGGAGTTGGTGGCACTAAAGTTGTGGCAGCTGGTGTAGATATTGTAGCTCTAGTATCTGTGATTGGCACTGCAGCAGAACTCTATCCTCTGGGCACTCTAGCAAAAGCATCTGTAGTAGACTTGCCCTTCTTCTCCTCCACATCCTCCTGAAGTTGCTCAACCGTAGTTTGGATCTCAGTAACCTTAACATCAAGAGCATAGAATTTCTGCTCAATGGTCCTCTCCAAGCTCTCCTGGTTTTGAGTCAGGGTGGCCAAGCCCTTCTCAATCCTCAAGATGGAGGGAATCAGATAGCCAAGCTGATATTTCTTGCTCTTCAGGAATACTTGAGATGCCTCTTCAGTAGTTGGCATCTTTGCAGCTTTCTCTGCCCTTGCCTTCTCTCTTTTCTCATGTGCTTGAGCTGATGATGGTTCATTCTCATTCATAACAACAGTGTTATCCTCAAATTCAGGGTAGATTGGCAGGTGCTCCTTATCCAATAGATATTTGCCTGTGCCCATCTTGGAGTTGTGAGATCCTAAATTTGTGGGGTATACCCACAAGATCTCTTCTGACAGCTGCTGTTCTTTTGATTGTCTCCACAATCAGACTCATGACTTTAAATTTTTGAGGCACATCAAACAAATGTAGCAGATTGATAGCATGTCCTCTGATCATCTTGTGATCACCTGACTTGGGTAGCAATGTATGCCTTAGGATCCAGTTGATGGTAGGTAGACCAGACAACAAGAAATGGACAGATCCAAATTTATGTGTCTCTAAAGCATCATCCGGGATCTCTTTGTACATGTGTGCCATGGAGTTATGGTCTCTCTTCTTTTCAGCATAAACATCCAAGTCATTTTCAGTTTCTTCTGGAGCATTGATCAACTGAGCCCATTCTTCCACAGAGGATTGGTACCTAGTACCTTCTGACATCCATATGATCTTCCCATCTGGGTAGAAGTGGGAAGTGGAGTAAAATTGCATAGTCAGCTCATCATTCCACTTGGTGAGCTTCTGGGCAAAAAAAGCATCAACTCCACATGATTTGAAGCTGTCATATACTCTTGGATAGTGATCTTCATTTTCCTTGATGTACTCCCAGTTGACCCATATCATGTCACAAACAATAGGCTTCTTGTCAAGCAAAATTGTCTCATAAAAGTCTTGTTGTTCCTTAGTGTGAAACCTGTAGTTAATAGCAGTTCTTCTCCTAACAGCATATGGATCAGACTGTCTCCATAATCTCAGTCCTGAATCCTTCCTGATTTTCATGTTCTCTGTAGGATGTGCATCATTGTGGTCAGGGATCTTGGGTTTCAGCTTTCTCAAAATAAGAGAATCATCTTCTTCTGCAGCTTCAGACACTAGGGCTTTGTTCTTCTCCTCAGCGGGTATACTTGTAGTGTTCCTCTTGGGTTTTGGCTTTGGAGCTGAAGCAGCAGCCTTGGGAGTAGCTTTGGGCTTAGATGGAGCAGCCCCTGATCTGATTGCATCTCCCATGAGCTTCTGAGCTTTGGGTGCTGGAGCAACATCCTCTTCCTCATCAGAATCTCTCCTCATGGAGGGCTTGCCAAGAACTTTGGCAGTAGTTGTTCTTACCCTCTTCTCCTTCTTGTCTTCACCAGAAGCTTCTTCTCCAGACTCAATGGTGAACTTCATATTTTCACATGTGGCAACCTTCCTAGGTTTGGATGTGGGCACTCTCCTGGAAGGTGCCTTCTTGTTCATGCCTGGCTTTGTGGTAGCAGCACTGCCATACTCCTTCTTCATCACTTTCTTCCTTGAGGTGGCCTCATCCTCAACAACAACATAATCCTCATCTTCAGAATATGAGGTTTTCTTCTTCCTTGTCCTGGTGGCTGCCTTTGGCAAGTTGTTGGGTGTGCTCCTGCTGCCCTCATCATAGCTGCTTGAGGGACTAGTGCCCTCACTCAATTGAGCTTGCTCTTCAGACCTGTTCTGGCTATCACTTTGATCAGACATCTCTGCAAACTCTCTGACAGCAGACCCTGTGAATAGATATAAATGAGATAGAGTGGATGAGCATCACAAAGTACAGAGGTTTTGCAAAACAATTGAGTCAAAAACTTAGTTTTAGTTTTCCACAGAAAGCATTTCGGAGCTACCAATTTGTAAACTCGGTGATACTGAAGCAACTTTTGGAACCTAAACTAGTGAACTCGGTCAGACCGAGTCACAGTTCGGTGGCACCGAGTCTGCTAGGGTTTCACAAAGAATCAAACTCGGTCACACCGATTTGCAATTCTCGGTCAGACCAAAAATCACATGTGCAATGGCCTAAGCCAAATCGGTGAGACCGATTTCAACAACTCGGTCGGTCTGAGATGAGTTTGGTGGAAACCTAACCCTAAATTTTCAAATCGAATCTAATCTACAGGATGTTTTCGTTGGATAGGATGATTTTATACATGGCAAGAATCATGGCAAATCAATGTGCTAGGAATCAGAGTTAAAGAATGGCACAAAGTATCAAGTTCATACCCTAACTCGGCGATGAACTTGCTACAGCGGCAACGGCGGGGCAGATTGCCGTTGACACCGGCGGAGACCAGCGGCGGGGGGTTGCTAGCGACGAGAGGATGATCCGGAGACCCGAAGAGGCAGAGCAGGTTATGCGCGGGCGAAGAGTTTCGGAAAAATTTCCAAAATTTGACCCGTTAGTATATATAGCCTCACCCTGTCGGTGTGACCAAGTGGAACAACTCGGTGGCACCAAGACGCAAAACTGCGAGCGGTTATTGCAACTCGATGTGACCGAAAAGTTCTAATAGGTTGCACCGAGATCGAAAACCTAGATCAACTTAGTGATCTCGGTATGACCGAAAAGGGTGAATCGGCTAGACCGAAATGCACAAATAGGTTTTGGAAGTTTAAGTCTATGAAGAATTGGGGACTCCGAGTGCTCCTCACACAGAGTGCTTCGAATCTGACTTGATCAAACTTTGTGATGTAGCATGAATAGAGTTTGAGATGAGAAAAGTATAGATAGCTAGAGAAGGTTCTTAGGCATTCTTGTCCATCCACTTGGCAAAAGGAAAGAAACCAAACAATCAAAGCAACAAGTGGATGTCCTCGAATGAGTAAAATATGCAACTAACATGCTCACACAATAAGATGGCAAATGAAATATGTGGCAAAGCATGAACAACCAATTCTAGCATCTATCAAACAATTGGCGATGACCAGGTCATCTATATATATGAGTATATTGACTTAGGAGTCAAATGAGAACATTTGATCATAGGTCATACTCATCATTTAAGCACAAGTGGGGTTAACCACTTTTACACAAAGCATTGTTGTGTTCACACCATTAGAGTTGCTTTAGCTCAATTCTTAGAGTAAAGCTCCCCCTAGATGTGAGATCCCCCCTAAGAGGGATGAACTAACCTTGGGTTTTGTCGATGATGACTTCATGTAGGTGTTGAAGATGTGGATGCTCAATGTTGATGTAGATCATTCGGAGCAATCCATTGGAGTGAGTTTCACTTTCAATACCTACACGAGTTAGTCCCACAAGGAACAAACAAGTATATCCATAGACATAGAGTGATGCACACACAATATGATGTCCATGAAAGCATCAGGTTACCTTTTCCCTTGTCTTACCAACAAGAGGGTTTGTGACTCCTTGAACTAGTGCAAGATGTGGAAGTTGATTGCGCTTGTCCTTGCCAAAATGATAAGAGTGAAGTATGTTGGCGGAGTCACCCTCAAGAACTCTCTAGTTCTTCTTCTTTGGGATCCACATCATCTTGATGGGAATCCTTGGAGTTGTAGTTGTACTTGATGAAGTAGAACATGATGTAGTCTTGGGAACCCACTTGACCAAGGCCTTAGGAGCTTCTTCAAATGCATCAATCTCCTCTTGAAGCTTGTCCTTGCCTTTTTGCTTGTGGTCTTGTGGTGGAAGATCATCTTGAGCTTGTGTCCCTTTGAAAGAATTAGGATCATACTTCTCTTGTTGAGGAACAAACTTCGTCTTGGGGTATTGATCTTCTTCCCACTCAACTCCATTGGCATTGAACTTTTGTTCAAAACCAACACCTTGATTCTTCCGGTGCCTTCCTTGCTTGCGTACAATTTCCTCGAATTTCTTACTCCCGGCAAGGCTCTTGTAGACACCTTTCTCTATAATTCCCTTCAATAAGCTATTTTCTTGCTCAAGAGTAACTTGGCTAAGAGAATCATTAGTGGAATCAAGAGAACTACTAGAAGCAACAACATTGGATTTAACATGATTATTGTTACTACTAGAAGAAGAATCTTTCTTGTTCTTGTTACTAGACTTGACTTGTGGCATGTAAGTGGATAAGAGTAAACGCTTGGCAATGTACGAAGAACTTTTCTTGCGAAGATCATCATTGATTGCCTTTCAAAACTCATGCTCTTGCTCAAAGTTGAGCTTTTCAAAGCGTAACTTCTCATGAGTCTTTAGAAGTTCTCGATGATCTTCCAAGATAGTTTCATGAGCTAACTTAAGAGTGTTTAGTTCTTTAGTTAGGCGCTCAATCTTCTCCTTATCATTGTCATTCGTTTTATCTTGATTAGCATGATTATTTGACGTTTCATCATAGTATTCATCACTAGAGTTGTCAACAAGTAAATCATCATCACCTAACAAGTCATATTCATCACTATTGAAATCAACATACTCGGGGTGTGATACCTTTGGGCCTTTAGCCATGAAGCATCTTCCAATTCCTTCATTTGGTGAATCAAATATGTCGTAGGAGTTGGTTGACACATGTGCTAGACCGGCAACACCTTCATCTTGACTATATTCGGAGTCAGAGTGATAGCTTCTCTCGGATTGATTGTCGGAGTCGGAGCCGGATACCCATTCACCAACATGAGCTTGATGTCTTTGTTTTGTGTAGCTCCTTGATGACTTGTCCTTCCTTTTCGAATCCTTGCTTCTCCGGGATGTTCTTTGTTCATAACGATCATCTCTACTCATTCTTTCTCTTGATGGTGATTCTTCTCTTCTACTCCTTATTTTTGGAGAATCTTCTCTTCTTTTGTAGGGAGCCGTACATTCATTGGAATAGTGTCCGAGTCTTCCACAATTGTAGCAATTACGCTCATGACTAGAAGATCTTTTGTCATTGTAGGACCTTGACTTGGAACTTCTTTCCTTGCTTCTACTCTTGTAGAACTTGTTGAAGTTCTTCACCATTAGGCTCAATTCTTCATTGAAGGTTTGTTTCTCAGTTGATGATGTGGGAGCTTCACATGAGGCTTTGTAAGCACCACTTGACTTGTTGTGGAGCTCTTCCTTATCCTTGAGTGGCATCTCATGAGCAACAATTCTTCCAATGACTTCCGTTGGCTTGAGATCTTTGTAATTGGGAATCATTTGGATCAATGTGCACACGGTATCATATTTTCCATCCAAGGCTCTTAGGATCTTCTTGATGATGAATTTATCGGTCATCTCTTCACTTCCTAAGCCGGCAATCTCATTTATGATGAGAGCAAGCCTAGAGTACATTTTAGCGACGCCTTCACCATCCTTCATTTTGAACTTGTCAAGTTGACTTTGAAGCACATCCAATTTGGATTCCTTGACGGAGTCGGTACCTTCGTGCATGTCAATCAAAGTATCCCAAATTTCCTTTGCATTCTCCAGATGGATGATTTTGTTGAATTCTTCGGGGCACAATCCGTTGAAGAGAATATCACAAGCTTGAGCATTGTATAGTAGCATCTTCAACTCTTCCGCGGTAGCTTCACGGTTCGGTTCTCTCCCATCAAAGAATTCACCTTGCAAGCCAATACTCACAATAGCCCAAACAGCGGGGTTATGTCCAAGAATATGCATTTTCATCTTATGCTTCCAACTAGCAAAATTTGTACCATCAAAAGGATCTCTACGGTGGTAATTTCCCTCGCTAGATGCCATACTCTCCTAGGTTGTGAAACCAAGGCTATGACCACCAAAAGCTATGGAAGTCAAAGAAAATGGAGACCAAAGCTCTGATACCACTTGTAGGATCGAAAGTATGTCTAGAGGGGGGTGATTAGACTACTTAACCAAATAAAAATCTAGCCTTTTTCCAATTTTAGTTCTTGGCAGATTTTAGCAACTTAGCACAAGTCAAGCAATCAACCTACACATGCAATTCTAAGAGTATAGCAGCGGAATGTAAAACGATTGCATATGAAGGTAAAGGGAGGAGTTTGAGGAGGCAAACGCAATGTTGACATAGATATTTTTTATCCGTGGTTCCAATAGGTGGTGCTATTGTACATCCACGTTGATGGAGACTTCAACCCACAAAGGGTAATGATTGCACGAGTCCACGGAGGGCTCCACCCATGAAGGGTCCATGAATAAGCAACCTTGTCTATCCCACCATGGTCGTCGCCCACGAAGGACTTGCCTCACTAGGGTAGATCTTCACGAAGTAGGCGATCTCCTTGCCCTTACAAACTCCTTGGTTCAACTCCACAATCTTGATGGAGGCTCCCAAGTGACACCTAGCCAATCTAGGAGACACCACTCTCCAAGAAGTAACAAATGGTGTGTTGATGATGAACTCCTTGCTCTTGTGCTTCAAATGATAGTCTCCCCAACACTCAACTCTCTCTCACAGGATTTGGATTTGGTGGAAAGAAGATTTGAGTGGAAAGCAACTTGGGAAGGCTAGAGATCAAGATTTATGTGGTAGGAATGGAATATCTTGACCTTAACACAAGTGTAGGTGGTTCTCTCTCGGAAAATGTATGTTGGAAGTGTAGGAAAGTTCTGATGGCTCTCTCCACGAATGAAGAGTGGGTGGAGGGGTATATATAGCCTCCACATAAAATCTAACCGTTACACACAACTTACCAAACTCGGTGGGACCGAATCGTGAAACTCGGTCAGACCGATTTAGTTCATAATGTGACCGTTAGCAATTTCGGTGGGACCGACATGTCAACTCGGTGGGACCGATTTCATTAGGGTTAGGGCATAACATAATATCAGTGAGACCGATTACACAAACTCGGTGAGACCGATTTTGGTAATAGACACACAAAGAGTTGGTCAGGCAAACTCGGTGGGACCGATCCGCTCATCTCGGTTGGACCGAAACATTACGAAAGGGAAACAGTGACTTTGCATTGCAATCTCGGTGGGACCGATCGCTCATCTCGGTTTGACCGAATGTTAGAAAGGGAAACAGAGAGATTACAATCCCATCTCGGTGAGACCGAGATCCCTATCGGTGAGACTAGGGTTTCTGGCAGTGGCTATGTCAACTGAATTCGGTGGCGCTGGATAGAAAGTTTCGGTGGGGCCGAGTTTGACTTTTGGTTTGGGACATATGTGGATGTGAGAAAGTAGTTGAGGGTTTTTGGAGCATATCACTAAGCACTTTGAGCAAGAAACTCATTAAGCAACACCTCACCCCCTCTTGATAGTATTGGCTTTTCCTATGGACTCAATGTGATCTTAGATCACTAAAATGAAAAATGTAGAGTCTTGTGCTTTGAGCTTGAGCCAATACTTTTGTCCTTAGCATTTTGAGGGGTCCACGTTTCTCATCCATGCCATGCCAATCATTGAGCTTTCCTGAAATATTTATCTTGAAATAGCATTATCTCAGTGAGCTATATGTTGTTAGGAATTACCAAAACCACCCAGGGAAAGTTGCACTTTCAAGCACTCGCTGGATTTGTAATATTTGGGCGTACAACCACGGGACCTTAGTGAACTAGAGATCATGATTATGGAAGAGGAGGTTTATAGTGTTATTAAGGAGTTGCCTCCGGATCGAGCACCCAGACCGGATGGGTACATTGCCGCTTTCTACCAAAAAGCGTGGCCCATAATAAAGAATGATGTCACGAGCGTTATGACCAAGCTCTACGTGGGTGATGGAAGGGCCTTTGTGAAGCTCAACAAGGCGCACATTGTGCTTATACCTAAGAAACCGAACGCTGAGGAAATAGGAGACTATTGGCCTATTAGTCTTACTCATAGCATACCAAAGTTGTTTGCTAAGGCCCTTGCGTATAGAATGAGGAAGCAGATGCATGACATTGTTGATACAAACCAATCGACATTTATCAAAGGAAGATACTTACATGACAATTTCCTCCTTGTGAGGCAAGTGGCTAGGAAATTACATGCTAGGAGAGCGTCGGCTGTGTTCCTAAAGTTGGATATTTCAAGAGCTTTTGATTCCTTGTCTTGACCCTCCCTATTTGAGGTCATGGAGGCTAAAGGGTTCGGCCCTCGATGGATGCGGTGGGTGACATTGCTACTCCAAACGGCCAGCACAAAGATCATTGTTAATGGAGTTCCACGAAAGAGTTTTGGACATGCTTGTGGGCTTCGAAAAGGGGACCCAATCTCCCCGCCGCTGTCGGATTTCGGGTTCCGGCAGACCCTTGAGGTTCAAACATTGGGGTGCGCACGAAGATCTCTCCCCTACCAGCTCACGTCTCTAAGTCTCGCAAAGATCTAAGCAAGAAAGATGAACACACAAGGGACACAAGATTTATACTGGTTCAGGCCACCATTGTGGTGTAATACCCTACTCCAGTGTGTGGTGTGGTGGATTGCCTCAGGGGCTGATGATGAATAGTACAAAGGGAGAACAGCCTCGCGAGGGGCTGTTCTTGAGCTGGTGCGATGAACTGCTTGGATGAGTTCAGTTGCTTCTCTCTCTCTGGTTGATCTCTAGATGATCTGGATGCCTCTACCCTGTAGGTGGCTAGTCCTATTTATAGAGCGAGGCCCTGGGCCTCTCCCCAAAAAATGAGTGGGAAGGGCGCCAACAATTGGCCATTTTGAAGGGGAACATCTGGTACACTTATCCTGACTAAAGTTGGTCTTCGGGTGCCAAAGGCTCTGACAGTGACGCCGCCCTGGGCTCCAGGATGACCTCCATCCTGCCGTTCTGCTGGTCTCGGTCTTGTTGCACCGAAACGGTAACCTTTGCCTGATGCCTTGGCCTGTACTTGCCCCCTTTGCATCGAAAGGGAAACAAGGACACTGCGCAGGCTAGCGCCCGCCTAGTCCTCGATCGTCATGGCTTGCGTCACGGGCCCCTCGGGAGGTGCCCTGCCTTGATCTCTCCGCCTCCTCGCGAGCCTGCCTGAGGAGGCTGCTCCTGAGGAAGCTCCTTGTCGTCCGCCCCGCGAGGCTTGGCCCCTCGCGAGGGTCTTGAGCTTGAGCTGATGAAGCTGGGCTACATTGGGCCCCCACTTGAGCCACGCCGCAGGCCGCAGGCAGGCAAGTCTAGGGACCCCCGTTCCCAGAATACCGACAGTAGCCCCCGGGCCCAAGGCGCGCCCGGACTTGGCTTAGCAGATAAGCAAAGGGGCAAGTGTGAAGCGCCGCGGGCCCCAATAGCCTGTGGCCTTGGGCACCGCGTGGCGGTTGATTGGACGTGGGCGTCTCCGCTTCCCCACGATGCCTCGGCAACCGCATGACTTGACAAGTCCCTGCATGCAAAAACGGGTCATGATTACCTGCGATCGTGGAGGCCTACGGTTGGCCTCCTCCGGCTATAAGTACGGAACGGCGCAAGCCATTCCAGTTCATCTTCCTCTGCTACCCCTCCTCTTCTTCATCTTCGCTATTGCTCCGCCTCACGCTGATGGCACCCATCCGCCGGTTCTCTGCAGAAGAGAAGGGAAAGGCCCCCCGAGAGAGTCCTGACCCGCTTCCGCCGAAGAAGCGGTTAGTCCTCTGCCACCGAGACGAGGGTGCGTGGCAGGAGATATCGAGGCCCTGGTACGAGCGGCCACCATCGGGGTTCCCGCTGCCGTTGTACGCCCGGATCGAGGGCCCTGGAGAAGAAGGCATTGAGCGACACCGGTGATGCCGCCGTCGACGCCGGTGGGTCACGGCGGTGCGCGTCGTTCCTCCTGGAGTCCACGCTGAGGGCTCCTCCTGCGAGCTTGTGCTCCACGCCGCCATGCCTCCTCGATCTTGGATCCGCCTTCCTCCCTCCTTCGCCTTCGAGATCCCGCCGAGGGGGCCTATCGAGCTCTGGCTGCAGCACGCTGGCTGCAGTACCCCTGCGACTCGAGCGGAGGTCGAGGTTGTCGCTCCGAGCAAGGTCTACATGACCCGTGGCTGGGGCGAGATCGCCCTGGTCTGCAGGACAGGTGGCGCCCTCGTAATCCACCTTGAGTATGATGGCGCCTCCCTGATGTTCTTCAAGGTCTTCGACGCGGAAGGACGCCGGCTAGGATGCTGCCCTGAGAAAGGCGGCCGGGGCCCTGCCGTGGTGAGGACTAGGCTCGCCAATCGCTCCCCCAGCAGCTCATCAGGCGACAGCGGAGGTGCCGGAGGATCCAGCGACTCCGATGAGCTCCTCGCGACTCCAGAGACGAGCGACGACAGCTACGAGCCCCCAAGCTCGCGTCGTGCTCGGAGCAGGGCGGGCTCGTCAGGCCGTCGCCACTGATCTGTATGGGGTTGGCACCGGTGCCTGACAGCCCACTATTGATGATGGCGTCCCTTGCGGAGGCGCGTGTAGTTAGCCCTCTTTAGGATTAACTCCTTTTGTTCCCTGCGAGGAATCGAAGTACCACCCCGTGGGAGTATGTAAGGCGCGGGCCATATCTTTTGTAAATATTGTATCCCTAGTATGAATTGATGCGAGGTGCTTGTCCTGTCCAGGCTCGGCTCCCCCTTTCTTTCCTCACGAGGGCTTGGTGCTCTACGCTGACAGGTCTCGGTCCCCAGGCAGGCTTCAGCCGTCGCTGGTATGCCAGGTCGCGATGCCGTGGTCAAGGCCAGGAGGTGAGCGGCCTGAGGTCCAGTAAGAGCCCCTGAGTCGCGATGCTCAGGAGGTCCCCTTTAGCGCTCAAGCAGCCTCTGCTGGGCGAGAAAGGCAAACAACATTGTCGTGACAGAGCTGCAGTAGGTGAGGGTTTACGCGCTGAGTCGGATCAGTTTTCACGTGACTTATCTCATAGGCTTGGGGTAGCTTCCGTTGAGGCGCCGGGCTTGCACGACGGCAACTGAGGTGCCGCTGGGTTAGGCCCTCGCGAGCTTCTTCCCTCTCCTCCGTGCTTCCCTTAATGCTCTACGTCCTCAGGTCCCGGCCCTCGAGCGAGCTCAGCCGCCGCTGGTATGACAGGTCGCGATGCCGTGGGTCAAGGCCAAGGGGTGAGGGCTGGAGAGCCAGTAAGGACCCATGAGTCGCGATGCTCAGGCGCCCCCCTTTTAACGTGCAAGTGGGTCGTGCTGAAGAGAAGGAGAAGAAGGCTCGTGATGCCACCATCGTTACTCCTGGAGCAGGTCATGCATACCAATCATGAGGGGAAACAAGGCTTGTTGTCTCGGTTGTCAGCTAACCATCGGTCGCTCTGAGGGAGTGATTGGGGCACTGAGGGCCTGGTGAGGTGGCGCCTTGCGAGGCTGCCGCGGCTAGAGCTCAGCCACTCAGATTTTTTGGTGTTGCAGGGACAGACTCGTGCGCAAGCGCCGTGCCAGAGCGAGCGACACCAAAGGTAGGCGTTAATCGAGTAGGCGATTAAGTATAGCATGTTAAGCACGAAGGAGCTAATTCATATAGGTAGATGCGGAGAAGTAAACGCCACTAAGTCTGGCCCGAGCGGCCTGGGGATAATGCAGCCCGAGGGGCGCCCCCAACAAAGCAGATGAAAAACACAAGCAAAACGGATACATGCCGCTGGGACGGACCCACACGACCTGGGAATGATGCAGCCCTGCGGGCGCTCCCAGTTGAAGAGAAAACTTGAAAAGATGTCACCTGATATCATTGCAGAGCGAGTGTCGGAGTAGCTGTTGACGCGCGGTGAAGCAGCCAACCCTCACGAGCCCTCGGAGCCCTGAGCCTCGGGAGGCTCTGAGGGTCCGGGCGGCCCCTCAAGGTCCATATCCATCTCCTCCAGGAACGCGTGGTGCCTGGCCACCTGAGCTTCCAGGATGCTCCTCAATAGGCGTTGGTGGGCAGCAGCCGCGTTCGGCAGGCCGAAAGGCATGCGAACGTAGTTGTGAGGTGGACCCTCGCAGCGCCCCACGCGTGAAGGCCAGAGGCGCTCCTGAGACGCGGCTCGGTTGAGCCCCGGTATGTCGATGCATACGCGCAACCCACCATCCTCGCCGGGATGTGGGGCTACAGCGGGTAGGCGGCGACTGCCACGCATGACTCTTGACTCCTGTAGCTCCTGAATGTTCCTCGTGATGAACTCCTGGGGGTTTTGCCTTCCTTGCCTTATACCTTCCTGAGGGAAACGTGCCTTGAAGCATGCCTCCAAGTGGTGCCCGAGCGCCTCCCTCGTGACCTTAGCGAGGTCGGTGGCCCTCCAGGAGAGAGCCCCCGAGCCCTGCCCGAGGAGGGCGCTAGGTGCGCCTTCCTATGCGACAGAGGGTGGCGCCCCTTGGACGGGCGCGGATCCTGACGCAACGCCTCCGGAGGGGCCTGCCTCGTGAGTCTTTGGGCCAGGTGAAGCCTTCTTCTTCTTAGAAACTGCCTCGGGGAACCTCCCGCTCCTGTGATCTGGGTCTTTGATTGCCGCGGCCTGGAAGGCACGCTCAAGAGAGCACACTGCATCCCTTTCCTCGCAAGGCACTGTGATGATTCCACTGCTTCCTGGCATCTTGAGGACATTGTAGCCATGGTGAGTCACTGTCATGAACTTGGCCAGAGCTGGGTACCCGAGGATGGCATTGTATGGCAAGCGGATTTGAGCGACGTCGAAGTCAATGAGCTCGGTGCGGTAATTGTTGCGCTGCCCAAAGGTGACGGGAAGACGAACTTGCCCTATTGGAACAGTGGAACCATCAGTGACTCCTGAGAAAGGCTTGGTTGGCTGAAGCTGATCCTACAACACTTGGAGATTGTTGAACATTTCGACGGACAGGATGTTGAGCCCAGCCCCGCCGTCGATGAGGGTCCTGGTGACTTGCACATTGCTGATGACTGGGGAACAAAGCATCGGGAGGACCCCGGGCGTTGCCGCACACTTGAGCTGATCCGCTGAGCTGAACGTGATAGCGCACACATACCACCTGAGTGGGCGCGTGGCCTCAAGCTTGGGGAGGACTGCATTCACCTCGCGAGCAAACTGCTTGAAGATGCGTTGAGAGGCTGTGGCCTGAGCGCCACCCAGGATGCAAGCGATTGCGCACGGCTCCTAGAAGCCCCCAGCCCCCTCGTCCTGGTGATGGTCTTCATTCCTCCTTGGCGGTGGTGGCAGAGGAGGGAGGCCTGCGTTGCCTTGAGGGCTGTCCTCGCGAGGCTGATCCCTCCAACCTCCCTCGCGAGGCTGGTCCTGTCAGCGGTCCTTGCGAGGCCGGTCACGCCACCCTTGGCGAGGGCCACGGTATTCCCATCGTCCTCCACCTCTTCCTCCTCCTCGGCCATAGCCTCGGTCGCTGCGGTCGGGGCGTCGGCCGATACGCCCATCTCGCACGGCCCTGAGCCCCTGACATTCATTGGTGTTGTGGGTGTGGAGGTCATGGTACACGCAGTACCGGCTGTCCTTAGATGACTCAGGCCGATCCCTGCCTCGCTTGGTGTCTAGCTCTGCTGCGAGCACAACAGCCCCCTTGTGCTTCACGTCCTTGACCTTGGGCTTCTTCTCTTCTAGGTCGGCAGCCGGGAGCTCGAGGAGGGAGTGGCGCCCTTCCTCAGCCCTGGCGCACTTGGTAGTCAGGTTGAACAGCTCCAGTGATGTGCACAGGTCTTCATGGATCGCTAGCTCCTCTTTCATCTTGATGTCGCGCACGCCATCGGAGAAGGCTGAGATGATGGCCTCCTCAGTCACCCTGGGGATCTTGAGGCGGGCGTTATTGAAGCGCTGGATGTACTTCTGCAGGGTCTCTCCCGGCTGTTGCTTGATGCGGCGCAGGTCACTCATGGTCGGGGGCCGGTCGCGAGTGCCTTGGAAGTTGGCGATGAAGCGGTGCGCATCTCGTCCCAGGAGGAGATCGTGCCTAGAGCCAGGTTCAGGAGCCAGGTGCGGGCACCGTCCTTGAGCGCCATGGGAAACCAATTCGCCATGACCTTCTCATCTCCGTTGGCGGCCTCGATGCCCAACTCGTAGAGCTGGAGAAACTCAGCAGGGTCCGCAGTGCCGTCGTAGCGCGGAGGCAGGTCTGGCTTGAACTTGCCGGGCCAGGCGATGCTACGCAGCTCGGAGGTGAAAGCGCGGCAGCCTGCAGTGGCCACCGGAGCTCTCTGCTGAGGTGGGGCTTGCTCCTGGGGATTCCCGCGCGCCATTGCCTGGAGCAACGCTGGGTCTTGACGTGGCGGTGCAGGGATGCGGTCATGGCGCACCGGTATTGGGAGCACGAGAGCACCTTCTTGGGGGCGAGGGATCTCTTGGCAGCTCCTTTCTTGTTGTGCAGGCGCTAGACATGGCGGGTCTCGACCTGGGGCCGCGCGCCTTGGAGCCAGGGCGCCTTCTTGGGGAGGAGGTGGAGGAGGCACCTCCTGCTCCTCGCCTCCCGCACAGGATGGAGGGTGAGGCAGCGAGAGGGACAGCATGGGAGAGCCCCCTGCGGTGCTGACGAGCTCGGTGATGCGGGCGAGCCAGTCCTCGTAGAGGTCGTCGACGGGGTGGTAGTGCAGGAGCTCACGCGCCAAGAGCAGCGCGGCGTGCGCGTCCGTGGGGGTGCGACGGGCGTGGGACGATGAACCGGCTGGAGTCAGCGACGGGATGGCGGTGCGGCCGTCGCGCCGCACCAAAGGATGCAGGGACGAGGCTTGCTGCTCGTTCCCTGCCAGGCCGGTGGCGGTGTTGGCGGCAGGCGACGGAGAACGAAGGGGGCGTCCGCCGACGGGCGCCGTCTGGGCGACGCGGGTGGCGAGAGCAGCCCGACACTCGGCACGGGCCGGCGAGTGTCAGCCATGGTCAGGGTGGAAGATCAGACACGACTAGCGGAAGAAAGATTCTGGCGCACCCCTACCCGGCGCGCCAAATGTCGGATTTCGGGTTCCGGCAGACCCTTGAGGTTCGAACACTGGGGTGCGCACGAAGATCTCTCCCCTACCAGCTCACGTCTCTAAGTCTCGCAAAGATCTAAGCAAGAAAGATGAACACACAAGGGACACGAGATTTATACTGGTTCAGGCCACCATTGTGGTGTAATACCCTACTCCAGTGTGTGGTGTGGTGGATTGCCTCAGGGGCTGATGATGAATAGTACAAAGGGAGAACAACCTCACGAGGGGCTGTTCTTGAGCTGGTGCGATGAACTGCTTGGGTGAGTTCAGTCGCTTCTCTCTCTCTCTGGTTGATCTCTTGATGATCTGGATGCCTCTACCCTGTAGGTGGATAGTCCTATTTATAGAGCGAGGCCCCGGGCCTCTCCCCAAATAATGAGCGGGAAGGGCGCCAACAATTGGCCATTTTGAAGGGGCACATCTGGTACACTTATCCTGACTAAAGTTGGTCTTCGGCTGCCAAAGGCTCTGATGGTGACGCCGCCCTCGGCTCCATGATGACCTCCATCCTGCCGCTCTACTGGTCTTGGTCTTGTTGCATCGAAACGGTAACCTTTGCCTGATACCTTGGCATGTGCTTGCCCCCTTTGCACCGAAAGGGAAACAAGGACACTGCGCAGGCCGGCGCCCGCCTGGTCCTCGATCGTCATGGCTTGTGTCACGGGCCCCTCGGGAGGTGCCCTGCCTTGTTCTCTCTGCCTCCTCGCGAGCCTGCCTGAGGAGGCTGCTCCTGAGGAAGCTCCTTGTCGTCCGCCCCGCGAGGCTTGGCCCCTCGCGAGGGTCTTGAGCTTGAGGTGATGAAGCTGGGCTGCATTGGGCCCCCACTTGAGCCACGCCGCAGGCCGCAGGCAGGCAAGTCTGGGGACCCCCGTTCCCAGAACACCGACAGCCGCTATTCATCATAGCCATGGATGTCTTGATGGCCATTGTAAAAAAACTACCAAAGTGGGAGTGCTTAGTTCAACAACGGGGATTTTGCCTATGCAAAGGTTTGTTGGGAAATGTTGCATGGAAAACGAAAAATTTCTACCCACACGCAATGATCTATCCCTGGAGATGCATAGCAACGAGGGCAGAGTATGTCTACGTACCCTCATAGACTGTAAGCGAGAGCTTGTAACAATGTGGTCGATGTAGTCGAACTTCTTCATGCTCCAACTGATCAAGTACCAAACGTACGACACCTCTGCGCTCTGCACACGTTCAGCTCGGTGACGTCCTCCGTCTTCTTGATCTAGCAAGATAGCGAGGTAGTAGATTAGTTCCGGCAGCACAACGGCATGGTAACGGTGATGGTGAAGTGATCTCTGCAGTGGTTCACCTAAGCACTACGAAAATTTGACCGGGGGTGTAAACGGTGGAGGGGGGCGCCGCACACGGCTAGGAAATTGTATGTTGTGTGCTAGGCGCCTCCTTCCCCATATATGTAGGTGGGAGGGAGGGAGGAGCAGCCAAAGGAGGTGCCCAAGTAGGAGGAATCCTACTTGGGGTCCCTCCCAAGCCGCGCCCCCCTCTTTCCTTATTTGGAGTGCGGGAAAAGGCAGGGGAGGGTGGCGCCCCCGCTTTTCCTTTCTCCCATGAGAGGGAAAGGCAGGAGGGGCTAGCCCTCCCCCTTTTCCTTCCCTAGGGCTATACAAACAAGGGAGGGGGTGCACCAGCCCCCTTGTGGGCTGGTCTGTCCCCTCCTTTGGCCCATAAGGCCCATAACTTGCCGGGGGGTTGCCCGGAACCCCTCCCGGTAACCCGATTCCTTCCCGGTACGTCCCGAAACACTTCCGGTGTCCAAATACCATCATTCTATATGTCAATCTTTACCTCTCGACCATTTCGAGACTCCTCGCCATGTCCGTGATCTCATCCGGGATTCCGAACAACATTCGGTCACCAAAACATATAACTCATCTAACACTATATCGTCAACGAACGTTAAAGTGCGGACCCTACGGATTTGAGAACTATGTAGGCATGACCGAGACACCTCTCTGGTCAATAACCAATAGCGGAACCTGGATGCCCATATTGGATCCTACATATTCTACGAAGATCTTTATCGGTCGAACCGATATGACAACATACGTAATTCCCTTTGTCCATTGGTATGTTACTTGCCCGAGATTCGATCGTTGGTATCTTCATACCTAGTTCAATATCGTTACCGGAAAGTCTCTTTACTCGTTCTATAATACATCACCTCGTGACTAACTCCTTAGTTATTTGCTTGCAAGCTTATGATGTGTATTACTGAGAGGGCCCAGAGATACCTCTCCGATACTCGGAGTGACAAATCCTAATCTTGATCTATGCCAACTCAACAAACACCTTCGGAGATACCTGTAGAGCATCTTTATGATCACCTAGTTATGTTGTGACGTTTGATAGCACACAAGGTATTCCTCCGGTATCCGGGAGTTGCATAATCTCATAGTAGAAAGAATATGTATTTGACATGAAGAAAGCAAAAGCAATAAACTGAACAATCATTATGCTAAGCTAACGGATGGGTCTTGTCCATCACATCATTCTCCTAATGATGTGATCCCGTTATCAAATGACAACACATGTCTATGGTTAGGTGATACGTCTCCAACGTATCTACTTTTCCTAACACTTTTCCTCTTGTTTTGGACTCTAATTTGCATGATTTGAATGAAACTAACCCCGGACTGACGTTGTTTTCAGCAGAACTACCATGGTGCTATTTCTGTGCAGAAATAAAAGTTCTCGGAATGGAACGAAACTTTGCGAGGATTTTTTATTCAATAAATAAGAATTTCTGGAGCCAAGACCCGTCGGAGGGGGGGGCACCTGGGTGGGCACAACCCACCAGGGCGCGCCCCCTCCTAGCGCGCCCAGGTGGGTTGTCTCCACCTGGTGGCCCCACAGACCATAATACCGACGCTATAAAATCCTATTTTCCAGAAAATAATAATGGAGAGAGAATTATTGCGATCCACGAGACGGAGCCGCCGTCTCCTCCTGTTCTTTATCGGGAGGCCAGATTTGGAGTCTGTTTGGGGCTCCGGAGAGGGGGATCTTCATTCTTCGTCATCACCAACCCTTCTCCACCGCCAATTCCATGATGCTCCCCACCGGGCAAGTCCTTCATAGGCTCGCTGGTCGGTGAGGAGTTGGATGAGATTCATCATGTAATCGAGTTAGTTTTGTTAGGGCTTGATCCCTAGTATCCACTATGTTCTAAGATTGATGTTGCTATGACTTTGCCATGCTTATTGCTTGTCACTTTGGGCCCGGGTGCCATGAACTCAGATCTGAACTGCTTATGTTATCACAATTATATCCATGTTCTAGATCCGATCTTGCAAGTTATAGTCACCTACTATGTGTTATGATCTGGCAACCCCGGAGTGACAATAGTCGGGACCACTCCCGGTGATTGCCGTAGTTTGAGGAGTTCATGTATTCACCGTGTGTTAATGCTTTGTTCGGGTTCTCTATTAAAAGGAGGCCTTAATATCCCTTAGTTTCTAATAGGACCCCACTGCCATGGTAGGGTAGGACAAAATTTGTCATGCAAGTTCTTTCCATAAGCACGTATGACTATTTACGGAATACATTCCTACATTATATTGATGAACTGGAGCTAGTGTCGTATCGCCCTAAGTTATAACTGTCTCATGATGAATATCATCCAATAAGTCACCAATCCAGTGCCGACTAATTTATCCTATATTGTTCTTGCTAAGTTACTACTGCTATCATCACTGTTACACTTGCTACAAAATTACTGCTATCACTGTTACCGTTACTATTTTTGTTGTCACTACTATCAAAACTATCATACTACTTTGCTACTGATCACTTTGCTGCAGATAATTAATCTCTAGGTGTGGTTGAATTGACAACTCAGCTGCTAGTACCTTCAAATATTCTTTGGCTCCCCTTGTGTCGAATCTAAAAATTTGGGTTGAATACTCTACCCTCGAAAACTATTGTGATCCCCTATACTTGTGGGTTATCATTAGGAAACCTTAACCATCTTTGGTCAACAAGCTAGTCTAGTAAATGCTTACTAGAGACATGGTATTTGTTTATGTATTCACACATGTATTTAAGTTTCCGATCAATACAATTCTAGCATGAATAATAATCCTTTATCATGAATAAGGAAATATAATAATAACTATTTTATTATTGCCTCTAGGGCATATTTTCATCAGTCTCCCACTTGCACTAGAGCCAGTAATCTAGTTCACATCACCATGTGATTTAATACCAATATTCATATCTATATATGATTAACACCCATAGTTCACATCGCTATGTGACCAACACCCAAAGAGTTTACTAGAGTCAATAATCTAGTTCACATCGCCATGTGATTAACAACCAAAGAGTACTAAGGTGTGATCATGTTTTTGCTTGTGAGAGAGGTTTAGTCAACGGGTCTGTCACATTCAGATCTGTATGTATTTTGCAAATTTCTATGTCTACAATGCTCTGCATGGAGATACTTTAGCTAATTGCTCCCACTTTCAATATGTATACATATTAAGACTCGTAGTCATCTGAATTGGTGTCAAAGCTTGCATCAACGTAACTCTTTTCGACGAACTCTTTATCACCTCCATAACCGAGAAATATTTCCTTAGTCCTCTAAGGATAATTTTGACTGTTGTCCAGTGATCAACTCCTGGATCACTATTGTACCACCTTGCCAAACTCATGGCAAGGTACACAATAGGTCTGGTACACGGCATGTCATACTTTATAGAACCTATGGCTGAGGCATAGGGAATGACTTTCATTCTCTCTCTATCTTCTGCTGTGGTCGGGTTTTGAGTCTTACTCAAACTTCACACCTTACAATACAGGCTAGAACTCCTTCTTTGACTGGTCCATTTTGAACTCCTTCAAAATCTTGTCAAGGTATGTACTCATTGAAAACCTTATCAAGCGTCTTGATCTATCTCTATAGATCTTGATCCTAATATGTAATTAGCTTCACTGAGGTCTTTTATTGAAAAATTCTTATTCTAGTATATATATCCTTTTATGCTATACATAGATTTTATATCATTTCCAATCAACAATATGTCATCCACACATATTATTAGAAATGCTACAGAGCTCCCACTCACTTTCTTGTAAATACAGGCTTCACCGAAAGTCTGTATAAAACCATATGCTTTGATCACCTCATCAAAACATATATTCCAACTCTGAGATGCTTGCACCAGTCCATAGATGGATCGCTAGAGTTTGCACAATTTGTTAGCACCTTTAGGCTCGACAAAACCTTCTGGTTGCATCATACACAACTCTTCTTTAAGAAATCCATGAAGGAATGCAGTTTTGACGTCCATTTGCCAGATTTCATAGTTATAAAATGCGGCAATTGCTAACATGATCCGGACTGACTTAAGCATCGCTACAGGTGAGAAGGTCTCATCGTAGTCAACCCCTTGAACTTGTCCAAAATCTTTCGCGACAAGTCGAGCTTTGTAGATGGTGACATTACCATCATCGTATGTCTTCTTCTTGAAGATCCAATTATTCTCAATGGCTTGCTGATCATCGGGCAAGTCCACCAAAGTCCACACTTAGTTCGCATACATGGATGCTATCTCATATTTCATATCCTCAAGCCATTTATCGGAATCTGGGCTCACCACAGCTTCTTCATAGTTTGTAGGATCGCCTTGGTCTAGTAACATGACTTCTAGTACAGGATTATCATACCACTCTGGTGCGGATTGTGCTCTGGTTGACCTACGAGGTTCAGTAGCAACTTGATCTGAAGTTTCACGATCATTATCATTTGCTTCCTCTCTAGTTGGTGTAGGCATCACTGGAACAACTTGTGTGATGTGCTACTTTCTAATTCAAGAGAAGGTACAATTACCTCATCAAGTTCTACTTTCCTCCCACTCAATTCTTTTGAGAGAAACTCCTTCTCTAGAAAGGTTTCATTGTTGACAACAAAGATCTTGCCTTCGGATCTATGGTAGAAGGTGTACCCAATTATTTCCTTAGGGTATCCTAAGAAGACGCACTTCTCCGATTTGGGTTCGAGCTTATCAGACTGAAGCCCTTTTACATAAGTGTCACAACTCCAAATTTTAAGAAATGACAGCTTATGTTTCTTGCCAAACCACAGTTCATACGGTGTCATCTCAACAGATTTAGACGGTGCCCTATTTAATGTGAATGCAACTATCTCTAATGCATAACCCCAAAACGATAGTGGTAAATCGGTAAGAGACAACATAGAACGCACAATATCCAATAAAGTACAGCTACGACGTTTGGACACACCATTACGTTGTGGTGTTCCAGGTGGTGTGAGTTGTGAAACTATTCCACATTGTTTTAAATGAAGGCCAAACTCGTCACTCAAATATTCGCCTCCGCGATCAGATCGTAGAAACTTTATTTTCTTGTTACGATGATTTCCCACTTCACTCTGAAATTCTTTGAACTTTTCAAATGTCTCAGACTTGTGTTTCATCAAGTAGACATACCCATATCTACAAAATCATCTGTGAAGGTCAGAAAATAACGATACCCACAATAATCAAATACCGGTATCAAATACCCAGGGGCTACTATGAACACTAGTAAGGTACACATCAATAATCAAATATACTTTTGTCCACTCTGCCATCCTTCTTATCCTCCAAGTATTTGGGGCATTTCCACTTCCAGTGACCATTTCCTTTGCAGTAGAAGCACTCAGTTTCAGGCTTGGGTCCATATCTAGGCTTCTTCATGGGAGTGGAAACTTGCTTGCCATTCTTCTTGAAGTTCCCTTTCTTTCCCTTGCCCTTTTTCTTGAAACTAGTGGTCTTGTTAATTATCAACATTTGATGCTCAATCTTGATTTCTACCTTCACTGATTTCAGCATCGCTAAGAGCTCGGGAATCGTTTTGTCATCCCTTGCATATTATAGTTCATCACGAAGTTCTAGTAGCTTGGTGATAGTGACTAGAGAACTCTGTCAATCACTATCTTATCTGGAAGATTAACTCCCACTTGATTCAAGCGATTGTAGTACCTAGGCATTCTGAGCACATGCTCACTGGCTGAGCTATTCTCCTCCATATTGTAGGCAAAGTAGAGGTTTCATACCTCTCAACACGGGCATGAGGCTGGAATACCATTTTCATCTCTTGGAACATCCCATATGCTCTGTGGCGTTCAAAACATTTTTGAAGTCCCGGTTCTAAGCCGTAAAGCATGGTGCACTAAACTAATAAGTAGTCATCATATCAAGCTTGCCAGATGTTCATAATGTCTGCATATGCTCCTGCAATAGGTCTGTCACCTAGCGGTGTATCAAGAACATAATTCTTCTGTGCAGCAATGAGGATAATCCTCAGATCACGGACCTAGTCCTCTTTATTGCTACTATCATCTTTCAACTTAGTTTTCCCTATGAACATATCAAAAATAGGGGAGCTATAGCGCGAGCTATTAATCTACAATGTAGATATTCAGAACTATAAGACTAAGTTCATGATAAATTAAGTTCAATTAATCAAATTACTTAAGAATTCTGAAAGTGAGTTAAGTCGACAAGAGGGGGGTGAATAGGCGATTTTTACGAATTCTTCACTGAGGAATTCCAGGGTGAGGAAATTCCTGAGCGAAGAACTACTTGCAGCGGAATAAGTACTCAGATGCATACATGACATAACATAAACTGGATATCATGATGAAATGCATACAGACACAGAGTACTGAAAGCGTAAGCACTAGATAAAAGAGGATGAAGACAACCAGACTGAACAAATTGAACTCAGGAAAGTCTTCAGTCAAAGTCTTCAAACAGATATGAACAAGCACACAACACAGTAATGAGGAAATGGAAGGGTTGAGGAAATAGAACCAGTTAGCTCGGTGAAGACAATGATTTGGTAGACCAGTTCCAACTGTTGTGATAGTTGTACGTCTGGTTGGAGCGGCTAGGTATTTAAACTTGAGGACACACAGTCCTCACCATATTCTCCTTGAGCTAAGGTCACATAGACCTCGCCCAATCACTCGTGGTAAGTCTTCAGGTGACTTCCAAAACTTCACAAACTCGATCACTTGGCAATCCACAATTTCCTCTTGGATGCTCTAGACCATGACGCCTAACCGTATGGAAAATGCACAATCTTCAAAGGTAACAAGCATCGGATCCACACAGGAACAATTTCTTTAGTGATGCTCAATCACTTTGGGTTTGTAGGTGTTTGGGTTTGGGTTTTCCTCACTTGATGATTTTCGCTCAAAGTCCTCGGAGGATGGGATGCTCTCAATGACAAGTGTCAGTTTCTCACGAAGCAGCCAACCAGCTAGTGGTTGTAGGGGGCGGCTATTTATAGCCTAGGGAGTAGCTCGACATGATAAGACATAAATGCCCTTCAATGATATGAACGTTAGGGGGTAGATATTTTGGGACAGCTGGCGCGTAGCACAGCAACGGTAAGAAATCTGACGCTCAAATTCCTCAGGGTTATCATGTTTGTCACTTGTAGGCAATCCGCACTAGTGAATTCCTAACGCCTGAGTTAGAACAAATTCCTCAGAGACCAGAAGAACTCCGTATCTGTCACTAAAGAAATTGACTGAACTATATGAGATTTAAAATGGCTTCACTCGAAGGAATTGGTAGGTGTAGGATTTTGAGATGAGCATCACTTGGAAACTTTTCCTTAGTTTTCCCTCAACCCCCTTTAACAGTATGATGTTTCCTATGACTCAAGAAAGAGAAAAAGAAACTATAAAAACAAAAGTATTCATGCTTCATGTTCCTCATATGAATATCAAGTCTTCACGGTCACACCAATTTCTTCACTTTCAAAGTCTTCAGAAATCCAAAGTCTTCAGTCGAAGACTTCATTTTTAGGGGTCGACTTTCTCTGTAAATATCAAACTCCTCATAGACTTATAGACCCGTGTACACTCACAAACGCATTAGTCCCTTAACCTATAAGTCTTCAATACACCAAAATCACTAAGGGGAACTAGATGCACTTACAATCTCCCCTTTTTGGTGATTGATGACAATATAGGTTAAGTTTTCAACAGGGATAAACATATGAAGTGTAAATACTGATATTGAGGAATTTGATTGCAAGATATAGAAGAAGTCCCCCTGAAGATGTGCATAGTGAGGAATTTGCTTTTGAAGCAATGCACATTTGAAGAGTAGAATCATGGAGATCTCCCCCTATATCTTGTAATTCATACATGCATTTGACATATGATATGAAGAATTTGAAATACATGATGAAATGTGGTGACTGATGTGATTCAGCATGCGTGCATTAACATATATGAGGAAATAGCATGCAGAAGAACATAGCAAAAGTATCAGACCACCATCGGCTTTAAGTTTACAACTCGATCCAACAAAGTCTTCAATGACCAAAAGGGATGAAAAGTGAGGACTAACGCCCCTGAAGAATATCATCATGAAGTCGATGGAGGAGCTCCAGCGTTGTTGGGGTCAGTTGTTGAAGTAGGGCCTGCCATAGTGTCGTCCAAATCTTCATACTCATCAGTCTCGCGTGATGAAGAATAAGAGCTGGCTACCAAGGAAGGAACTTTGACTTTCTTAAATTTCTTCATCGGTGGCTGAGACCAGTCAAAGTCTTGCTTGAAGCCCATCTGCTTCAGATCTTCTTCACCATAAAGATGAGACAGAACAGCCCAGGTGCGATTGAATACTTCATGGATGTAGTAGTGGTTCTTCTTCACTAAATTGTGTGTTGCAGTCATGTTGTGAAGAATTGAACCAAACTGACGCTTAACCCATTTGTGGTTGCAATCGACCTTCTGGTGAAGACTGAGGAGAAGCCCACGATCAGTCATCACCCTTGGAGCTGTGCCTTGAGGATTTTGCTTTGAGGCATTGGCGGCAGAGTCATGAGTGGCAGAGTCATCATTGGTGGAGTAAGATGCAGCTTTGCGGAACTGACCATCCAATGGACGAATGCCTTCATCAATAACAACAGTAGCCTTGCCCTTTTCATCAACTGAGGAAAATGTCCGCTTGAGGACTTCAATGGGGGGCAAGTAGTTGCCATGGTTGAGTGTGTCAGCCTTGTAATTGATTGAAGACCTTAATCTGAGGAATCTCATAATCCAGGGAGCGTAAGGCTTCAATTCAAAAGGGGACAATGCAACATTGGCCCGAGTCCTCATGAAGAAATCATGGTAGTTGACAGGAACGCCATGAATGATATTGAATAGCACATTCTTCATGATACCAACGACCTCTTCTTCATTAGAGTCATGGCCCTTGATTAGACTCAAGGTCTTGGTCAAGATGCGATAGATAGTCCGTGGCACATACAACAATTCCTTCACGAGGAATTTGGTCCTTGGGGCTTGACCGGGCTTCAGCGGCTTCATCAACACTTGCATATAGTGGTCAGTGAGTTCAGGTTCATGATATATACAACGAGCACCTTCAAGGGGAGGACTGACAGGCAGGGCAGGAAGTAATTCAGAGGCCGGTGCTTTGAAGTGAGTATTGTCTGTCATATAGTCCAACACCCAAGAGTTCACATCTTCAGCATTTCCTGTGATGTGCAGCATTGCATAGAACTGGAGAATTAGTTCTTCATTCCAATCACATATATCTGTGCAGAAGTTGAGCAGTCCAGCATCGTGAAGAACACTAAGGACTGGCGTGAAGCAAGGCAGTGATTCCATGTCCACGTGAGGAATATGCTCATGGTCGAAGACTTTGTCCTTATGAAAAAGTTGTGATGAATAGAAGTTTGCTTGGTTGGCAGTCCAGAAATGCTTCCTTCTAAGACGAGCAGAGCCATATGGGTTGTAATGTGTGAAGAACACATGCTCGTGGAAGAAGTCATCAGCCTTGAAGGTTTGCTTCTTAGAGAAGGGATTCTTCAGCTTGGGCTAAGAAGTATCAGTCAAAGGCATCACAGCCTAAGGAATCACATTCTCAGGCACAACAGGCTGAGGAATTTTAGTTTCAGCTTCAGTTGCAGCCTAGGTCTTCATTTCTTGAGCAGCATTTTCTTCAGCACTAGTGGCTGGAATTTCTTCAGGAATGGACGGAGTGGTGCGAGGTTCTTCAGAGCCCATTATAACTTCAGTGTGCACTAGGGAGTGAGGGATTTGTTGCCGTGGCATGAACAAAGGAGAGTTGGGTGCTAACTTTCCCAAAAGTCATCATTCATCACAGGTGTGGTGCTCCCAGTGTCCACATGTTCATCTTCTTCACTTAATTCTACAACGCCCGCCTCTTCAGCTGTGAATTGAGGCACTGGCGATGAAATAACTGGAGTTGAAGGGATGTCATCCACTTCAATTTCTTCGTCCAACTACTCTGAAGAAGCAGCAGAAGGAACGCCTTCATCAGATCCACTTGGGATCTCATAATCTTCACCAAAGGGAATGAGTTCCTTTGATGGCATGCTTGAGACAGGAATAACATCAATTGCATTCTCAAATGAGCTTGTCAATGTCTTCATCTTCTTTGGTGCTGAAGACTGAGATGAAGTAGATGTTTTCCTCTTCTTCACTGCAGCTTGCTCCGCAGCTTTGGTTTTCTTCACTTCTGATGCAGAAGGAGGAATTGGACTTGGTGTTGGTGCAGGAGGAGCAGAGGAAATTGGTTCAGTACCTCAGGCACAACTATTTCAGTTTGCCTGGTTGGTTTAGATTCTTCAGGCTCAGCGGTTGATGCCTCGGTTGGCCTGGCTTGTTCTTCAGGCGCAACACTAGTGGTTGCCCTGGCAATGTCATCAGCGGCTGGAATGCAGTCATCAGCCCTGGTACTAGCAGTTTCATCAGCAGCCTGATTTTCATCAGCGGTGCTGGCATGTTCTTCAGTCGGCTGAGCAGATGCTTCAGCCTGAGGAGATTCAGCTTTTGAAGTGAATTTTCCAGTCAACTTCACAAACCTGACTTTGGCTCCAAACCAGTCAGCATAGTAGCAATCAAATTCATCAATGAGATTCTTGATCTCAGATTGCAGAGCTACAAGTTCATTAGTTCTCATTTTGACAACATTCTTCTTCAGCAAGCGCTCGTTTTTGTACTGAGCTTTCTTCAGCTGCCTGGCCTTCTCAAATTTCCATTTTTCTTTGCCAATGAAGGCGGTTAGCATGTGACTTTGGCCAGGAGTCAGCTTCAAGTCTGGCACAGGTGTGTTGGGGTCCTTGTGCCAGAGATCAATGTATTCAAGGATCAACTTTGGATCCAGTAAGAGAGGAACTTCACTTCCTTTGGTTCTTGCGGCCCTCTGATGTCTATCTCTGATGATTTCGGCAAATTCCTCATCATCAGCTTCACCTTCATCGGACGGTACTTGAAAGGCAACCTGCTTCTTGTGAGGACTTGGTCTTGAGCCTCGTCTAGCAGTGGCCTTGGTCTTCAGCAGAGTGGGGCCTGTTGAGGAATGCGGAGGAGCTGAAGAACTTGCAGAGGCTCCCGAGGCAATTGATTTGCCTGTGGTCCTTTGACACGAGGCGAGATGCACAGGTGTTGAGGACTTTGTTAGAGGAGCTGAGGGTTTTGGAGGAGCTGGAGCAGCATGAGGAATTAGCTGTGAGGGCTTTGCAAACCTGGGTTGTGAGGGCATTGCTGAGGTGCTTGGCCATGAGGGCATTGAAGCAGAAGCACTGTGCTTGTGAGCGGGCTTCTTGGCCATAGCCTTCTTAGGCTTGCTAGCAGAGGCCTCAGCAGTGGCAGCAGTAGAATCTTCATTGAATTTCTTCATTGCCTCTTTTGCCATTTTGGCCAGTTTAGCTTGATACTTGGCCCATTCCTTAGGGAAATCCTCACCTCTTCTGATGCTTGATGGATCAGCAACTTGGCCTGGTGCCAAGGGAGGTCTTGGGCATGGAGGGTGTACTACGAATTTCTTCATATACTTGGGAGTTACATATCTATACTCCCTCCATTCTCTAGCCCATCTCCTCTCTATCCTCTGAATGTGCACTTTGCACTAATTCTTCGTTTCATGAGGAGGAGTGCAGTACCCTGCATAGGTGTCATTAGGAATCTCAAAAGCATTGTTGACTTCCAACTTCTTTCCTCCCCTCCGAGGTTTCTTGCCATCTGCCATTTTATTCAGCTGAGGATTTTAAACTATTGAGTTCTCTGAAGAGGTATGCAACTTTTCTTCGAGGAATGCTGCAAATGAGTTAAGTTGATGAGAACCTAGTGATTCAGCAGCGGACATGTGTACCTGTGAACAAAGTATAGGTGCGAAGAATTTGGAGAGGTCATATGCGTTCTCAGAAGATTTTTGCAAAAGCAACAAGTTTGAGGAATTTGACCAGATGTGTCTTGAGGAATTTCACTAAGCGTCCTTTGACTTAGGTTTCAGAGTTGAATAGATTGGAAATCCACACAATTGAGGAATCTTGCAGAAAAATGTGGCTTAGGGAAACAGATCAAGAACAGATGTTTGTGCGAGGTGTTTAGAGTGTGAAAATTGAAGAATAAACACCTTTTGAAGATTTTGTAGAAATCATATGAATCAACAAGGGCAGTAAAAGTGACTTTTAATTACCCTTGACGAAGAACACGATGAACTAAGACTTAGTAGATTTGATGCTCGTCGGTTCAGATCTTCCACGCCCTTACTTGGCTGAGGAAGACAGCTATGGCGGCGGCAGAGTGAAGAAACCCGCGGTCGGCGTGAGTAGGATGGCGGCGAGGTCGAGGCAGCGAAGCTCTTCCTCACCGGCGACGATGGAAGTAGCGGTGGTGCTAGGTTTTGAGATCTCGAGCGAGGGAGTGAGGTCGAGCGGAGTAAAAACAGTCTAAGGAGGGTGAGGGGTATTTATAGCCGAGGTGAAAACCCACTCGCCCAAGGAAAATGGACGAACGTGCCCCTGACCCTTCTCATTCGTGCGACATGTGTCACCCACATACTGTGAGGTGGAGATCGTGTGAGATCGTGGGTGAATAGATAATCATATCGTGGAATGCGAAACGATTTGAGCGGCAAAAGCCAAAAAATTCAGATTAGAATATTTTAAGGTTTCATTCACAAATTCTTCAGCTATCAAGGACACAGTGAAGATTTTGAACGGGTTTCAAATAGAACGCACATGAAGAATTTGTGAACAGACTGGGTTGAATTTAGCATAGAGGGGAAGGGTCCGATCACATTCACTTAGCAGAAAAAGCATCTTGAAAAAATAGCAATAAGTGAATGTTGTAGAGGACATACACTCATATATTTATATAGACAATGAAGAAAAACGATGGAAACAGTGAAGACATTGCAAAGTTGAAGAAATTGAACAACTGAGGAATTTCAAAAATGAAGAAAAACTCAAATTGAAGATTTTCAACTTTTGTTGGTGGCGTAACCCACCGTATAAGAATACTGATTTCAGACACCGCGTACAATTGTCGTAGGGCTCTGAACATCAAATTCTTGTTAATTTCTTCACACTTAGGGTGTTAGTCTTCATTGATTGAAGAAAAACGTTACTTCGTGTGTTGCACATCTAAGTCATCAATTTTGCATAAGTGTTAGGATGTGTGTCCTTTTCAAAGGACATTCGAAGATTCTAAGATATTTAGCTCACACTGCAACTTGCTAAATCTCTTCTCATCCAAGGGCTTTGTGAAGATATCGGCTAGCTGTTCTTCAGTCTTCACGTGCTCGATGGAGATGTCGCCCTTCAACACATGATCACGAAGAAAATGATGACGAATCTGAATGTGCTTTCTCTTCGAGTGCTGAACTTGGTTATGAGCAATCTTGATGGTGCTCTCATTGTCACAATAGAGTGGCACATTCTTCACATTGATGTCGTAGTCCTTGAGGGTTTGCTTCATCCATAGCGGTTGAGCACAACACGAACCAGCATCAATGTACTCAGCTTCAGCAGTAGACAGTGACACGCAGTTCTATTTCTTCGAGGACCAACAGACCAAGGATCATCCGAGGAAATGGCATGTGCTTGATGTTGACTTGCGGTCCACATGATCACCAGCATTGTCAGAGTCTGACTATCCAGTGAGATCAACAGCCGCCCCTTGGGATACCATAATCCAAGTGTTGGAGTGTGAGCTAGATATCGAAGAATATGCTTCACAGCCTTATGGTGTGATTCCTTCGGTGTAGCTTGAAAGCGGGCACACATGCAAACACTAAGCATAATATCCGGCCTAGATGCAAATAAATACAATAAAGAACCAATCATGGAGCGGTATACCTTTTGATGAAAGTCAACACCATTTTCGTCAGTGCATAGATGGCCATTTGTGGGCATAGGGATTTTGATGCCTTTGCAATCTTGCATGCCGAATTTCCTCAGTACATCTTTGAGGTATTTCTCCTGAGATATGAATATGCCATTGCGTTGTTGACGAATCTGAAGACCTAAGAAGAATTTCAATTCTCCCATCATAGACATTTGATATTCTCCACTCATCATATAGGCAAATTCATCATTGTAATGTTGGTCAGTAAAGCCAAACATAGTATCATCAACATATATTTGGCACACAAATAATTCATCATCATAGGTTTTGGTGAAAAGAGTTGGGTCAAGTGAACCGGGTTTGAAGCCTTTCTTCATGAGGAATTCCTTCAAAGTATCATACCACGCCCGAGGGGCCTGCTTGAGGCCATAGAAGGCCTTATTGAGTCTGAAGACTTTGTCAGGACGCTTTGAATCTTCAAAACCTGGTTGTTGAGCAACATATACTTCTTCCTCAAGCTTACCATGAGGAATGCAGTTTTCACATCGATTTGATATAAGATGATATTATGATGGTTAGCATAAGCAAGTAATATGCGAATAGCCTCAAGTCTAGCAACAGGTGCAAAAGTTTCATCGAAATCAATTCCTTCAACCTATGTGTAGCCTTGAGCTACAAGTCGTGCTTTATTCCTCACCACAAGGTCATTTTCATCTTGCTTGTTGTGGTAGATCCACTTTGTGCCGATGATATTGTGCTTGTGAGGGTCTGGTCGCTTGACAAGTCCCAGACATTGTTGAGCTTGAACTGATGTAATTCTTCTTGCCTAGCTTGAATCCACTCAGGCTCCAGAAAGGTTTCATCTACCTTAGTGGGCTCTGTGATAGAGACGAAAGCAAACTGCCTACAAAAGTTAGAAAAATGTGAAGCTTCTGAGCGTGTGAGAGGACCTGGTGCGTTGATGTTGCTGATGATTTTCTCAATGTGCACTTCATTTGCAACTTGAGGATGAGCGAGTTGGCGACGAGGAATTGGATCAGCATCTTCTTTAGAGCCATTTTCCTCAGGTGCACTAGCATGATGTTCTCCATGTTCTGGAATAACTTCTTCAGCAGATTCTTTGGTGGGAATGACATCCTCAGTAGCCTTGAACTTGATGATTTCCTCAGGAGACTGTTCATCTAGCACAGGAGGTAGGTGCTCTCTTAGCGAGCCATTAGTTTCATCGAACCGCACATCTACAGTCTCAACAACCTTGTGGTGAACGTTGTTGAAGACTCTGTAGGTATGCGATTCCTTTTCGTAACCAAGCATAAAACCTTCATGTGCTTTCGGTGCAAATTTAGAATTGTGATGAGGATCTCTAATCCAACATTTAGCACCGAAGGCTTTGAAATAACTCACATTAGGTTTCTTGTCAGTGAGGAGTTCATATGCAGCCTTCTTGAAGAATTTGTGAAGATATACCTTGTTGATGATGTGGCATGCAGTATCAATTGCCTCAGTCCAAAAATGACGAGGTGTCTTGTATTCATCAAGCATAGTGCGAGCCATCTCAACAAGAGTCCTGTTCTTGCGCTCCACGACGCCATTCTACTGAGGAGTATAAGGAGCAGATAACTCATGAGTAATACCAAGTTCATCAAGATAGTCATAAAGACCAGTATTCTTGAACTCAGTTCCATTGTCACTTTTGATGTGCTTGATATTCACACCAAAGTTGGTTGAAGCCCTCGAGGAAAATCGTTTGAAGACTTCCTGCACTTCACGTTTGTGAGTAACGATATGTACCCATGTGTAACGAGAGTAATCATCAACAATAACAAAGACATATAGAGATGCTTCATTAGTGAATGCAGAATAATGGTTAGGACCAAAGAGATCCATATGAAGCAATTCAAATGGTCAAGTGGTTGTCATGATAGTCTTTGCTGGATGCTTGGCCTTGGTCATCTTTCGAGCTTCACAGGCTCCGCACAAGTGATCCTTTAGGAATTTGACATTCTCAATGCCAATGACATGCTTCTTGTTCGCGAGCGTGTGCAAGTTCCTCATGCCAGCATGACCAAGTCGTCGATGCCATAGCCAGCCTTCTGAAGCTTTTGCAAGTAGACATATAGCTAGTTGTGGTCCTGTGGAGAAATCAACAATATATAGATCTCCTCTCCTAAAGCCTTCGAAGACTTTGGAATGGTCAACTTCCATGATCACAACACAACGATACTTGCCAAAGGTAACAACCATATCAAGATCACAAAGCATTGAGACTGACATGAGGTTGAATCCTAAGGACTCGACAAGCATGACTTCGTCTATGTGTCGATCCTTTGACATCGCAACCTTACCTAGACCCAATACCTTGCTTTTGCCTTTGTCAGCGTAGGTGATATGCTTCAGATACGATGGAGATAAGGGAGCGTCCATCAATAGATTCTTGTCACCAGTCATGTGATTTGTACATCCACTATCGATGACCCACTCAGTGGCTTTGGGTTGATCATCCTGCAGATGAATTAGTGCAGCTTGCGAACTCATATACTTCATCAATGAAGAATATGACATCAATTTCATCAAGCAATAGAACAGATAAAGGAGTATGAGGACTTGAGAAATGAAAAATCATTTCTTCATGATTAGCTTGCGTCCTTTCAAGCATCTCCAGGTCTCCAACAAATTCTTCAGACGTTTAAGTACGTCTGGAGACCTGACCCTGCATAAGAGATTAGTTCTTTTCTTCACCACCCACATCTGAAGGGGTGGCAAAGAGTTCATCATTCTGCAAGCTCCATAAGAGAATAGTGGCATAGAAGCCAGTCCACTTCGTTTCACATAAGAGGAGTTAGGGTAAGCATATGAATAAGCAGAGAAATTCTTCGAGGACTTATGAACATAATGGTTAGAAGAATAATGTTCATATTCATAGCCCTTAGATCTTCCCTGCGAAACAGAAGTGTTAGCACGATGATGTTCATATGAGGATTTTGATCCTTTTGAGGAATTTGATCCATGTGAGGAATTCGGTCCGTATGAGGACTTGGATCCATATGAAGAATTTGGTCCATATGAAGATTTTGATCTGGGTTTCCTATTCTTCACAGGTGATGTCATGATGACATTCACCTGAAGACTTTCAAGGCACCTTTTGGGAACCCAGATTTTCTTCATAGGGGAACCGTTCCTGCAGTTAGTGCCAACATATCTAGCAAATACTTCACCATTCTGATTTTTGAATAGCTTATAGTTGGAGTCAAATAACTCATCAGAAGAATGAGGAGATTCACATGTAAAGCCAGATAGAGTAGATGGATCTACTGGAGGTCCCTTTGCAGCAACCCATGAGGTTTTGGGATACTGCTCAGGCTTCTAGTATGTTCCATCAGCATTGAGTTTCCTCTCAAAGGCAATACCCTCTTTCCTAAGGTTCCTGTTGAGGATATGCTTTTTAAGCACATCACAAAGAGCTTGATGCCCTTTGAGGCTTTTGTACATGCCTGTCATATACAATTCCTTCAGCCCTACATTGTCAGTGATACTAGCAATATCCTCAGATGAGGAATTAGTGATAGCAGAGACAGGTGAAAAATTTGCAGCAATAGAAACATTTGAACTTTCAGGTGAAGAATTAGCAGATTCACGTTCAATGCACTTCAAACATGGAGGAATGAATTCTTCCTGAGCAGCGCTGATTTGTTGAGCTAGTAATGAATCACTCTCCTTCTGAAGATCTACATAACTCACCCTTAGCTTCTCAAGATCTTGCTTTCTTTGAAGAAATTCATAAGAAAGCTTCTCATGAATTGATAAGAGAGTGTTATGATGACTTTGAAGGTTGTCAAACTTAGACTGAAGTCTCTGAAGATTTTCAGTCAAGGTTTTAGTGCGATCCATTTCTTCACCCAACATATCATCACTTTTGTCTAGCATATTTTGAACCTTTTCAAAATCATTTTGTTGTTTCACAGCAATCTTAGCAAGTTTAGAGTAGCTAGGCTTGAGGTTTTCATCAGATTCATCCTCACTTGACTCAGAGGAGGGATATTTGAGTACCTTGGCACCCTTTGCCATGAAGCAATAGGTGGGAGCGTAGTCATCATCGTCGTCATCAGCCTTGTTGTGAAAGCCATTTTCTTCAGTGTTGAAGATGGACTTGCTGACAAACGCAGTAGCGAGGGCTAGGCTCGTCACACCAGATTCTGACTCCTCGGATGCCGCCTCTTCCTCATGTTCCTCAGATTTAGCTTCAGAGTCCATTTCCTTGCCAATGAATGCCCGAGCCTTCTTAGAGCTGCTCTTCTTGTGAGATGAAGACTTTGAACATTTCTTCTTCTTTGAGTCATCAGAACTGTAATCCTTGTATTTCTTCTTCTTTGCTTCCTTTTCCCACTGAGGACAGTCTTGAATGTAGTGACCAGGTTTCTTGCACTTGTGGCATAGTCTCTTCTTGTAGTCACGGTATGAGGAATCATCACTTCTTGAGGATTTTCCGAAGCGACCACGTCTTGAGAACTTCTGGAATTTCTTCACGAGCATTGCTAGCTCCTGGCTCAGTTCTTCAGGATCACCAAGGCTGCTACTAGAATCTTCACCTTCAGATTCAGACACTGCCTTGTCCTTCAGAGCACATGATCTACCATAGCTCGGTCCATAGAGATCTCTCTTCTCAGCAAGCTGGAACTCATGAGTGTTTAGCCTCTCGAGGATATCAGCGGGATCAAGTGACTTATAGTCTCCATGTTCTTGTATCATCAATGCCAGAGTATCAAATGAGGAATCAAGCGATCTCAGCAATTTCTTCACCACCTCATGGTCGGTGATGTCACTGGCACCACGTGCTTGAAGCTCATTTGAGATGTCAGTGAGGCATCGAAGGTTTGTTGAACATTTTCATTGTCGAGTCTTTTGAAGCGATTGAAGAGATTGCGAAGAACGTCAACTCGAGAGTCACGCTGTGTTGAGACTCCTTCATTGACCTTGGACAGCCTATCCCAGATAAGCATAGTTGTTTCCAAAGCACTCACTCTACCATACTGCCCTTTGCTCAGATGGCCACATATGATATTCTTCGCTTGAGAGTCGAGTTTCTTGAATCTCTTCACGTCAGCAGCTTTGATGGTAGGAGTGACAGAGGGGACACCATTCTCCACAACATACCAGAGATCGTTATCAATTGCCTCAAGATGCATTCGCATCTTATTCTTCCAGTAGGGGTAGTCCATCCCATCGAAGGTAGGACACCCAACAGAGACCTTGATCATACCTGCGGTCGACATAACTAAAACTCCAGGCAGTTAAACCAAAATCACACAGAACAAGGGAGTACCTAATGACCCACAAGTATAGGGGATCTATGTTAGTCCTTTTTATAAGTAAGAGTGTCAAACCCAACGAGGAGCAAAAGGAAATGACAAGCGGTTTTCAGTAAGGTATTCTCTGCAAGCATTGAAATTATCGGTAACAGATAGTTTTGTGATAAGGTGATTTGTAACGGGCAACAAGTAACGAAAGTAAATAAGGTGCAGTAAGATGGCCCAATCCTTTTTGTAGCAAAGGAAAAGCCTGGACAAACTCTTATATGAAGGAAAACGCTCCCGAGGACACATGAGAATTATCATCAAGCTAGTTGAGGATCGTTGGTGATGACGATGGTGATGATTTCCCCCTCCTTGGAGGGATGTTTCCCCGGCAGAACAGCTCCGCCGGAGCCCTAGATTGGTTCCGCCAAGGTTCCGCCTCGTGGCGGCGGTGTTTCTTCCCGAAAGCCTGCTTATGATCTTTTCCAAGGTAAAAGACTTCATATAGCAGAAGATGGGCACCGGAAGCTTGCCAGGGGACCCACGAGGCAGGGGGCGCGCCCCCCACCCTCGTGGCCAGGGTGTGGGCCCTCTCTGGTTGATTCTTTCTCTAGTATTTTTTATATATTCCAAAACGTGCCTCCGTGAAGTTTCAGGACTTTTGGAGTTGTGCAGAATATGTCTCTAATATTTGGTCCTTTTCCAGCCCAGAATTCCAACTGCTGGGATTCTCCCTCTTCATGTAAACCTTCTAAAATAAGAGAGAAAAGGCATAAGTACTGTGGCATAATGTGTAATAACATCCCATAATGCAATAAATATCGATGTAAAAGCATGATGAAAAATGGACGTATCAGTACCTTGCTCTGATACCAATTGAAAGTGCGTTAAGTCAACTAGAGGGGGGTGAATAGGCGATTTTTATGAATTCTTCACTGAGGAATTTCAAGGTGAGGAAATTCCTGAGCGAAGAACTACTTACAGCGGAATAAGTAATCATATGCATACATGAAATAACATAAACATGGATATCATGATGAAATGAAAACAGACACAAAGTACAGAAAGCGTAAGCATGGGATAAAACAGGATGAAGACAACCAGACTGAAGAAATTAAACTAAGGAAATTGAGAAAGTCTTCAGTCAAAGTCTTGAAACAGATATGAAGAAGCACACAACATAGTAATGAGGAAATGGAAGGGTTGAGGAAATAGAACCAGTTAGCTCGGTGAAGACAATGATTTGGTAGACCAGTTCCAACTGATGTGACAGTTGTACGTCTGGTTGGAGCGACTAGGTATTTAAACTTGAGGACACACAGTCCCGGACACACAGTCCTCACCGTATTCTCCTTGAGGTAAGGTCACACAGACCTCGCCCAATCACTCGTGGTAAGTCTTCAGGTGACTTCCAAACCTTCACAAACTCGGTCACTCGGTGATCCGCAATTTCCTCATTGATGCTCTAGACCATGATGCCAAACCATGTGGAAGATGCACAATCTTCAAAGGTAACAAGCATCGGATCCACACAGGAACAATTTCTTTAGTGATGCTCAATCACTTTGGGTTTGTAGGTGTTTCGGTTTGGGTTTTCCTCACTTGATGATTTTCGCTCAAAGTCCTCGGAGGATGGGATGCTCTCAATGACAAGTGTCAGTTTCTCACGGAGCAGCCAACCAGCTAGTGGTTGTAGGGGGCGGCTATTTATAGCCTAGGGAGCAGCCCGACATGATAAGACATAAATGCCCTTCAATGATATGACCGTTAGGTGGGTAGATATTTTGGGATAGCTGGCGCGTAGCACAGCAACAGTCGGAAATATGAGGCTCAAATTCCTCAGGGCTATCATGTTCCTCACTTGTAGGCAATCCGCACTGGCGAATTCCTAACTCTTTAGTCAGAAAAAATTCCTTAGAGACCAGAAGAACTTCGTCTCTGTCACTGAAGAAATTGACCGAACTGTAGGAGATTTCCAATGGCTTCACTCGAAGGAATTGGTAGGTGTAGGATTTTGAGATGAGCATCACTTGGAAACTTTTCCTTAGTTTTTCCTCGACCCCCTTTAACAGTACAATGTTTCCTATGACTCAAGAAAGAGAAAAAGAAACTACGAAAACAAAAGTCTTCACGCTTCATGTTCCTCGTATGAATAGCAAGTCTTTACGGTCACACCAATTTCTTCACTTTCAAAGTCTTCAGAAATCCAAAGTCTTCAGTCGAACACATTCATTTTTAGGGGTCGACTTTCTCTGTAAATATCAAACTCCTCATAGACTTATAGACATGTGTACACTCACAAACGCATTAGTCCCTTAACCTATAAGTCTTCAATACACCAAAATCACTAAGGGGCACTAGATGCACATACAAACTCCCACTTAAATAAACATCCCTCAAGTTATCTAAGTGATACATGATCCAAATCAACTAACCCATGTCTGATCATCACGTGAGATGGGGTAGTCATCAATGGTGAACATCTCTATGTTTATCATATCTACTATATGACTCATGTTCGACCTTTCGGTCTCCAGTGTTCTGAGACCATGTCTGTACATGCTAGGCTCGTCAAGTTTGACCCAAGTATTCTGCATGTGCAAAATTATCTTACACCCGTTATATGTGAATGTAGAGTTTATCACACCCGATCATCAGGTGATGTCTCGAAACGACGAACTGTAGCAATGGTGCATACTCAGGGAGAACACTTTTATCTTGAAATTAAGTGAAGGGATCATCTTATAATGCTACCGCCGTTCTAAGCAAAATAAGATGCATAAAGGATAAACATCACATGCAATCAAAATATGTGACATGATATGGCCATCATCATCTTGTGCTTTTGATCTCCATCTCCAATGCATCGTCATGATCTCCATCGTCACCGGCTCGACACCTTGATCTCCATCATAGCGTCGGGGTCGTCTCGCCAACTATTGCTTCCACAAGTATTGCTTCTACAACTATTGCTAACACATAGCGATAAAATAAAGCAATTACATGGCGCTTGCATTTCATACAAATAAAGAGACAACCCTAAGGCTCCAGTTGTCGATATTACAAAATATGATCATCTCATACATCAACATATATCACATCATATCTTGACCATATCACATCACAACATGCCGTGCAAAAAACAAGTTAGACGTCCTCTACTTTGTTATTGCAAGTTTTACGTGGATGCCATGGGCTTCTAGCAAGAACCATTCTTACCTACACATAAACCACAATGGTGATTCATCAAGTTTGTTGTTTTAACCTTCTTCAAGGACCGGCCATAGTCAAATTCGATTCAACTAAAGTAGGAGAAACATACACCCGTCGGCCACCTTTATGCAAAACTAGTTGCATGTCAGTCGGTGGAACCGGTCTCATGTGCGTGGACATGTAAGGTTGTTCCGGGCCGCTTCATCCCACAATACCGCCAAATCAAAATAAGAAGTTGGTGGTAAGCAGTATGACTATCACCGCCCACAACTCTTTGGGTTCTACTCGTGCATATCATCTACGCATAGACCTGGCTCGGATGCCACTGTTGGGAAACGTAGCATGTAATTTCAAAATAATTCTACGCACATGCAATGATCTATCCATGGAGATGCATAGCAACTAGGGGGAGAGTATGTCTATGTACCCTTGTAGACTGTAAGCGGAAGCGTTTAACAACACAGTTGATGTAGTCGACTTCTTCGCGCTCCAACCGATCAAGTACCAAACGTACGACACCTCTGCGCTCTGCACACGTTCAGCTCGGTGACGTCCTCCGCCTTCTTGATCCAGCAAGACAGCGAGGTAGTAGATGAGTTCCGGCATCACAACGGCATGGTGACAGTAATGGTGAAGTGATCTTCGCAGGGCTTCGCCTAAGCACTACGAAAATATGACTGAGGGTGTAAACGGTGGAGGGGGGCGCCGCACACGGCTAGGCAATTGTCTGTTGTGTTCTAGGCGCCCCCTTCCACATATATATAGGTGGGAGGGAGGGAGGAGCAGCCAAAGGAGGTGCCCAAGTAGGAGGAATCCTACTTGGGGTCGCTCCCAAGCCGCGCCCCCCTCTTTCCTTATTTGGAGTGCGGGCAAAGGCACGGGAGGGTGGCTCCCCCCCCCCCTTTTCCTTTCTCCCATGAGAGGGGAAGGCAGGAGGGGCTATCCCTCCCTCTTTTCCTTCCCTAGGGCTGGCCAAACAAGGGAGGGGCACAATAGCCCCCTTGTGGGCTGGTCTGTCCTCTCTTTTGGCCCATAAGGCCCATAACTTGCCAGGGGGTGCCCGGAACCCCTTCCGGTGACCCGATTCCTTCCCGCTACGTCCCGAAACACTTCCAGTGTCCAAATACCATCGTCCTATATATCAGTATTTACCTCTCGACCATTTCGAGACTCCTCGCCATGTCCGTGATCTCATTCGGGATTCCGAACAACATTCGGTCACCAAAACATATAGCTCATATAACACTATATCGTCAACGAACGTTAAGAGTGTGGACCCTACGGGTTCGAGAACTATGTAGACATGACTGAGACACCTCTCCGGTCAATAACCAATAGCGGAACCTGGATGCCCATATTGGATCCTACATATTCTACGAAGATCTTTATCGGTCGAACCGTTATGACAACATACGTAATTCCCTTTGTCCATCGGTATGTTACTTGCCCGAGATTTGATCGTCGGTATCTTCATACCTAGTTCAATATCGTTGCCGGCAAGTCTCTTTACTCGTTCTGTAATACATCACCTTGTGACTAACTCCTTAGTCATTTGCTTGCAAGCTTATTATGTGTATTACCGAGAGGGCCCAGAGATACTCCGATACTCGGACTGACAAATCCTAATCTTGATCTATGCCAACTCAACAAACACATTCGGAGATACCTGTAGAGCATCTTTATGATCACCTAGTTACGTTGTGACGTTTGATAGCACACAAGGTATTCCTCCGGTATCCGGGAGTTGCAGAATCTCATAGTCGAAGGAATATGTATTTGACATGAAGAAAGCAATAGCAATAAACTGAAAAATCATTATGCTAAGCTAACGGATGGGTCTTGTCCATCATATCATTCTCCTAATGATGTGATCCTATTATCAAATGACAACACATGTCTATTGTTAGGAAACCTTAACCATCTTTGATCAGTGAGCTAGTCTAGTGGAGGCTTACTAGGGACACGGTATTTGTTTATGTATTCACACATGTATTTAAGTTTCCGATCAATACAATTCTAGCATGAATAATAAACCTTTATCATGAATAAGGAAATATAATCATAACTATTTTATTATTGCCTCTAGGGCGTATTTCCATCAAGGTTGTCCATATATGCGGACGATGTTGCCATGTTCATCAAACCAACAAATATGGACTTGAGTTTTGTGCGGTCTGTGCTTGAGGCTCTTGGTGGTGCTTCGGGCCTACGAGTGAACTACCAAAGTCATTGGCTATTGTGATCAGCGGTGATAACGAGGATAAATCTAGAGTGGCTGCATTTCTTGAGTGCAATCTCGCAGATTTCCCTTGCAAGTACCTTGGTTTACAGCTTCTATAAAAAGCTTGACCAAGGCGAAGTGGAAACCCATGCTGGACAAGGTCTGGTTCTTTGTTCCAGCTTGGCAACGAGACCTCATAGAGAGGCCTGGCAGGCTCATCTTGGTGCAATCCATTATCTCGGCAAAGCCTATTCACCACCTTATGATTGTGGATGCCCCTGCTTGGGTGTTTGAGGAAATTACCAAGTGGATGAGATCGTTCTTTTGGGCTGGAAAGGATAAGGTGAATGGTGGTCAATGTCTAGTCGCATGGGATACAATATGCCAGCCCAAATGCTATGAAGGTTTAGGCATCAAGAACTTGAACTGGCTAGCACTGGCACTGAGAGTCCGGTGGGAGAGGCTAAAGCGCACTGAGCCAAACAGACCTTGGCAGGGATTGCATATAATCGAGGATCGGGACACACAGGAGCTCTTTGACAGCCTCGTACATATCGATGTTGGTGTGGGAGACAGGGTCCTTTTTTGGCGAGATCGATGGATACATGGATTTACATTTGCGGATATCGCCCCTCTACTGCAAGACACGATCCATGCGAGGGTGGCCAATGTACGGACGGTGCAACAAGCACTGATCAATGATAGATGGAGGGAGGACTACCAGGTTGCCTCTTTCATGGCCCAAATGCAGTTTGTTCACCTTTGCCATGCGATCACCATGGTGGACAGAAACCAGGAGCAACTGGATGAGTTTACTTGGATGTGCACTACGTCTGGACAGTACTCTGCTAGCGCGGTATATGCCAGCTTTTGCTCTGGCCTACTGAGGTCTCCTATGGGCGCGTGTGTGTGGAGGAGCTAGGCGCCGCTCAAGTGCAAGATCTTCGCTTGGCTGGCGATGTAGTATAGGTTGTGGACCTCTGATCGGCGCTCCCGGCATGGCCTGCAGGACGAGTCGTCCGCTTGTTACACGTGTTTGCAAGATGAGGACAATGTCGATCACATCTTGTCGAGATGCGGATATGCTCGTGACTCGTGAGGTATGGTTTCTTATTTGGGACACGATCCGCATCAACGTGCATGACCGGCTTCAATCGGATACGACACTTGAATGGTAGTTGAGAGAGAGAAGACACTTCCACAAGGCCAACAAGCGAGGGTTTGACACTTTGTTCATTGCGGTCATGTGGGCTCTTTGGAAGCAATGTAATGCTCACATCTTCAATAGAGTTGACCAACAAAAGGATGCTAGGGAGCTTGCCACTATGATTCTGGAGAAGTAGTTGAGTGGTGGCAAGTGGGTGGCGGCATTGGTGGTCTAATAACGTATTGTGAGGAATTAGCATAGGTGTGTTTCGTAGGTGTTTGAGTGGTGTTGTGTGTGCCCCATTTGTGTGCACTCGGGTTATACTTCTCGTAATTATGCTTTCTACCTTCTATAAAAATATGGTACGCCATTGGCGTACTTTTGAAAAAAACAATGTTGACGCAATTAACAATTTTCTGGATTAAAAATAATCCAGGAAATTTCAAAAAATAATATATACTTCAAAAATTCATAGAAATTCAACCGTAGCTCAAACGAAAATTATTTATATATGAAAAATGATCAAAAAAATATGAAGAATTTGTTTATGGCATTTCCATGCATGTTTGAACAACTTATACGCACTGAATTGTACAACTCACTAAATGGCATTTTAAATGCTTTATATGAATTGCATTTGAACCTTTGGTTCGAGTGAGCTTCATTCAATCTTGCTATTAGTTACATTAGCTCAAATCACAGCATATGTCCATGTCATGATCATGCTTCATATTGTTGCATTGCATGGCTTGTGTTCCCTCTTGTTTGCTGGTGTTGTTCCCTCTCATTAGACGTCGTTCCGACGTTGAGATCGATGACACCGATGAAGAGCTATACTATCTTCAGAAGTGCCAGGCAAGCAACCCCCCCCCTTGATCACTCTAATACCTGCTTTCTTTTACTGCATTAGGACAACAACGATTCAACTATTTCATGTTGCGGTAGTTGAACTCATTCCTCTGCATGACCTGTCTTTGCCATAGTAAATAGTTGAAACCCACTAGCATGAGTAGGAGTTGTTTGAGCCATGATGTGCCTACTAATTCATGCTTGCTTGTTATGCCTACTATGCTTAGAGTTGTGTTAGGTCTGTTTCATCAGGGATGGATTGGGATGGTGGTGAACATGTCCTACTGTTAAGATCTAAGTGTGTGAACACGATTTGGTAAAGGTAGTGATGAGAGGCCATTTAGGAGTACATGGTGGGTTATCTCATTGAAACCGTCCTCAGGAACTGAGTTATGTGTTTGTGATCCAAGACAGTTATTACCACACATTGGAATGCTTAAGTGCTCGTCTCGACTTATTAATCGCCTTGATCTCTGTCCAGGAGTTACAACTAGTCTCTGGTGTTTGTAGGATATGTGTTGGAGGCCATGTGTAGCGCTGACCCTAGGGGTGGGCTATGGTGCGGTATATACACCGTGGCATGATGTATCGAGGCACCGGTTTTGGTGGGCTCGGGAACCCTGCACCATCGTTTGGGGCCGTAGTGGAAACCTCGGCCGAACTTCCTTGCGGGTGAAACTCAAATAGGCGATAAACCTGGACTAGAGACTTATGTGGTTAGTCAGGTCGTGGCCGACACCCTCGTTGGGCTTCCGCTTGAAGGTTGCCGACTACATGTCGTGTAAATGGCGATAAGTGGTGAGAGCGTGTGTGAAGAAGTACACCCATGCAGGGTTAATGATCTATTCTGATAGCCGCGTCCATGGATATGGACTACTTGGAAAGCTTAGATTGTTCATAGACAAGTGAAATGGATACTCTAAAATGCACAAGATAAGTGTGAGTACTATGGATGGCCTTCTCGTAGGGAGACGGGAGCGGATCCATAGTGGTGTATTGATATGGTGAATATGTGGATTCGTGTGCAATCTTTCACCTCAAAGAAGATACTGATAGTCATAGTACAGGATAGTGATGTCTACTACACAACCTTCTTCTTGTAGACGTTGTTGGGCCTGCAAGTGCACAGGTTTGTACGACAGTAGCAAATTTCCCTCAAGTGGATGACCTAAGGTTTATCAATCCGTGGGAGGCATAGGATGAAGATGGTCTCTCTCAAACAACCCTGCAACCAAATAACAAAGGGACTCTTGTGTCCCCAACGCACCCAATACAATGGCAAATTGTATAGGTGCACTAGTTAGGCGAAGAGATGGTGATACAAGTGCAATATGGATGGTAGATCAAGGTATTTGTAATCTGAAAATATAAAAACAGCAAGGTAACTAATGATAAAAGTGAGCGTAAACGGTATTGCAATGGTAGGAAACAAGGCATAGGGTTCATACTTTCGCTAGTGCAAGTTCTCTCAACAATAATAACATAGATAGATCATATAACAATCCCTCAACATGCAACAACGAGTCACTCCAAAGCCACTAATAGCGGAGAACAAATGAATAGATTATGGTAGGGTACGAAACCACCTCAAAGTTATTCTTTCGGATCAATCTATTCAAGAGTTCATACTAGAATAACACCTTAAGACACAAATCAACCAAAACCCTAATGTCACCTAGATACTCCATTGTCACCTCAAGTATCCGTGGTCATGATTATACGATATGCATCACACAATCTCAGATTCATCCAACCAACACAAAGTACTTCAAAGAGTGCCCCAAAGTTTCTACCGGAGAGTCAAGACGAAAACGTGTGCCAACCCCTATGCATAGGTTCATGGGCGAAACCCGCAAGTTGATCACCAAAACATACATCAAGTGGCATGTGATATCCCATTGTCACCACAGATAAACACGGCAAGACATACATCAAGTGTTCTCAAATCCTTAAAGACTCAATCCGATAAGATAACTTCAAAGGGAAAACTCAATCCATTACAAGAGAGTAGAGGGGGAGAAACATCATAAGATCTAACTATAATAGCAAAGCTCGCGATACATCAAGATCGTTCCATAGAGAGAACACGAGAGAGAGAGAGATCAAACACATAGCTACTGGTACATACCCTCAGCCTCGAGGGTGAACTACTCCCTCCTCATCATGGATAGCGCCGAGATGATGAAGATGGCCACCAGTGATGGGTTCCCCCTCCGGCAGGGTGCCGGAATAGGCTCCCGAGAGGTTTTTGGTGGCTACACAGGCTTGCGGCGGCGGAACTCCCGATCTATCTTCGTTATCGATGTTTTTAGGGTACGTAGGCTTATATAGGCGAAAGAAGTCGGTCGGGGGAGCCTCGAGGGGCCCACGAGAGGGTAGGGCGCGCCTAGGGGGTGGGCACGCCCCCTGTCTCGTGGCTCCCTCGATGATCCCCTGGCTTGCACTCCAAGTCTCCTGGGTCATAATCTTCCAAAAAATCACGTTGCCGAAGGTTTCATTCCGTTTGGACTCCGTTTGATATTCCTTTTCTTCGAAATACTGAAACAGGCAATAAAACAGCAATATGGGTTGGGCCTCCGGTTAATAGGTTAGTCCCAAAAGTAATATAGAAGTGTATAATAAAGCCCATAATCATTCAAAACAGATAATAAAATAGCATGAATGCTTCATAAATTATAGATACGTTGGAGACGTATCAGATAGCCACTGAGTCAAAGTTGGCTTGCTGCACTTAAACCCCACCACCCCTTTTTCTTGATATTGATGCATATGTAGTTAGTTCTGATGCAAGTATTGCTGAGTACATTTGTACTCACGTTTGCTTAACTTATGTTTCGCGAAGGAGACTTCAGTGTCACTAGTAGTTCTACGTGGGCTTCGATGGTTAGCTTGGGAATCCTAGAAAGAGATCTGGCTCCTATGGAGGGTCTTGTAGATAGATAGGCTTCCTAGCCTTCTTTCTTTTCAGCGGTCTGTACTCAGACAGGTTTATGCTTCCGCTTGTTGCTTGTATGACTTTGTATGTTGGGTCATGAGACCCATGTTTGTAATATCATACAATGTATGGCTCTCTGGAGCCTTTCAAATGAATACTTGAGTCGTAGAGTTTTGTTGTGATGCCATGTTGTATTTACACATATCGAGCATATTGTATGTATGTTATTGAAATGCTTGGTATGTGTGGGATCTGACACCTAGTTGTTTATTCTTGGTAGCCTTCTTTATGGGAAAATGCCTCCTAGTGCTTCCACTGAGCCATGGTAGCTTGCTACTGCTCCGAAACACATGGATTGACCGGCATGTGTCCTTCTTTGCTCCTGTGTCTGTCCCTTCGGGGAAATGTCACGCTGTGTTTACCGAAGTCCTGATAGCTTGCTACAACCCAGTTATACTCGCTGCTGGCCGACACGTGCATTGATGGGTCATGTATGTCTGTCCCTATAAGTTTGTGCCACCTTGGGTTTACGACTAGTCATGTCGACCCAGGTTCTATGTCATATGGATGCTAGCGACACTATCATTTAAGTGAGGCAAAAGGTGCAAATGGTCCCAGCCTAGGTAAGGCTGCAGCCGTGGGGATACCGTGCATGAGGCCGCAAAGTAAGATGTGTACATGCTAGATCAGTATGACTTAGGATTGGGGTCCTGACATTAGTCCAGGACCGGTTCCAAAATTAACTAGCAGACTTGCCTGGCTACTGGATGACATGGTTGAGGTCGTCGGAGTCCAGAGGCCGGATGTAGGTGCCCTAAAAGTTAGCTTGGAAGGCATCTTTGAGGTCTTCCTAGCTTCCGATAGAGTTTTCGGGCAAGCTATTTAGCCAATGCCTCGTCGGTCCTTTAAGTTTTAACGACAAATATTTGATGGTGTGGAGATCGTCTCCTTGGGCCATATGAATGCGTAAACCACATGGCCGGGTCGGTCGTTCCATCATATTGTTCAATATTAATGGGTTTAAACCCTTCTGAGAACTGATGTTGCATGACATCGCCCGTGAAACACATGGGGTGAGCAGCTCCTCTGATACGAGGTGCGGCTTGTCAGACATCTGTTCTTGTCCGAGTATCCATATTATCCCAAGCCCTCCGATGTTTATCGAGCCATGCCTTGTATCCTACCTATCCAGCAGGCGTATGCCCTCTAGAACCATAGATGGATCATGATGGGGCAGGCTTTGTGGTCAATTTTTCCCGCAAATCATATGGCCTGGTAGGTGGGATTGTAGGAGGATCTCGAAGTCCTCCCTTTGGCCTGTCCCGTCCCCAAGGAGGGCGGTCGGCTGATTAGCTTGATTGTGCTTCGAGAGCAGAATGTCATCCACTTTGTCATCAAAGCGGGAAGCAGACGCCGACGTGGGTAGGATCTAGCTTGGTGGGCGAGTCTCTGCTCGAGGTCTTGCTTGGCTCTGAGTACTTCAACCCACTTATCATTTAGCACGTCTTGATCGGCTTGAAGCTACTGGCATTGCTTTTTTATACTTCGGGCTATGGTAATGAGCCGCCGTCAAAAAAATTCCGTTGAGGGGTTCTTCGGGGACGTGAATTCATCGGGTTCGAGACTGATGTCCTCCTCGGATTCAGGCATGCAACTTCTATCCTCAGGATCATCGTTTTCGGCCATCCCTGTGGTGATGTCGATCGGACCGGATGTGACACCATCGTCATTGTCCTAGTCCTCGGTGCCGTCCAGAGTGGCATTGTTATCAATGGCGTCATTGTTGTTGTTGCTTGCCTTGCCCTTACCATGGCCTTTAGACGCTTCCGCCTCCTTTGGCGCTAGGGGGGATCTTTGTCTTCCTCCTCCTCGTCATCCTTGGGGGTATCAACCATGTAGACATCATAGGTGGAGGTTACCGCCCAGCGGCCAATGTGTAGGTAGCAATGGGCGATGCAACACCATGTGTACCCTTGACATCTTCATCCATGTCAATTGCCTCTTCAGAGATGTAGTCCAATACGTCAGTTAAATCTTCGACCATAGAGACTAGGTGGGTAGTGGGTGGGATGTAAGTTTCCCTATCATAGGCTTTACATAGGATTTGATCATGGACCGAGGATTGCCCGTCCAAAATCCCAAGGTTCTGGATTTGATGTAGCATCTCGTTCAACAGTGAGAGGTCTGCCAGGCCGATCTCCTAGCAATAGGCGAGGCTAACCCGTAGTATGCTCGGCGGGCCCTATGACTCATCCTCGGAGCGCGGGTCGGCCAGGGTTGACTCCTGGGCCAGCAACTGGGTGACCGGATTTGGACTCAGAGTTGATTCGGTTGTGAGACCTGATCCGAGGTCTGGGTCCATGGTTGGATCCGGGGTTAAGACCACGGTATCCGTGGAGGGCCCAAGCTGATTTGACACCCAACTTGAAAAAGCAAGATCATCGCTGGAATCGGCAGTGTATTCCAAGCTCCCAAATCTAATTATTTGACCTGTGGCGAAACTTTTGACTCGGCTGAGGTGACCGGTCGAATCAGCGTGCATGACAATGCTGCCAAACATGAAAAACTGGCCAGGTCCCCGCAGCCGATGTTATCGTTGATCTAAAGATGAGCATTGATTCTTTGCGACCAAACAGTTGGACCTGTATGGGCTACCAACGCCGGTGCAAAAATTGGTGGATCTCGGGTAGGGGTTCCCGAGCTGTGAGTCTAGGAGCAATGGTAAAAGTAGACGAGGGAGACAATGTTTTACCCAGGTTCGGACCCTCTCAAAGAGGTAAAACCCTACGTCCCGCTTGGTTTGTATTGATCCGATGGTGCACAGAATATAGGATGATCTACCTCGAGATGGGATGATTGTGTTCTAAACCCTAAGGCTTATGTTCGTGCCTCCAAAGACTAACCCCTCAGCTTATATAGGCACCGGGAATACCTAGGTTACAGATATGATCGGTTGCCAAGTCGGAATAAACATGCTGGCTACTAGAACTCTCCTTGAGGTGCACGCCTAGTCTTTGGAAGTTTCCATCTTGCTCACGCCAAGGGCCACGGCTTCGATAATCCCTTCTCAAGTGATCGGTGGGCCATTAGGTCGGCCCATAGATGACTGGTTGTACAAGTTAGCACCCCTTAGTCCACGACACCTTAGTTCGTGGAATGGGTGGGGGCATATATAGGTAGCACAAAAAATCTAACTGTTACAAACCTTTATGCACTACCCGGTGGGACCTGATGTAAACACTCGGTGAGACCAATTAGTACAAAAGGTTTGAACTTTAGGCTTTTCGATGAGACGGATGGAACAGCTCGGTGAGACTGATGAGTGATGACCTAATCACTTTCCACACTTCAGTGAGACCAATTGAAACTACTCGAAAATTCTGAGATGAAACCGATAGGTGATACGTCTCCAACATACCTATAATGTTTTATTGTTTCATGCTATTATATCATCAATCTTGGATGCTTTATATGCTTTATTATGTTATTATTTTTATCATTTTTCGGTACTAACCTATTAACTCAGTACTCAGTGTCAGTTATTGTTTTTTTACTTGTTTTTAGCTTTTTAGAAAATCAATACCAAATGAAGACCAAACACGATGAAACTTTACGGTGATTTTTTCCGGACTAGAAGGGGCACTAGAATGTTCGGGAGGAGGTCAAAAGATGTACGGGAGAGCGGCGAGCTCACCTGGCACGCCCTCCTAAGCTCATGGGTCCCACACAGCTCCGTTTGACCTAATTCCACCTCTATAAATTCCCAAATATTCCCAAACCAACACAGAGCCACCCGAAACACTTTTTCCGCCGCCGCAACCTTCTGTTCTTCCGTGATCCCATCAGGAGGCCTTTCCCGCTACTCTACCGGAGGAGGAATCGATCATGGAGGGCTTCTACATCATCCTTGTTGTCTTCCGATGATGCGTGAGTAGTTCACCACAGACCTATGGATCCATAGCTAGTAGCTAGATGACTTCTTCTCTCTATTTGATCTTCAATACCATGTTCTCGTCGATCTTCTTGGAGTTCTATCCGATATAATCTTCTTTTGCGTTGGGATCCGATGAATTGTGGGTTTATGATCAGATTATTTATTGAAAGTAGTTGACTCTTTTTTGAACTGTATTATGCATGATTATTATAGCTTTGTATTTCTCTCTGATCTATCCATTTGGTTTGGCCAACTAGATTGATTTATCTTCAGTAGGAGAGGTGCTTTGTGATTGGTTCAATCTTGCGGTGTCCTCACCCAGTGGCGGAAAGGGTAGCGAGGCACGTATTTGTATTGTTTCCATTAAGGGAAAAACAATGGGGTTTATTCATATTGCTTGAGTTTACTTTGTCTACATCATGTCATCATACTTCATGCATTACTCTGTTTGTTATGAACTTAACACGTAGGGAGGCCGTAGAAGCGCTCTCGACGTGGAGTAATATAGTAGTAGATGTAGAGTCGTTTCAGTCTACTTGTCACGGACGTGATGCCTACATACATGATCATTGCCATGAATAACGTCATAACTATGTGTTTTCTATCAATTTCCCAACAATAATTTGTCTGCCCACGGTATGCTATTGTTTTGAGACAGAAGGCTCTAGTGAAAACTATGGCACTGGGTCTACTTTAATCATATGGCTAAAAACAAAAATACATTGTTGTAATTTATTTACTTTTATTTTTATCTATCGATCACTATCAGAATTAATCCTTGCAAGTAACGAGTTCAACGGGATTGACAACCCTCTTGCCCACATTGGGTGCAAGTATTTGCTTTTGTGTGTGTTCGCGTTGTTCACTAGGACTTGTGTGATTCTCCTATTGGTTTGATAACCTTGGTTTTCACTGAGGGAAATACTTATCAGCTACTATATTGCTTCACCCTTCCTCTTCGGGGAAAATCCCAACGCAGCTCACGAATAGAAATAGGCGACATAAGGTTGGCAAGTGCTCTTCGGTGAGGTTGAATGGTCATCTCAGTGAGACTGAGTTGCTAGGGTTTAGGCAGTGACTATGTCAAGTGTAACTCGGTGGATCCGGGTAGGTGTGTTTTGGTGGGACTGAGTTTGACTTTAGGGTTTAGGACATAGTTGAATGTGATAGTGTGGCTGAGGATTTTGGAGCAATATCTCTAAGCACTTGAGCACTTAGTCCATGATCAAAACCTCGGTCATTTAACAAAAAATGTAGAGTCTTGAAGCTTTGCCAATGTTTGTCCTTTTCATTTCGAGGAGTTCACATTCACATCCCATTGCCATACCTAATTGAACTTTCCTGAAATATTCTTTGAGTATACATTAGTTCAATGATGTATATGTTGTTATGAATCAGCAAGACCACCCGGCGATTAGTTGCGCTTTCAATAGCCATTACAGTCGAGCAGGTGAAAAGCAAATTGAAAGAATGAAAGTGTCGGATAGTAAACAACGACGCGGGAGCTTCTCCAGGCCATCCGATGAAGGATCGACGGTCTACAGAACCTGACATTTGTTGCTTTGCTCCATCTCGTAGGAATTTGTCCTGCCCTATAGTTTCTCTTCTCTCTGATTTTAAGTTTCAGGGTTTTGTTCTTCATGTTGCAAGATGCTATTGAGCTCAAATTGCATGTCCTTGGATTTACTCTCATTCCTATAAGACCATAGGAAGATTAGACTTGCATCATACATGACTGGAAGCTTTTGATCTTTTGGTGAACGGCGCATCGACAAGCCGCTTCATGATATAAGTCTACATACAGCAGGACCCTTCCCCTATTCTCAATGAAACTGGAGCTCTCCAGCTTGTTGTGGCTGATGTGAATCAGCTTAATTTACAGGAAGTTTTAATTTGTAGAAAGTCATGTTTTACATGGACAATTTGACACAGCATCACGGCTTCTGATCTAGATGGCTCATCAGGCAGCATCTTGCTCATTTCTTCAGCTACATAGTGCAGATTTCTTCGGTTATTTTAGGTCTAGCCTGCTATGGTGCTCATCAGGTCCTTACTTCCAATGTGGAACTTGTCTTTAGATGTTTCGGTCAAGCTCATAGGCCATTTAGTTGTCTTTCTTGCAACATCTGTTATTGCTTAATTGCCCAGGAGTTGTAATCTTTGTTGTATGATGTACTTGAGCTTGATTAGAAATGAACTTGGCGCCTTGAGTGCCTCTTCTTTGTTAAAAAAAGGATCGATGAACAAGAGGAAATCAAGTCGGCGAACCCTTGAAAGGAGAGCCATAGGATGACCGATCAACGGCTCTTTAGAGTAAGAAACGAGCAGTTGAAAGACTTTGACAACTCCCTAAAATAGGTAGTTAGGTGCCATATCCTTTTTTAACGAGCAAGGTATTATAGCTCTAAAATATCACTGCTAGGTCGTGTTAACTGCTTAAATCACTGCACTTTGTAACAGCATCATTGGACAGGTTGATTCGTACATGCAAAGGAGCTGCAGAGGAACAGATATGAAGAGCGCAGAATAAATCCTGAAGAAAATGCAAGTTACATATGGTGAGTAGAACGGGATGTGCTCTTACTCAAAAGAATGTTCTTCGAAATCGGATGCAGAGGGCACACATCCACTGCATATATATTATCATCATGCTAAACCACTGTAATCAGCTCAACATATCTGAGAAATATCTTGCCACAGCAACTTTCGCTATAATTCTATTTCATGACATCACTTGAACTAAGGAGAATGGACTAGAGTTTAATTACAAATAAACACATGTTCAGAAGAAAAAAGGATGAAAATTGAATACTACTTTCCTGTTCGCTCCTGTTATTGCGTCATTGACTGGCTAACACAACACAGCGCCAATTGCATGATATATTTATCTAAGAAGATGCTACTAGATAACATCATCTGAAGGGTGAGCCAGGGTTTAGGACCAACAGCAAGATGTTGAAAACCCCTGCCCTTCATTGAAACATTTTGATCTATAAGGCTATACAAGAAACTCATGTATCGACAAAAGCTTTGCGGCACAACACAAGCATTGTCTCATACAAACTTCTGCTCACTGAAGCCAAATGCACGGCACGGCTAGTAGAGAAGATCAGCAAGCTCGAAGAATCTGCATTTAATGAGTTTAGTAAGTTATAGAATGTGCATTTGGTAGAGAATATTCTGAAAACAAAAAATATGCTCAATGTACCGCAGAGGCAGCATTTTTGTTTTGCACAGTCAACATGACGGCATCGAGAAAAGCCTTTGCAGCTTCAGCCTCAGCTTCTGCAGCTTCTGCAGCCCTTGCTGCTTCTTCAGCCTCCGCATTGGCAACTTCTGCCTCAGCAACTGCCTTGGCAGCAAATGCTGCTGCCTCTTCCTTATTCATGTGTGTCATCATATCCAGTTCAGCATCCACTTGAGGCTTAGTTAGTTGTCTAATACAAATATTTTGTTTGTCGTCTTCTGTTGAGTGCACCTTGGTGCTCCTTCCACCTAACGAGACTGAACTCGGTGCAATTCTGTATTTTTGGTTGGACTGTAATAAAACCATGATTAAAATAGAAGCAACTAAAATGTGCATTTCTATTGTAGTTCGATACATGATAGACCACATATTCCCGCACGAGTGCATGCAAAGTCAAAGTACCTTCATCAATTTTCCAGTAGCAACCAGTGCCTTCAATTTTGTTGATAGTAAGCGTTGAAAATCAGCAGGTGGCCAGTATTGCTCCTACATACAGAGACAAGTCTTATTAGAGTCATCTGCAAAATCACTAAAGATTGCTTCAGAGAAGTCTCGGATTCCCATGAAGAACAAGATAAACATTTCGGTAAAAGCAAATAACAAAAGAAAGGAAATATTGACTGTCGGGATAAATTTGAGGTACCTCAAAACTCAAGCAAATAGTATCGATCAAGGAAATAAAAGAAGATATTAGAGAGTGGCGATCATTACAATTACCTCAATGTATGAAGCGATGGCCGTTTTATTTGATCCGGAAGACTCCTTAAGCTTCTTTATAGCTTCCAATATGAGATCATCAAGCCTACGACCAAACATTTTGGAATAATGTTAAGAATGCTCAGAGGCGGTACTCACATAAAGTGAAAAATGGCTAATAAGCAATATTTGGATGGTTTCCTCAACTTGAAGCATTACATCAGTTCAGTATCAATAAAAAAAGGTTAACTGGATAGATGCCATTGCAATTTTCACGTATTCAAAAAATGTCACTAAATTTCCATCTTTTGAAAAATGCCACCGGACCTTCCAAATACTCCCTCCGAGGCTCCGATTCTTTTTTCTCTGTGCATAAGAACCAGCCCGCATACCAAGGAGGCAATAGCTGGGCTTTTTTTAGACTGTTTTGCCCCTGCTTTGATGGCAAGGAAACTGACATGCAATAAATTCACTAGCGAATGGATTGGCCCTTCTCTGCATGTGCCCCTGGCCCGCTTTGCATGCCGCTGGATTGCCCACTAGTTTCTCTCTAAACATGCAACGGATTGGCTCATGCATGCAGCGGATTAGACGGGGAAAAGCGGAATAGAGGGGCAGCATGGGAAGAGAGGGCTAAAAGAAGGGAACACGCAGACTATTGCGCAAAAAACTGAGAAAACTTATACGCAGACAAAATAGAAACAGAGGGAGTACATCTATAGATGCTACTATAGCCACTTAAGGCCAAGTTTTATCAAATAATAGAGGCTGTATTTGTTCCATATTTTCTCATGGACACAAATGCCCACACCCCATCAGCTCAAAAGAAGAAGAAAAACTAAATAACTTCCCACTCTCTCTGTTCTTCTGCCGCCGGCACCCCATTGCGTCTCTTCGGGTGCCGCCGCCCTCCCGACCTCCTTTCTAGTACTTCCGCCAATCTCGTGATGTGATGATCGTTTAGTTCTTCGCTCAGAGGATGTTCACCTCGACAGTACCGGAGAAGGACGACTTCGGGTTGGGCTCCTCGACCATCTAGGGCAGCACGAAGAGGCTCCTACAGGCAGCACAGCACGCACTTCCATGGTCTCCATGTCCCTCAGGTAGAGGCACTGTGCTGCCGAGGCAGCCTGCATCCTCACCTCGTCGGAGTCGGTAGGATCCAGTAGGCAATGCCCGACAACCCCAACGCCGGCTGGAATAGCTCCCACGACAGCGGCTCCAGCAATGAGCCAATGATGTTGGCGCGACGCATGGCGCCGTGCGGCTCCGGCGTGGGGGCAAGCTTAGCAACGTCAGGCTCAGGATTGGCAGCGGCCTTGGTCAGCTTGGCTGCAGGCGCCACCTCCACCGCCTTGAGAGCGTCGTGGTACACACCGGGGCAGCATCGTGGTCTTGGGCTCCCCAGGCCCTGCTACACCACGGCTTGCGTGTAGGGGGTGAGGATAACAACCTCGAAGGCTCGAACTCGATAAGCAGCTTCCGGGAGACGGCGTGGGACATGTACAAGCCCGTGGGGACCAGGACGAAGCGTACCACCGCGAGCTGGAGTGTCAGGAGGCTAGACTGGAAGGTGTCGTAAAGCCAGCCGTAGTTGTGGCCAGCGTTTGAGGCTTTCAGCCCACAAAACCGAGGCATCCTATGATGACATTGGCGACGTTGTCATCGTGGAGGAGTGCGGAACAGGTCATGCTTCTGGGTGCGAACTGCGGGAAGCTGCGGGAGAAGAGAAGCGGGCAGCACATCGATTCGTGTCAGGCTGATGGGGCGAGGACATTTGTGTCCTTGGAACAGACAAAACAAAATAGGGGTACGGTATTTGACCGTATATGTGCTTAAGTGGCTATAATGGCATATGTAGATGCATTGAAAGTCCTGATGGTTTTTCCAATACGTGAAAATTGCAGTGGCATAATAATATGCAAAGAACTTAACTGTGCAAAGATATTGATTCTTCATAGCAAATCAACTTAAACATAGCAGTGAATTGCACAATGTACAGAGTACTGTCATCATGTGGTTAAATGTACAATACTAAAATTTAAAAAAAATACAATACTGCCTGAGTTTCTTA